>NC_072382.2:52789464-53389642 GCF_028885625.2 Pongo pygmaeus
AGAATGGAAAGAAATGGAATAGAATGGAATGGAAAGGAATGTGGAATGGAATGGAATGGAATGTGGAATGCAAAGGACAGCAATTTGGAATGCAATGGAATGGAATGTGGAATTGAATGGAATTGAATTTGGAATGCAATTGAATGGAATGTAATATGGACTGGAATGGAATGGAAAGGAAAGTTCAGTGAAATTTGGAATGGAATGGAATGGAATGGAAAGTGGAATGCAATGTGCAATGCAATGGAATGGAGTGGAATGTGGAATGGAATCTGGCATGGAATTGAATGGAATGTGGAATGGAATCGAAAGCAATGTGGACTATAATGGAATGGAATGAGGAATGGAATGAAATAGATTGTGGAATGTTATGTGGGATGGAATATGGAATGGAATTGAATGTAATGTGGAATGGAATGTGGAATTGAAAGTGGACTGGAACAGAATGGAATGTGGAATGGAATGGAATGGAATTTGGAATGGAATGCAATGGAGATTGGAAAGGAATCGAATGGAATGGAATGCGGAATGGAATGTGGAATGGAATGTGGAATGGAATGGAACATGGAATCGAATGTGGAATGCAATGCAAAATGGAATGGAATGTGTAATGGAATGGAATGTGGAATGGAATGTGGAATGGAATGGAATGGAATGGAATGGAATGTGGAATGGAATGGAATGGAATGTGGAATGGAATGGAATGGAATGTGGAATGGAATGGAATGGAACGTGGAATGGAAAGCAGAATGGAATGGAATGGAGAGTGGAATGGAATAGAATGGAACGTGGAATGGAATGTGGAATGGAAGGTGGCATGGAATATGGAATGTCACATGGAAGGGAATGGAATGGAACGTGGTAATGAATTGAACGGAATGTGGAATGTAATGGAAAAGAATGTGGAATGGAAAGGAATGCAATGGAATGTGGAATGGAATGGAATGGAATAGAACGTGGAATGGAAAGTAATGGAAAGTGGAATGGGAAGAGGCATGGAACGGGGAGTGGAAAGTGGAAGGGAATGTAATGGAACGTGGAATAGAATAGAATGGAACGTGGAATGGAATGGAATGGAAATTGGAATGGTATGGAATGCAATGGAATGTGGAATGGAATGGAATGGAATGGAATGGAATAGAACGTGGAATGGAATGGAATGGAACGTGGAATGGAAAGTGGCATGGAACAGGGAGTGGCACGTGGAAGGGAATGTAATGGAACGTGGAATAGAATAGAATGGAACGTGGAATGGAATGGAATGGAAATTGGAACGGTATGGAATGTGGAAAGGAACAGAATGGAATGTGGAATGGAATGGAATGGAATGCAGAATGCAATACACAGCAGTTTGTAATGCAATGGAATGGAACGAGGAATGGAATGGAATTTAACGTGGAATGGAATGGAGTGGAATGTGGAATGGAACGGAATGGAATGGAATGTGGAATGGAATGGAATTGAATGTGGAATGGGAAAAAATAGAGTGTGGAATGCAATGGGAATAGAATGGAATGCGGACTGGAATGGAATGGAGAGTGGATTGGAATGGAATGGACAGTGGCATGGAATGGAACGTAATGTGGAATGGAACATGGGATGGAATGGAATGGAATGTGGATTGGAATTGAAAGGAATGGAAAGGGGAGTGGAATGGAATTTGGAATTGAGTGAAATGGAATTTGGAATTTAATGGAATGGAATGGAATGTGGAACGGAGTGGAATGGAATGTGGAAAGGAATGTAGAATCGAATGGGATGCAATGTGGAATGGAATTTTTAATGGAATGGAATGAAATGTGGAAAGGAATGTGCAATGGAATGGGCTGGAATGTTGAATGGAATGCGTAATGGAATGTGGAAAGTAATGGAATGGAATGTGGAATGGAATGGAATGGAAGGTGGAATGGAATGGCAAGGAAAGTGGAATGAAATTGAATGGAATGGAATAGAATGTGGAATGGAATAGAATGGAATGTTGAATGGAAAGTGGAATGGAAAGTGGAATAGAACGAAATGGAATGTGGAATGTAATGTTGAATGGAGTGCAAGGGAATGTGGAATGTAATGGAATAGAATGGGGAATGGAATGGAGTGGAATGTGGAATGGAATGTGGAATGGAAAGGAAAGGAATGGAATGGAATATGGAATGGAATGGAATGGAATATGGAATGGAATGGAATGCAATGGAATGGAAAATGGAATGGAATGGAATGCAATGTGGAATGGATTGGAATGGAATTGAATGGAATGGAATGTGGAATGGAAAGGAAAGTGGAATGGAATCAAATGGAATCGAATGTGAAATGATATGGAAGGGAATGTCAAATGGAATGAAGAACGGCATGTGGAATGGAAAGAAATCTGTAATGGAACGGATTGGAATTTGTAATGGAATGGAATTGAATGTGAAATGGAAAGGAATGGAATGTCGAATGGAAGGGAGTGTAATGGAATGGAATGCAATGGAATGTGGAATGGAATCTGGAATGGAATAGAATGGAATGTGGAAAGGAATGAGAAATGGAACGGAATGGAACGTGGAATTGAATGGAATGGAAGGTGGAACCGATTGGAAAGTGGAATGGAATGGAATGGTATAGAATGTGAAATAGAATGGTATGGAATGTCGAATGGAATGTGGAAAGGAATGTGGAATGGAATGTGGATTGGAATTTGTAAAGGAACGGAATGGAAAGCGTAATTGAATGGAATTGAATGTGGAATGGAAAGGAATGGAATGTCAAAAGGCATAGAATGGAATGGAAAGGAATGGAATGGAATGTGGAATGTAATGAAAAATGGAATGGAATGGAATGGAATGGAATGTGGAATGGGATGCAATGAAAGGTGGAATGGAGTGTGGAATGGAATGGATTGGAATATGGAATGGAATGTGGAATGGAAAGAAATGGAATGTGGAATGGAATGGAATGGAATGAGGAATGCAATTGAACGGAATGGTATGAAATGTGGAATGCAATGGAATGGAAGGGAATGTGGAATGCTACGGAATGGGATATGGAATTCAATGGAATGGAATGGAATTTGGAATGGAATGGAATGGAATGTGGACTGGAATATGTAATGGAATGGAATGGAATGTGGAATGGAATGTGGAAAGGAACGTGGAATATAATGTGGAATAGAATGTGTAATGGAATGGAATGGAAGGTGGAAAAGAATGAGGAATGGAAGGTGGAATGGAATGTGGAATAAAATTTGGAATGGAATGGAATGGAATTTGGAAAGGAATGTGGAATGGAATGGCATGGAATGTGAAAAGGAATGGAATGGAATGTGGAATGGAAGGTGGAATGCAATGGAATGGAATGAGGAGTGGAATGTGGAATGGAACGTGGAATAGAATGAAACGTGGAATGGAATGGAACGAAATGGAATGTGGAATGGAATTGAATGGAATTTAATGGAATGTGGAATGGAGTGGAATGGAATGGAATGTGGAATGGTATGTGGAATGCAATGGAATGGAAAGTGGAGTGGAATGTGGAATGGAACGTGGAATAGAATGTAACGTGGAAAGGATTGGAATGTGGAATGGAATGTGGAATTCAATGTAATGGAATTTCGAATGGAATGGTATTAAATGTGGAATGGAATGGAATGGAATGTGGAATGGAATGTGGAATGGAATGGAATGGAACATGGACTGGAACGTGGAATGCAACGTGCAATGGAACGTGCAATGGAACGTGGAATGGAACGTGGAAAGGAATGAGTAATGCAATGGAATGTAATGTGGAACGGAAGGGAATGGAATGCGGATTGGAATGTGGAATGGAATATGGAATGGAAAGTGGAATGGAATGGAATGGAACATGGAATGCAATGGAATGGTGAAAGGAATGGAATGGAAAGCAGTGTGGAATGGAAGTGACTGGAATGCGGAATGGAATGTGGAATGGAATATGGAGTGGAATGTTGAACGGAATGGAATGGAATGTGCAATGGAATGAATGCAACGTTGAATGGAATGCAATGGAATGTGGAATGGAATGGAATGGAATGGAATCTGGAATTGAATGGAATGAAAAGTGTAATTGTATGAAACGGAGTGGAATGTGGAATGGAATTGAATGGAATGTGAAATTGAATTGAATAGAATGTGGAATGGAATGGAATGGAATGCGGAACAGAATGTAATGGAATGTTGAATGGAATGTGGAATGCAATGGAATGGAGTGTGTAATGGAATGGAATGGAATGGTATGGGATTTGGAATGGAATGGAAGGGAATATGGAATGGAATGGAAAGCAAAGAAATGTGGAATGGAATGGAATGAAATTTGGATGGAAATGTGGAATGGAATGGAAAGGAATGAAAAGGAATGTGAAAGGGAATGGAATGGATAGTGGAAAAGATGTAAGTGGAAAGAGGAATGGAATCGAATGGAATGCAATGGAAAGGAATGGAATGTGGAATGGTATGGAATGGAATGGAATGGAAAAGAATGTTGAATGGAATGGAATGAAATGTGGAATGGAATGGAATATCGAATGGAATGGAATTTGGAATTGAATCTGTAATGGATGGAATGGAATGGAATGTGGAATGGAAAGCAATGTGGAATGGAACGGATTGGAACGTGGCATGGAACGTAGAATGGAACGTAGAATGAAACAAAAATGGAACATGGAATGGAACGTGGAATGTAATGAGGAATTGAAAGTAGTGGAATGTGGAATGGAAAGGAACGGAATGTGTAATGGAATGTGGAATGGAATCTGCAATGGAATGGAAGGCAGTGCGGAAGGTAATGGAATGGAACGTGGAAGGGAATGGAATGGAATTTGGAATGAAGGATAAAGGAGTGGAAATTGGAATAGATTTTAATGGAATTAGGAATGGAAAGTAATGGAATGTGGAATGGTAAGTGGAAAGGAATGGAGTGAATTTTGGAATGGAATGGAAAGGAATGTGGAATGGAATGGAATGGAATGTGGAATAGAATGGAAAGGAATTGTAGGGAATGTGGAATAGAATGGAATGGAACGTAAAATGCAAAGCGGAATGGAAGGTAGAATGGAATGGAAAGGAACGTGCAATGGAATGTGGAATGGAACATGGATTGGAATGTGGAATTGAAGGGAATGAAATGCGGAATGGAATGTCAAATGGAATGTGTAATCGAATGGAATGGAACGCGGTATGTAATGGAATGGAACGTTTAATGGAATGGAATGGTACGTGGAATGGAATGGATGGAATGAGGAATGGAATTGACTTCAAGATGGAATGGAATGGAATGGAATGGATTGGAATTTCAATGGAATGGAATGGAATGGAATGTGTAGTGGAATGGAATGGAAGGGGGAATTGAATGCAATTGAACGTGGAAGGGAATGGAATGGAACTTGGAATGGCACATGGAATGGAACGTGGAATGGAATGTGAAATGCAAAGTGGAATGGAATGTGGAATGGAATGGAATGTAAAGTGGAATGGAATGGAATGGAATGAAGATTGGAATGTGGAATTGAATGTGGAATGGAATGGAATTTGGAATGCTATTGTATGGAACGGAAAGTGGAATGGAATGGAATTTGGAATTGAATGAAATTGAATGTGGAATGAAATGCAATGGAACGTGGAATGGACTGTGGAATGGAATGTGGAAGGAAATGTGGAACGGAATTTGGAATACAAAGTTGAATTTCAAGGAAAGGAATGTGGAATGTGGGGGAATGGAATGGAATTGGGAATGGAATGTGGAATGGAATGTGGAAAGGAATGGAATGTGGAACGCAATGGAATGGAATGTGGATAGAATGGAATGAAATGTGGAAAAGAATGGAATGTGAAATGGAAGTTGGAATTCAATGTGAAATGGAATGTGGAATGAAATGTGTAATGGAATGAAATGGAACGTGGGATGCAATGCAATGGAATGTGGAATGGAGTGGAGTAGATAGTGGAATGGAACATGGTATGAAAGTGGAATGTGATTGAATGAAATGTGGAATGCAATGGAATGGAGTGTGGAATAGAATGGAATGGAATGTGGAATGGAATGGAATTGAATGTAATGGAATGTGGAATTGAACGGAATGTGGAATCGCATGGAATATGGAATGGAATGGAATGGAATTGAATGTGGAATGGATTGAAATGGAATGGAATAGAACGTTGAATGGAATGTCGAATGGAATGTGGAATGCAACGTGGAATGAAAAGTGGAATGGAATGTTGAATGGAACATGGAAAGCAATGTGGAAAGGAAAGTGGAATGGAGTGGAAAGGAACGTGGAATGGGAAGAGTAATGGAATGGAATGGAATGTGAAATGGAAGGGAATGGAATGCAGAATGGGATGTGGAATGGAATGTGGAAAGGAATGTGGAATGGAACGGACTGGAATGCGAAACGAAATGTGGAATGGAATATGCAATACAATTTGGAATGGAATTGAATGGAACGTGGAATGGAATGGAATGGAATGTGGAAGGGAATGGAATTGAATGGAATGGAATGTGGAATGGAAAGCAATGGAAAGTGGAATTGAAAGGAATGGAATGTGGAATGGGATGGAATAGAACGGAATGGAATGAAATGTGGAATGGAATGGAACGTGAAATGGAATGGAATGGAATGTGGAATGGATTGTGGAATGGAATGTGGAATGGAATGGAATGTGTAATGGAACGGAATGGAATGTGTAATGAAAGGAAATGGAATGTGGAATCCAAAGCAATGGAATGTGGAAAGGAATGGAATAGACTGTAATGTGGAATGGAATGTGGAAAGGAATGGGTTGGAATGTGGAATGAAAAGTGTAATGGAATGGAATGTGGAATTCAATGGAACGCAATGTGATGTGGAATGGAATGAAATGGAATGTGGAATGGAATGGCATGGAATGCAACGTGGAATGGAATGGAATGGAATGAGGAATGGAATATGGAATGAAATGGAATGCAATGTGGAATTGAAGGTGGAATAAAATGGAATGGATATTGGAATGGAATGCAGAATGGAATGGAATGTGGAATGGAATGGAATCGTATGTGAAATGGCATAGAATGCATCAGAATGGAATGAGGAATGGAATGGAATGGAATGGAATGAAATGTGGAATGGAATGGAATGGAGTGTGGAATGGAAGTTGGAATGGAAAGTGATGGAATGTGGAATGGAATGGAATGGTGTGGAATGTGGAATGGAATGGAATGGAGTGTGGAATGGAAGTTGGAATGGAAAGTGATGGAATGTGGAATGGAATGGAATGGTGTGGAATGTGGAATGGAATGGAATGGAATGTGGAATTGAAAGTCGAATGAAATGGAATGCAATGTGAAATGGAAAGAGGAATGGAATGTGGAGAGGAATAAATGGAATGTGGAATGGAAGGTGGAATGAAATTTATTGGAATGTGGAATGGAATGGTATGGAATGTGGAATGGAAAGGAATGGAAGATAGAATGGAATGTGGAAAGGAATCTGGAATTCAATATGAAAAGGAATGTGGAATGGAATGGGGAATTCAATGTGGAATGGAATGGAATGGAATGTGGAATGGAATGTGGAATGGAGTGGAATGGAATTGTGGAATGGAATGGAATGGTATGGAATGTGGAATGGAATGGATTGCGATGGAATGTGGAATGGAATGGAATAGAATGCAATGGAATGGAATGTGGAATTGAATGCTATGGAATGGAATGGAATGGAATGTTATGGAATGTAATTGAATAGAATGAGGAATGGAATGAAATGGAATGAGGAAAGGAAAGCGGAATGGAATGCAATGGAATGCAATGTGGATTGGAATGGAATGGAATGGCATGTAATGGAATGTGGAATAGAATGCATAGGAATGTGGAATGGAATGTGGAATGGAATGCAAAGTTGAATGGAATGGAATGTAAAGTGGAATGGAATTTGGAACGCAAAGGTATGGAACGTGGAATGGAAAGTGGAATGGAATGTGGAATGGAAAGGAATGGTACGTGGAATGGAATGGGATGGAATGTGGAATGGAATCTGGAATGGAATGTAACGGAATGGAATATGGAATGGAATGTACTGGAATGGAATGCAATGTGGAACGGAATGTAATGGAGTAAGGAAAGGAATTGAATTTGGAATGTCATGGAATGGAAAGTGGAATGGAAAGTGGAATGGAATGGAATGGAACGTAGAATCGAGTGGAACGGAATGTGGAATGCAATGGAATGAAATGTGGAATGGAAAGGATTGGAATGTGGAATGGAATTGAACGGAATGAGGAATGCAATTGAACGGAATGGAATGGAATGTTGAAAGGAATTGAATGGAATGTGGAATGCAATGTGGAACAGAATATGGAATAGAATGTAATGGAATGTGGCATATAATGTTGAATGAAATGGAATGGAAAGTGAATGGAATGGATTGGAATGTGGAATGGAAAGTAGTGGAATGTGGAATGGAATGTGGAATGCAATGAAATGGAATGTGGAATGGAATGTGGAATGCAATGTGGAATGGGTTTGAATGTGGAATGGAAGGTGTAATGTAATGGAATGGAATGTGGATTGGAATATGTAATGGAATGGAATGGAATGTGGAAAGGAACGTGGAATAGAATGTGGAATGGAATGTGGAATGGAATGGAATGGAAGGTGGAATACAACGAGGAATGGAACGTGGAATGGAATGTGGAATAAAATTTGGAATGGAATGGAATGGAATGTGGAAAGGAATGTGGAATGGAATTGCATGGAATGTGAAATGGAATGGAATGAAATGTGGAGTGGAATGTGGAATGAAATGGAATGGAATGAGAAGTGGAATGTGGAATGGAATGTGGAATAGAATGCATCGTGGAATGGAATGGAATGAAATGGAATGTGGAATGGAATTGAATGAAATTAAATGGAATGTGGAATGGAATGGAATTGAATGGAATGTGGAATGCTATGTGGAATGCAATGGAATTGAAAGTGGAGTGGAATGTGGAATGGGACGTGGAATAGAATGTAACGTGGAATGGATTGGAATGTGGAATGGAATGTGGAATTCAATAGAATGGAATTTGAAATGGAACGGAATGGAATGGTATTAAATGTGGAATGGAATGGAATGGAATGTGTAATGGAATGTGGAATGGAATGGAATGGAACGTGGACTGGAACGTGGAATGCAATGTGCAATGGATCGAGCAATGGAATGTGGAATGGAAAGTGGAAAGGAATGAGTAATGCAATGGAATGGAATGTGGAACGGAGGGGAATGGAATGTGGATTGGAATGTGGAATGGAATATGGAATGGAATGTGGAATGGAATGGAACGAAACATGGAATGGAATGGAATGGTGAATGGAATGGAATGGAAAGCAGTGTGGAATGGAAGGCACTGGAATGCGGAATGGAATGTGGAATGGAATATGGAGTGGAATGTTGAACGCAATGTAATGGAATGTGCAATGGAATGGAATGCAATGTGGAATGTAATGGAAAGGAATGTGGAATGGAATGGAATGGAATGGAATGGAATGGAATGTGGAATTGAAAGGGATGAAATGTGTAATTGTATGAAACGGAGTCGAATGTGGAATGGAATTGAATGGAAAGTGAAATTGAATTGAATAGAATGTGGAATAGAATGGAATGGAATGCGGAACGGAATGTAATGGAATGTGGAATGGAATGTGGAATGCAATGGAATGGAATGGAGTGTGTAATGGAATGTAATGGAATGGTATGGTATTTGGAATGGAATGGAAGGGAATGTGGAATGGAATATGGACTGGAATGGAATGGAATTTGGAATGGAACGTGGAATGGAACTTGGAATGGAACGTGCAATGGAACGTGTAATGGAATGAATAAGGTAATGGAATGGAATGTTGAATGGAAGGGAATGGAATGTGGAAGTAAATGTGGAATGGAATGTGGAAATGAAAGTGGAATGGAATGGAATGAACGTGAAAAGAAATGGAATGGAACGTGTAATGGAATGGAATCTAATGTGGAATGGAAGCAACTAGAATGCAGAAAGTAATGTGGAATGGAATATGGAATGGAATGTGCAATTGAAAGTGGAATGGAATGGAATATAAAGAGGAATGGAATGGAATAGAATGTGGAATAGATTGGAATGGAATGCAATGTGGAATGGAATGGAAAGGAATGCTGAATGGAATGGAATGGAATGTGGAAGTGAATTGAATGGAGTGGAATGGGGAATGGAATTGAATGGATTGTGGAATGGAATGTGGAATAGAATGTGGAAGGGAATGTGAGATGGAACGTGGAATGAAATATGGAATGGAATGGAATGGAATGTGAAATGGAATGGAATGGAAAGTGGAATGGAATGTGGAGTTTAATTGAATGTTGAATGCAATGGAATGGAATGTGGAAGGAATAGAATGGAATGTGGAATGGAATGGAATGTGGAATGGAATGGAAAGTGGAATGGAATGGAATTTGGAATGGAATGCTATGTGGAATCTAATGGAATGGAATGCAATGGAATGTGAAATGGAATGTGGAATTGAATGTGAAATGGAATGAAATGGAAAGTAGAATGGAAAGGAATGGAAAGTGGAATGCAATGGAATGGTACATGGAATGGAACATGGAATGCAACGTGGAATAGAATTGAATGGAAAGTGTAATGGAATGGAATGGAATGTGGAATGGAATGGTATGGAATGTGGAAGGGAAAGGAATGGAATATAGAATGGAATGTGGAAAAGAATCTGGAATTGAATGTGCAAAGGAATGTGGAATGGAATGGGGAATTCAATGTGGAATGGAATGGAATGGAATGTGGAATGGAATGTGGAATGGAATGTGGAGTGGAATGGAATGTGAAAAGGAATGGAATGGAATGTGGAATTGAATGTGGAATTGAATGTGGAATGCAAAGCAATGGAATGTAGAATGGAATGGAATGGAATGGATCATTGATTGCAATGTGGAATGGAATGAGGATTGGATCGTGGAATGGAAGGTCGAATGCTTTTTAATGTAAAGTACTGTGGATTGTGGAATGGAATTTTGAATTCAACGTGGACTGTCATCTGGAATGGAATGTGGAATGGAATAGAATGGAATAGAATGGAATGCAGTGTGGTTTGGAATATGCAATGGAATGCAATGCAGTGTGGTTTGGAATATGCAATGGAATGCGATGCAATGTGGAATGGAATGTGGAATGCAAAATGAAATTGTTTGGAATGGAGTGTGGAATGGAGTAGAATTGTACGTGTAATGGAATGTGGAATGGAATGTGGAATGGAATGTGGAATGGAACGTGAAATGGAACGTCGAATGGAATGGAATGAAACGTGTAATTTAATGTGGAATGGAATAGAATGGAATGTGGAATTGTATGTGGAACGTAATGGAATTTAATGTGCAACGGAATGATTAATGTAATGCGGAGTGGAAAGTGGAATGTAATGGAACGTAGAATGGAATGTGGAGTGGAAAGTGGAATGGAACGGAAGTAATGTGGAATGGAATTTGGAAAAGAATGTGGACAGGAAAGTGGAACGGAATGGAATGGAATGTGGAATGGAACGTCGAATGGAATGTAGTGGGACATGGAATGGAAAGTGCAGTGGAACATGGAATGCAATGTGGAATGGAATGTTTAATGGAATAGAATGGCATGTGGAATGGAATGGAATGCAGAATGGAAAGTGGAATGCAATGTGGAATGAAGTGTGGAATGGAATGGAATGGAATGTGGAATGAAATGTGGAATGGAATGTGGAATGGAATGGAATGGAATGTGAAATGGAATGTTGAATGGAATGTGGAATGGAATGTGGAATGGAATAGAATGGAAAGTTCACTGGAACATGGAATGGAATGTGCAATGGAATGAGGAATGGAAAGTCGAAAGGAATGGAATGGAAAGTGGAATGGAATGGAATGAAATGTGGAATGGAATGCGGAATGGAATGCAATGGAATGGAAAGTGGAATGGAATGTGTAATATAATGTGGAACGTAATGCGGAATGGAATGGGAAATGGAATATGGAAGGGAATGTGGAATGGAATGAAATGGAATGTGGAATGGAGTATGGAATGGAATGGAATAGAATGTGCAATGGAGTGGAATGGAATGTGAAATGGAATATTGAATGGAATGTGGAATGGAATGTGGAATGGAATGGAATGGAAAGTGGAGTGGAACGTGGAATGGAATGCTGAATGGAATGGAATGGAATGTGGAATGGAATGAAACGGAATGTGAAATGCAATGTGGAATGTAATGTGGAACGGAATGTGAAATTGACTGTGGAATGGAATGTGGAATGGTATGAAATGGAATGTGGAATGTAATGTGGAATGGAACGGAATTGAATGCGAATCGAATGTGGAATTGATTGTGGAATGGAATGTGGAATAGAATGCAATGGAATGGAATTTAATGTGGAATGGAATGTGGAATGGAATGTGGAGTGGGATATGTAATGGATCGGTATGGAAAATGGAATGGAATGTGGAATGGGACGTGGAATGGAATGGAATGGAATGTGGAATGGAACTTGGAATGGTATGGAAGAGAACACGAAATGGAACGTGGAAGGTAACGTGGAATGGAATGTGCAATGGAATGTGGAATGGAAAGTGGAATGGAATGGAAAGGAAAGTGGAATGGAACGTGTAACTGAATGGAATGCAACGAGGAATGCAATGTGGAATTGAATGCGGAATGGAATGGAATGGAATGTGGAATGGAATGGAATGAAACGTGGAAGGGAACATGGAACAAAATTGAATGCATTGTGAAATGGAAAGTGGAATTGAATGTGAAATGGAATGGAATGTGTAATGGAATGGAATAGAACATGGAATGGAACGTGGAATGGAAAGTGGAAAGGAATATGGAATGGGATGTGGAAAGGAATGTGGAATGGATTGGAAAGGAATGTGTAATGGAACAGAATAGAACGTGAAATGGAAACGAATGGAATGTGTAATGGGAACGAATTCAATGTGGAATGCAATGGAATAGTATGGAATGTGGAATAGAATGCAATGGAATGGAATGGAACGTGAAATGGAACGAGGAATGGAATGTGGAATGGAACGTGGAAGGGATTGTGGAATTAATGGAAGGGAATGTGGATTGGAAGGGAATGGAACGCCGAATGGAATGTGTAAAGGAATGGAATGGAATGGAATGTGGAATGGAATGGAATGGAATGTGGAATGGAAAGGAATTGAATCTGGAATGGAATACAATGGAATGGATTACAATGTGGAATGGAATGAAATCAAATGTGGAATGAAATGGAAGGGGATATGGAATGGAATGGAACGGAATTTGGAATGGAATGTGAAATGGAATGGAAAGGAATGTGGAATGGGACGTGCAGTGTAACGGGGAATGGAACGGAATGGAATATGGAATGGAACGTGGAAAGTAAAGTGGAATGCAAAGTGGAATGGAATGGAATGGAACGTGGAACGGAAAGTGGAATTCAAAATGGAAATTAGTAGAATGGAACGTGGATTAGAATGTGCAATGGAACGTGGAAGGGAAAGTGGAATGGAACGTGGAACAGAACATGGAATGGAACGAAATGGAAAGTTGAATGAAATGGAATGAAATGAGGAATGGAGTGGAATGGAATGCGGAATGGAATGGAATTGAAAGTGGAATGGAATGGAATGTGGACAGCAATGGAATAGAATGGAATGGAATGTGGATTGGAATGAAATGGAATGTGGAATAGAATGAGGAATGGCATGGAATGGAATGTGGAATGGAATGGAGTGGAATATGGAATGGAAAGGAATGGAATGTGGAATGGAAAGGAATGGAATCTGGAATGGAATACAATGGAATGGATTACAATGTGGAATGGAATGAAATCCAATGTGGAATGGAATGGAATGGAATATGGAACGGAATGGAAAGGAATTTGGAATGGAATGTGAAATGGAATGGAATGGAATGTGGAATGGGACGTGCAGTGTAACGTGGAATGGAATGGAATGGAACTTGGAATGGAACGTGGAAAGTAAAGTGGAATGGAAAGTGGAATGGAATGGAAAGGAATGTGGAATGGAAAGGGGAATGCAAAATGGAAAGTAGTAGAATGGAACGTGGAATAGAATGTGCAATGGAACGTGGAAGGGAAAGTGGAATGGAACATGGAACAGAACATGGAATGGAATGGAATGGAACGTTGAATGGAATGGAATGAAACGTTGAATGAAACGGAATGGAATGCGGAATGGAATAGAATGGAAAGTGGAATGGAATGGAATGTGGACAGGAATGGAATAGAATGGAATGGAATGTGGATTGGAATGGAATGGATGTGGAAAAGAATGTGGAATGGCATGGAATGGAATGTGGAATGGAATGGAGTGGAATGTGGAATGGAATGTGGCATGGAATGGAATGGAATGTGGAATGGCATGGAACGGTATGTTCAATGGAATGGAATGGAATGGGAATAGAAAGTGGAATGGAATGGGAATAGAAAGTGAACTGGAATGGAATGGAATGTGGAATGCAATGGAATAGAATGTGGGACGGAATGGAATGGAATTTGTAATGAAATGGAATGGGATGCGGAATGGAATGTAGATAGGAATGGAATGGAATGTGAAATGCAACTTGGAATGGAACTTGAAATGGAACGTGGAATGCAATTTGTAATGTGGAATTAAATGGCATGTAATATGGAATCGAATACATTGGAAAGTGGAATGGAATTGAATGGAAAGTGGAATGGAATGTGAAATGGAACGGATTGGGGAATGGCATGTCATGGAATGGAATGGAATGAGGAAATGAATCTGGAATGGAATGCAATGGAATGTGAATGGAACGAAATGGAAGGGAAGGTTATGTGGAATGAAATGGAATGGAATGTGGAATGGAATGCAAGGGAATGTGGAATGATATCGAATGGAATGGAATGCACAATGGAATGCGGAATGGAATGCGGAATGGAATGTGGAATGGAATGCAACGTGGAATGGAATTTGAAATGGAAACGAATGTGGAATGGAAAGTGGAATGGAATGGAATGCAATGTGAAATGGAATGGAATGGAATATGGAATGGAATCTGGAATGGAATGTGTAATGGAATGCAAAGGAAAGTGGAATGGGACGAGTAATGGATCCTGGAATGGAACGTGGAATGGAACGTGGAATAGAATGGAATGCAAAGTGGAATGGAACGGAATGGAAGGTGGAATGGCAAGGAATGTCAAGTGGAATGGAATGGAATTGTATGGAAAACGGTATGGAATGAAATGGTATGTAGAATGGAATGTGGAATGGAATGGAAAGGAAATTGGAATGGAATGTGGTATGGAATGGAAAGGAATGTTGAATGGAATGGAATGGAATTTGGAATGCAATGTGGAGCGGAATGGAATGGAATGTGGTATGCAATAGAATGGAATGTGGAATGGAATGGAATAGAATGATGAATGGAATTGAAGGCAATGTGCAATGGAATGGATTGGAATTGAATGTAACGTGAAATGGAATGGAAAGGAATATGGAATGGAATGTGGAATGGAAAGGAATGGAATGAGTAATGGAATATTTAATGGAATGGATGGGAAAGAATGGAATGTGGAATGGAATGGAAGGGAATGGATGGGAATGTGGAATCGAATGTAATGGAATGTGGAAGGGAATTTGGAATGGAATGCGGAATGGAATGGAATGGAATGTGGAATGCAATATGGAATGCAATGGAATGCAATGTGCAAGGGAAAGGAATGGAAAGTGGAATGGAAAGGAATGGAATGTGGAACGCAATAAAATGGAATGGAATTTGAAATGGAATGGAATATAAAGTGGAACGGAATGGAATGTAATGTGGAATGTAATGTAGAATGAAATAGAATGGAATGTAGAATGCAATGTGGAACGGAAAGAAATTTAATGTGTAATGAAATGTGGAACGGAATGGAATGGAATGCACAATGGAATGGAATGCAATGTGGAATGGAATGGAATGAGGAATGCAATGGAATGAAATGTGAAACTGAATGGAATGGAATATGGAATGTATGTGGAATGGACTTGAATGGGATGTGAAATGCAAAGGAATGGAATGGTATGTGAAATGGAATGCAATGGAATGTGGAAAGGAACGGAGAGGAATGGAATGTGGAATGGAACGTGGAATGGAATGGAATGGAAGGTAGAATGGAATGGAATGGTATGGAATGGAATGTGGAAAGGAAAGGAATGGTATTTGGAATGGAATGAAATGGAATGTGGAACAGAATGTGGAACTGAGCAGAATGGAATGTGAAGTGGAATGGAAGGGAATGAAATACAAAGGAATGTGGAATGGAATGGAATGGATTGTGGAATGGAATGAAATGGAATGTGGAATGGAATGTGGAATGGAATGGAATGGAAAGGAATGGAGTGTGGAATGGAATGTGTAATGGAATGGAATGGAATGTGGAATGGAATGTTTAATGGAATGGAATGGAAAGGAATGGAATGTGGAATGGAATGTAAAGGAATGTGGAAAGGAAGGGAATGGAATGGAATCTGGAATGGAATGGAATGGAAAGGAATGGAAAGTGGAATGGAATGGTGTGGAGTGTCGAATGGAATGGAATGTAACGTGCAATGGAGCGCGGAATGGAACATAGAATGGAACGTTTAAAGGAACGTGGAATGGAACATGAAATGGAACGTGGAATGAATGTGGAATGGAATGGAATGGAATGTCGAATGAAATGGAATGGAATGTGGAATTGAAAGTGGAATGGAATGGAATGGAATTTGTAATGGAATGTGGAAAAAACGGAATGGAATGTAGAATGGAATGGAATGGAATATGGAATGGAATTGAATGTGAAATGGAATTGAATGGAAAGTATTGCAGTGTGGAATGGAATGCAATGGAACGTGGTATGAAAAGAGGAATGGTAGGGAATGGAAAGTGGAATGGAATTTAAAGGAATATGGAATGTAATGTAAAGAAAAATAATGGAATGTGGAATGGAATGGAATGGAATGTGAAAAGCAAAGGAATGGAATCGAATGTGGAATGGAATGAAATGAAATGGGGAATGGAATAGAATGGAATGGAAAGTGGAATGGAATGGAATGGAGTGCAAAGGAAAGTGGACTTGAATGTTGAATGGAATGGAATGTTATGGGAAATGGAATGGAATGGAATGTGGAATGGTATGGAAAGGAATGTGGAATGGACCAGAATGAAATATGGAATGGAATAGAATGAAGTGAAAGCTGGAACGGAATGGAATGGAATGTGGAATGGAATGTGTATTGGAATGTGGAATGGAATGTAGAATGGAATGGAGTGGAATGTGTAATGTAATGGAATGGAGTGGAGTATGGAATGAAATGTGGAATGGAATGGAATGGAATGCAAAAAGGAATGTGGAATGGAATGGATTTGAACGTGGAATGGAATGTGGAATGGAACGTGAAATATAGTGGAATTGAATATCGAATGGAATTTTATGGAATGGAATGGAATGTAATGGAATGTGTAATGGAGTAGAATGGAATGTGGAATGAAATGGAATGGAATGGACTGTGGGATGGAATGGAGTGGAATGAAATGGAATGTGGAATAGAATGTGGAATGGACTGTTAAATGGAATGGAATGGAATGTGAAATGGAATGGAATGGAATGAGGAATGGAACAGAATGGAATGTGGAATGGAATGGAGTGGAATGTGGAATGGAATGGAATGAAGTGGAAGGTGGAATGGAATGGAATGGAATGTGGAATGGAATGTGGAAGGGAATGTGTTATTCAATGGAATGGATTGGAATGTGAAATGAATTTTGGAATGGAAAGGAAAGTAATGTGGAATGGAATGGAATGGAAAGTGGAATGGAATGTGGAATGGAACGTGGAATGGAACGTGGAATGGAACGTGGAATGGAATGCAAAGGAATGTGGAATGGAATGTTATGGAATGGAATGGAATGGAATGTGGAGTTGAATGTGGAGTGTAATGGACTGGAATTTTAAATGGAATGTAATGGAATGTGGAATGGAATGCAATGGAATCTGGAATGGAATGCAATGGAATGTGCAACCGTATGGTATGAAGTGGCAGGTGGAATGGAATGGAATGGAATGTGTAATGGAATGTATAATGGAATGCAGGGGAACGTGGAATAGAATGGAATGGAATGGAATGTGGAATGGATTGCGGAATGGAATGTGGAATGGAATGTGCAATAGAATGGAATGGAATGTGGAATGGAATCTGGAATGGAGTACAATGGAACGTGGAAGGCAACGTGGAATGGATCGTGGAATGAAATGGAATGAAATGTGGAAAGGAATGTTATGGAATGCAATGTGGAATGGAATGGAATGGACTGTGGAATGGAATGTGGAATGGAATGGAATGGAATGTGGTATGGAAGGTGGAATGGAATGGAATGGAATGTGGAATGGAATGGAATGGACTGTGGAATGGAATGTGGAATGGAATGGAATGGAAAGTGGAATGGAATGGGATGTGGAATTCAACGAAATGGAAAGTGGAATGGAATGTGGAATGGAATGGAGTGGAATGTGGGATGGAATGGGAAATGGAATGTGGAACAGAATGTGGAATGGAATGCATAATGGAATGCAGTGGAATGCAGAATAGAAATGAATGGAATGGAATGTGGAATGGATTGCGTAATGGAATGTGGAATGGAATGCGGAATAGAATGGAATGGAATGTGGAATGGAATCTGGAATGGAGTGCAATGGAACGTGGAAGGCAACGTGGAATGGTTCGTGGAATGAAATGGAAAGAAATGAGGAATGGAATGTGATGGAATGCAATGTGGAATGGAATGGAATGGACTGTGGAATGGAATGTGGAATGGAATGGAATGGAATGTGGTATGGAATGTGGAATAGAACGGAATGGAATGTGGAATGCAATCTGGAATGGAGTGGGATGGAATGTGGAATGGAATGGAATGGAAAGTGGAATGGAATGGGATGTGGAATGGAGTGAAATGGAAAGTGGAATGGAATGAGGAATGGAATGGAGTGGAATGTGGAATGGAATGCAACGGAATTTAATGGAATTTGGAGAGGAATGTGTAGTGGAGTGCAATAGAATATGGAATGGAATGGAAAGAAATGTGGAATGGAATTGAATGGAATGTGAAATTGAATGTGGAATGGAAAGGAATTGAATGTGGAATGAAATGGACTGGAATGTGGAAATGAATGGAATGGAACTTGGAATGGAATGTGTAATGGAACGTGGAACAGAATGTTGAATGGAAAGTGGAATGGAACGTGGAATGGAACTTGGAATGCAATGGAATTGAATGTGGAATGGAATGTTATTGAATACAATGGAATGGAAAGGAATGTGGAATGGAATGTGGAACGGAAAGAAGTAGAATTTGAAATGGCAATAAATGGAATGTGAAATGGTACAGAATGGAAAGTGGAATGGAATGGAATGGAATGTGCATTGGAATGGAATGAAGTGGAAGTTCAATGGAATGGACGGGGATGTCTAATGGAATGTGGAATGGAATAGAATGGAATGGAATTTGGAATGGAATGTGGAATGGATTGGAATGGAAAGTGAAATGAAATGGAATGAAAAGTGGATTGGAATGTGGAATGGAACGTGGAATGGAATGTGGAATTGAAAGTGGAATGCAATGGAATGGAATGTGGAATGGAATTTAATGTAACCTGGAATGCAATGTGGAATGTTACTTGGAATGGAACGTGGAATGGAATGTGGAATGGAATTCAATGAAATGGAATGAGGAATGGAATGCTATGGAATGGAATGAGGAATGGAATGTAACGGAATGTGCCATGGAATGGAATGGAATGGAATGAAATGTGGATAAATTGGAATGGAATGTGTAACAGAATGGAATGGAATGTGGAATGCAAAGGAATGCAAAGTAATGAGAAATGGAATGGAATGAAATGCAACGGAGTGGAAGGGAATGTGGAATGGAAAGGGGAATGAATGGAATACAATGTGGAATGGAATTTGGAGTGGAATATGGAATGCAACGGAATGGAATGTGGAATGGAATGGAATGGAATGTGGAATGGAATGTGGAATGCAAAGTGGAATGGAATGGAATGGAGCGAGGAATGGAATGTGGAATTGAATGGAATAGAATTTGAAATGTAATGGAATGGAATATGGAGTGGCATTGAATGGAATGCGGAACTGAATGTGGAATGGAATGGAATGGAACGTGGAATGGAATGGAATGGAAAGTGGAATATAATGGAATGGAATTTGGAATGGTATGTGATGGAATTGAATGGAATTCAAAGGAATGTGGAATGGAATGTGGAATGGAAGGGAATGGAATATGAAATGGCATGGAATAGAATGAAGAATGGAATGGAATGGAAAGCGGAATGGAATGGAATGAAGAAGAAGTCGAAATGGAATGAAATGTAATGTGGAATGGAATGGAATGGAAAGTGGAATGGAATGGAATGGAATGTGGAATGTAATGGAACGGAATGTGGAATGGAATTTGACGGAATGGAACGGAATTCAAAGGAATGTGGAATGGAATGTGGAATGGAAGGGAATGGAATATGAAATGGCATGGATTGGAATGAGGAATGGAATGGAATGGAAAGCAGAATGGAATGGAATGAAGAAGAAGTTGAAATGGAATGAAATGGAATGTGGAATGGAATGGAATGGAAAGTGGAATGGAATGGAATGGAAAGTGGAATGGAATGAAATGGAGTGGAATGTGGAATGGAATGGAATGGAATTGAATGTGGTATGCAACGGAATTGAAGGTGGAATGGAATGGAATATAACGGAATGTGCAATGGAATGCAATGGAATGTGGATTGGAATGTGGAATGGAATGTGGAATTCAAAGGACTGGAATGTGGAATTCAATGTGGAATGGAATGCAGAGGATGGTGGAATGGAATGGAATGGAATGTGTAATTGAATGGAATGGAATGTCAAATAGAATGTGGAATGTTATGGAAAGGAATGTGGAATGGAATGTGGAATGGAATGGAATGGAACCTGCAATGAAATGTGAAATGGAACGTGGAAAGGAAGTTGGAATGCAACGTGGAATGGAACGTGGAATGCAATGTGGAATGGAATGTGGAACGGAGTGTGGAATGGAATGGAATGGAATTTGCAAAGGAAAGGAATGTTATGTGGAATGGAAAGCGGAATGGAATGGAATGGACTAAGGAACGGCATCTGGAATGGAATGGAATGGAAAGTGGAATGGAATGAGGAAAGGAAGGGAAGGGAACGGAATGTGGAATGAAATGGAATGTGGAATAGAATGGAATGGAATGGAATGGAATCAAATAGAATTTGGAATGGAATGGAATGGAATGTGGGAAGGAATGTGGAATGGAATGGAATGGGATGTGGAATGGAATTTGGAATGGAATGGAATGTGGAAAAGAATGGGGAATGGAATGGAATGGAAAGTGGAATGGAATGCAGTGTGGGATACAATGGAATGGAGTGGAATGTTGAATGGAATGGAACGGAACGTGGAATGGAAAATGGAATGGAATGTTGAAAGGAACGTGGAATGGGATGCGGAATGCAATGTGGAATGGAATGTGGAATGGAATGGAATGGAAAGTGGAATAGAATGTGTAAAGGAATGGATTGCAACGTCGAATGGAACGTGGAATGGATTATGGAATGGAATGTGGAAGGGAATGGAATGGAATGTGGAATAGAAAGTGGAATGGAATGGAATGGAACATGGAATGGAACTTTAAAGGGAACGTTGAAAGAAACATTGAATGGAATGTGGAATGGAACGTGGAACGGAATGTGGAATGGAATGTGGAATTGAATGGAATGGAATGGGGAATGGAATGTGGAATGGAATCGAATAGAATGTGGAATGGAATGGAATGGAACGTAGATTGGAATGGACTTTAATGTGGAATGGATTGTGGAATGCAATGTGGAATGGAACTGAATGGAAAGTGGAATGGAATGTGGAATCGAATGAAATGTGGAATGGAATATAGAATAGAATGGAAAGGAATGTGAAATGGAAAGGAATGTGGAATGGAATCTGGAACGGAATGGAATGTAATATGGAATGGAATGTGGAATGGAAAGGAATGGAATGTGGAATGGAATGGAATGTAGTGGAAGATGGAATGGAATGGAATACAATGTATAATGGAAAGTGGAATGCAATGCAGTGGAATGTGGAATGGAATGGAATGCAATGCAAAGATGAATTGAATGGAATATAATGTGGAATTGAATGGAATTGAGTTTGGAATGGAATGGAATGGAATGTGGAATCGAAATATAATGTGGAATGTAAAGGAATGGAATGTGGAGTGGAATGGAATGGAATATGGAAAGGAATGGAATAGAGTGGAATGTGGAATTGAATGGAATTGAATGTGGAAAGGAATGTAATGGAGTATTGAATCCAATATAATGGAATGTGGAATGTAATTTGGATATGAATGGAAAGGAATGCAATGCAATGTGGAATGTAATGGAAAGTGGAATGGAATGGAATGCAGAATGGAATAGAATGGAATGTGGAGTGGAATGGAATGGAAAGGATTGAGGACTGCAATGTGGAAAGGAATGTTGAATGGAATGGAATGGAATGTGGAATGGAATGTGCAATGGAAAGTTGAATGGAAGGGAATGGAATGTTGAATGGAATGTAATGGAATGTGGAATGGAATCTGGAATGGAATAGAATGGAATGGAAAATGGAATGGAAACTGGAAGGGAATGGAATGGAACATGGAATGGAAACTGGAAATCAACGCGGAAAGGAACGTGGAATGGAACGTGGAATGGAATGGAATTGAACGTGGAATGGAATAGAAGGGAACGTGGAATGGAACGTGGAATGGTAAGTGCAATGGAATATGGAAAGGAATGTGGAATGGAATGTGGAGTCAATTGGAATGGAATGTAGAAAGGAATGGAATGGCAAAGAATTTAGAATAGAATTAAATGGAATCGAATGGATTGTGGAATGCAATGGGCTGGAATGTGGAATGGAATGGAATGGAATGGAATGGAATTTGGAATGGATTGGAATGGAATGCAATGGAATGTGCAATGGAATGGAATGGAACGCGGAATGGAATGTGGAATTAGTCATAGAAGGGAACGTGGAATGGAGTGTAATGGAACGTGGAATTGAATGCGGAATGGAATGGAATGGAATGTGGAATGCAAAGTGAAATGGGATAGAATTGAATGTGGAATGGAATGCTGATTGGAATAGAGTGGAATGTTGAATGGAATGGAATGGAAAGTGGAATGGAATCTGGGCAGGAATGCAATGGAATTTGGAATGAAACGTGGAAGGGAATGGAATGTGGAATGGAATGTGGAATCAAAAGTTGAATGGAATGTAATGGAACGTGAAATGTAATGTGGAATAGAATGGAATGGTATGTGGAATGGAATGTGGAATGAAAAGTGGAATTGAAATTGGTAGGGAATGGAATGGAATGGAATGTGCAGTAAAATGTGGAATGGAATGTCGAATGGAATGTAATGGAAAGTGGAATGGAATGTGGAATGGAAGGTGGAATGGAATGTTCAAAGGAATGGAATGGAATGTGGAATAGAATGTGGAATGGAATGTGGAATGGAATGGAATGGAATGTGGAATGGAACGTGGAATGGAACTTGGAATGGAACGTGGAAAGAAACGTGGAATGGAATGTGGAAAGGAATGTGGAATGGAATCTGGAATGGAATCTGTAATGGAATGGAATGGAATTGAAGATGGAATGGAACGTAGAATGGAATAGAATGCAACGTGGAATGTAAACTGGAATTCAAAGCGGAATACAATGTGGAATAGAAAGCGGAAAGGAATCCAAAGGAAAGTGGAATGGAATGGAATGGAACGTGGAATGGAATGGAATAGAATGTGGAATTGAATAGAATGGAATGTGGCATGGAATGCATCGGAATGTGGAAAGGAATAGAATGGAACGTGGAATGGAATGTGGAACGGAATGTGGAAAGGAATGTGGAATGGAACGGAATGCAATGTGAAATGGAGAGTGGAGTGGAATGTGTAATGGAATTTCAAATGAAATGCACTGGAAAGTGGAATTGAACATGGAATGGAATGTGGAATGTAATGGAAATGAATTTGCAAAGGATTATGGAATGGAATGTGGAATGGAATGTGGAATGGAACGCAATGGAATGTGGAATGGAATGTGGAATGGAACGTGGAAAGGCATGAAATGGAACGTGGAATGGAATGGAACGGAAAGCAAAATGTAATGGAATGGAACATGGAATGGAACACGGGATGGAATGTGGAATGGAATGTCGAATGGAATGTGGAATGGAATGGAATGGAATGTGGAACGGAATGGAAAGGAATGTGGAATGGAATTATGGAAAGGAATGCGGAATGCAATGTGGAATGGAACGCAATGGAATGTGGAATACCATGGTATGGAATGTGGAATGCCATGGAATGGAATGTGGAATGGAGTGGAACGTGGAATGGAATGGAATGGAGTATGGAATGGAATGGAGTGGAATGTGGAATGGAAAGGAATGGAATGGAATGCGAAATGGAATGTGGAATGGAATGTGAAATGGAATGTGGAATAGAACGTGGAATGGCATGAAATGGAAAGTGGAATGGAAGGGAATGGAACGTGGAATGTAATGGAATGGGACGTGGAATGGAACGTGGAATGGAACGTGGAAAGGAATGTTGAAAGGAACGTGGAATGGAATGGAATGGAAAGGAAAGGAATGTGGAATGGAATGTGGAATGGAATGTGCAAAGGAATGTGGAATACAACGGAATAAACTGTGGAATGGAATGTGGAATGGAGTGTGGAATGGAATGTGGAATGGGACGTAATGGAGTATGGGATGTAATGTGGAATGGAACGGAATGGACTGTGGAATGGAATGTAGAATGGAAAGTGAAAAGAAACTTAATTGAATGTGGAATTGAACGTGGAATGGAATGGAATGTGAAATGGAATGGAATGTGCAATGGAACATGGAATGAGATGGAATGGAAATAGAAATTAAATGTGGAATGGAATGTGGAAGTTAATGGAGTGGAATGTTGAATGGAATGTGAAATAGAATGAAAAGGAATGGGGAATGAAGTGGAATGGAATGTGAAATGTGACAAGGAATGGAATGTGAAAAGGAAAGTGGAACTTAATGTGGAATGGAATGGAATGGAAAGTGGAATGGAATGGAATGGAACGCGGATTGCAACGTGGAATGGAACATGGAGAGGTACATAGAATGTAACGTGGAATAGAATGAAATGGAATGTGAAATGGAGTGGAATGGAATGTGGTATGGAATGTCTAACGGAATGGAATGGAATGTGGAATGGAATGTAATGGAATGAGGAAAGGAATGAGGAATGGAATGGAATGGTATGTGGAAAGGAATGTGGAATGGAATGGAATGGAATGTGGAATGGAATGGTATGGAATGTGGAATGGAATGTGGAATGGAATGGAATCGAAGGCGTAATGAAACGTGGAAAGGAATCTGGAATGGAAAGGTATGCAATGTGGAATGGAATGGAATAGAATATGGAATGGAACGTGGAAAGAAACGTGGAATGGAACGGAATGGAATGTGGAATGGAATGTGGAAAGTAACGGAATGGAATGTGGATCGGAATGTGTAATGGAAAGTGGAATGGAATGGAATGGAATGTAGGGTAGAATGCAATGGAAAGTGGAATACAATGGAATGGAACGTGGAATGGAAAGAATGGAACGTGAAATGGAACGTAGAATGGAACGTGTAATGCAATGTGATTTGGAAGTTGGAATGGAATGGAATGGAATGGAATGCAATGTGGAATGGAATGGAATGGAATGTGGAATAGAATGTGGAATGGAATGGAATGCAATGTGGAATGGAATGTGGAAAAAACGTGGAACGGAATGGAGTGGAATGAGGAATGCAATGTGGAAAGTAACGGAATGGAATGTGGAACGGAATGTTGAATGGAATGTGGAATGGAATGGAATGGAATGTGGGGTGGAATGCAATGTAAAGTGGGGTAGAATGTAATGGAACGTGGAATGGAAAGGAATGGAACGTGGAATGGAACGTAGAATGGAAAATGAAATGCAATGTAGTATGGAAGTTCGAATGGAATGGAATGGAATTTGGAATGGAATGTGGAATGGAATGGAATGGAATGTGGAATGGAATGGAATGGAAAGTAATGTGGTATGGAATGTGGAATGGAATGTGGAATGTAATGGAATGGAATGTGAAATGGAATGTGGAAAGCAATGTGAAAAACAACGTGGAATGGAATGTGGAAAGGAATGAAATGGAAAGTGGAATGGAACGTGGAATGGAATGTGGAATGGAATGAAATGGTATATGGAATGGAATGTGAAATGGAATGTGGAAAGCAATGTGAAAAGCAACGTGGAATGGAATGTGGAAAGGAATGAAATGGAAAGTGGAATGGAACGTGGAATGGAATGTGGAATGGAATGAAATGGTATATGGAATGGAATGTGGAACGGAATGGAATGGAATGTAGAATGGAATGTGGAATGGAATGGAATGGAATATGGAATGGAAAGTGGAATGGAATGTGGAAGGGAATGTAATGGTATGTGAAATGGAATGTGGAATGGAATGTAAAATGGAATGTGGAATGGAATGTGGAATGGAATGTGAAATGGAATGTGGAAAGAAATGTCGAATGGAATGGAATGGAACAAGGAATGGAATGGAATGGAACATGGCATGGAACGTGGAAAGGAAAGTGGAATGGAGTCGAATGGAATGTGGAATGTAATGGAATGGAATGTGGAATGGAATGGAATGGAAAGTGGAATGGAATGTGAAATGGAATGTGGAATGGAATGGGGATTGGAATGTACAATGGAATGGAATGGAATGTGGAATGGAATGGAAAGTGGAAGGGTTAGTGGAATGTAATGGAATGTGGAATGGAATGGAATGAGGAATTGAATGTGGAATGGATTGTGGAAAGGAAAGTGGAACGGAATGGAATGGAGTCTGGAAAGCAACGTGGAATGTGTGGGAATGGAAAGTGGAAAGGAACGTGTAATGGAATGAGGAATGGAATGTGGAATGGAATGGAAGTAATATGGAATGAAATGTGGAATGGAATGTTGAATGGAATGTGGAATGAAATGTTGAGTGGAATGTGTAATGGAATGGAAAGGAATGTACAAGTAAAAGTCGAATGGAAGGGAATAGAATGTGGAATGGTATGTGGAATGGAATGGAATGGAATGTGAAATGGAATGGAATAGAATGTGGAAAGGAATGGAATGGAATTTGCAAAGGAATGTGCAATAGAATGTGGAATGGAATGTGGAATTGAATGGAATGGATTGTGGAATTGAATGCATTGAAAGGTAGAAAGGAATGTTTAATGGAACGCAATGGAATGTGGAATGGAATGTGGAATGAAATGGAATGGGTGGTTGGAATGGAATGTGGAATGGAGTGTGTAATAGAATGTGGAATGGAACGGATTAGAAAGTGGAATGTAATGTGGAATGCATAGTGGAATGGAATGAGGAAAGGAAAGGAATGGAATGTGGAAAGGAACGGATTGGAATGTGGAACGAAATGTGGAATACAAAGTGGAATGAAATGGAATGGATTGTGGAAAGGAATGGAATGGAATGGAATATAATATGGAATGTAATGGAATGGATTGTGGAATGGAACGTGGAAAGTAAAGTGGAATCGAAAGTGCAATGGAACGTGGAATGGAAGGTGGAATGGAATGGAATGGAACGTGTAATGGAATGTGGAATGGAATGGAATGGAAAGTGAAAATGAACGTGGAAAGGAAAGTGGAATATAATGTAGAAAGGAAAGTGGAATGGAATGTGGAATGTAGTTGAATGGAAAGTGAAATTTCACGTGGAATGGAATGGGATGGAACATGTAATGGAATGTGGAATAGAATCGAATGGAATGTGGAATAGAATGTTGGACGGAATTTTGAATGGAATGGAATAGAATGTGGAATGGAATGTGGAATGGAATGGAATGGAATGGAATGTGGAATGGAATGGAATGGAATGTGGTATGGAATGTGGAATGGAATGGAATGGAATGTGGTATGGAATGAGGAATTGAATGGAATGGAATGTGGAATGGAATGTGGAATGCAATGGAAAGGAATGTGGAATGGAACGCGGAATGGAATGTGTAATGGAATGTGGAATCGAAAGTAAGTAATCTGGAATGGAATGTGGAATGCAATGGAAAGGAATGTGGAATGGAACGCGGAATGAAATGTGTAATGGAATGTGGAATCAAAAGTAAGTAATGTGGAATGGAATATGGAAAGGAATGTGGAAAAGAAAGTGGAGTGGAATTTTGAATAGAATGTGGACTGGAATGTGGAACGTAATGTGCAATGGAATGTGAAATTCAATGGAACGGAAAGTACAATGGAATGGAATGGATTGTTTAATGGAATGTGGATTGGAATGGAATGGAATGTGTAATGGAATCTGGAATGGAATGTGGAAAGGAATGTAGAATGGAACGGAATCTAATGCAGAATTGAATGTGAAATGGAATGTGGAATGGAATGGAATCGAATGTGGAATGGAATGGAATTGAATGGATTGTGGAATAGAATTGAATGGAATGGAAAGTGGAATGGAATGTGGAATGGAATGGAAGCGAATGTGGAATGGAATGGAATGCAAAGTAGAATGGAATGTGGAATGGAATGTGGAATGGAATAGAATGGAATGTGTAATGGAATGGAATGGAATGGAATGGAGTATGGATTAGAATATAATGGAATCTGTAATGGAATGCAATGGAATGGAATTGAAAGTGAAATGGAACGTGGAAAGGAACGTGGAAAGGAACGTGGAAAGGATCGTGGAATGGAATGTGGAAAGAAATGTGGAATGGAATGGAATGGATAATGCAATGGAATGTGGAATGGAATGGAAAGGAATGTGGAAAGGAATTAAGAATGGAATGGAATGGAATGTGGCTGGAAAGTGGAATGCAATGTGGAATGGAATGTGGAATGAAATGTGGAATGGAATGAGAAATGGAAGGGAATCAAATGTGGAATGGAATGCGGAATGAATGGGAGTGGAACGTAGAATGGAATGTGGAATGGAATGGAATGAAATGTGGAATGGAATGGAATGGAATGTGGAAAGGAAAGTGGAATGGAATGGCACGGAACGTGGAGTGGAACTTGGAATGGAACTTGGAAGAGAAGGTGGAATAGAATGAAACGTGGAATGGAAAGGAATGGAATGTGGAATGAAACGTGAAATGGATTCTGGTAGGGCATGTTGAATGGAAAGGAAAGGAAGGTGGAATGGAATGTGGAATGGAATGCGGAATGGAATGTGGAAGGGAACATGGCATTGAATGGAATGGAATGTGGAAAGAAATGTGGAATATAATGTGGAATGGAATGGAATGGAATGTAGAATAAAATGTGGAATGGAATGTAATGGAATGTGGAATAGAATGTGTAATAGAATGTGGAATGGAATGTGGAAAGGAATGGAATGTGGATTCTAAGGTGGAATAGAATGTGGAATGGAATGTGGAATGGAATGGAATGGAATGTGGAATGGAATGGATTAGAATGAAGAAAGGAATACTGAATGCAACGGAATGGAATGTGGAATGCAAAGAGGAATGGAATGGAATGGAATGTGGAATGGAATTGAATGGAATAGGAACTGCAATGTGGAATGGAAGGTGGAATGGAAGGTGGAATGGAATGGAATGGCATGAGGGATGGAATATGGAATGGAATGGAATGGAAAGTGGAATGGAATGAATAATGGAAATAATGGAATGTGGAATGGAGTTGAATGGAAAGGGGAAATGGAATGAGGAATGGAAGGTGGAATGGAACGTGGAATGGAATGGAATGGAAAGTTAAAAGGAATATGGAATGGAATCGTATGGAATGTGGAATGGAATGGAATGGAATGTGCAATGGAATGTGGAATGGAATGGAATGGAATGGGGAAAGGAAAGGAATGGAATGTGGAATGAAATGGAATGGAATGTGGAATGGAATGGATGGGACAGTGAAATGGATTGGAATGGAATGTGGAATGGAATGTGGAATGGATTGGAAAGGAATGTGGAATGGAAAGTGGAATGGAGTGGAATGCAGTGTAATGGAATGTGGAATGGATTGGAATGGAATGTGGAATGGAATGCAATACACTGCAAAGTAAAATGGAATTTAATGGATTGCAGAATAGAATGGAATGCAATACGGAATGGAATGGAATGGAATGAGGAATGGAATGGAATGGAATGTGGAATGGAACGGAATCGAAAGCGGAATGGAATGGAATTCAATGCAAAGTGGAATGGAATGGAATGGACTGCAGAATGGAATGGACTGCAGAATGGAATGGAAAGGAATACGAAATGGAATGGAATGTGGAATGGAATGGAATGGAATGTGGAATTGAATGACGAATGGAATGGAATAAAATGTGGAATGGAATGGAATGGAATGTGCATTGGAATTTGGAATGGAATGGAATGGAATGTGGAATGAAATGTATGATGGAATGGATCGTGGAATGGAATCTGGAATGGAAAGGAAAGGAATTTGGAATGGAATGCGGAATGCAATGTGAAATGGAATGGAATGGAATGTGGAATGGAATGGAATGGAATGTGGAATGCAATATGGAAAGGAATTGTAATGAATGTGGATTGGAATGTGGAATAGAATGGAGTGGAATGCAATGTGGAATGGAATGGAACGGAATGCAGCATGGAATGGAACGGAATGTGGTATGCAATGTAATTGAATGGAATGGAATGGAATGCAATGTGGAATGGAATGGAACAGAATGCAATGTGGAATGGAATTGAATGGAATGTAGAATGCAATTGAATGGAATGTGGAATGGAATGTAGAAAGGAATGGAATGTGGAATGGAATGTGGAATGGAATGGAATGGAATGGAAAGTGGAATGGAATGTGGAATGGAATAGAATGGAAAGTGGAATGGAATGTGGAATAGAATGGAATTGAATGTGGAACATAATGGAATGGAATGTGGAACGGAATGGAATGAAATGTGGAATGGAATGGAATGCAATGTGGAATGGAATGGAATGGAATGTGGAGTGGAATGTGGAATCAAATAAGAAATGGAATGGAATGGAATGGAATGTGGAATGGAATGGACTGGAATGTGCAATGGAATGCGGAATGGAGTGGAATGGAATGTGGATTGGAATGGGGAATGGAATGGAATGGAAAGTAGAATGGAATGTGGAATGGAATGGAATGGAAACTGGAATGGAATGTGGAATGGAATGGAAATGAATGTGCGACAGAATGCAATGGAATGTGGAATGGAATGAAATGGAATGTGGAATGGAATAGAATGAAATGTGGAATGAAATGGAAAGGAAGGTGGAATGGAGAGGAATGAGGAATGGAATGGAATGGAATGTGGAATGGTATGGAATGGAATGAGGAATGGAATGTGGAACGGAATGGAATGGAAAGGAATGTGGAATGGAATGGAATGAAATGTGCAATGGAATGTGGAACAGAATGGAATGGAATGTAGAACAGGATGTGTATTGGAGTGTGGAATGGAATGTGGAACGGAATGGAATGGAATGTGGAACGGAAAGTGAAATGTAACGTGTAGTGGAATGGAATGGAATGATGAATGGAATGTGGAATGGAATGTGGAATGGAATGTGGAATGGAATGTGAAAAGGAACGTGGAAAACAATGTGCAATGGAATGCAAAGGAAAGTGGAATGGAATGTGGAATGTAATGGAATGGACTGTGGAATGGAATGGAATGGAAGATGGTACGCAATGTGCAATGGAATGTGGAATGGAAGGTGGAAAGGAAAGTGGAATGTAAAGGAATGGAATGTGGAATGAAACGAGCAATGGAATGGAATGGAAGGTGGAATGAAACGTGGAATTGAACATGGAATGCAACGTGTAATGGAATGTGGAATGGAATGAAATGGAATGTGGAATGGAATGGAATGGAATTTGGAATGGAATTTGGAATGGAATGTGGAATGGAATGTCGAATGGAATGTGGAATGGAATGTGGGATGGAATGTGGAATGGAATGCAATGTAATGTGGAATGAAATGTGGAATGGAATATGGAATGGAATGTGGAATGGAATGTGGAATGGAATGTGGAATGGAATGTGGAATGGAATGCAATGGAAAGTCGAATGGAATGTGGAATGTAATGTGGAAGGGAACTTGAAATGGAATGGAATCGAATGTGGAAAGGAAAGTGGAATGGAAAGGAGTGTAACATTGAATGGAAAGTGGAATGGAACGTGGAATGGAATGGAATGGCACGTGGAATTGAATGTGGAAAGAAATGGAATCGAATATTTAATGGAATGTGGAATGGAAAGTGGAAAGTAATGTGGAATGGAATGTGGAATGCAAAGGATCGAGTAGTGGAATGGAATGGAATGTGGAATGGAACAGAATGGAATTTGGAATGGAATGTGGAATGGAACGGAATGGAATGTGGAACGGATTGTGGATTGGAATGGACTGGAAAGTGGAATGGAATGGAATGGGATGCGGAATGGAATGGAATGGAATGTGGATCGGAATGGAATTGAATGTGGAATGAAATGGAATGGAATGTGGAATTGAATGGACAGGATCGTAGAATGCAACGTGCAATGGAAAGTGGAACGGAAAGGAAATGAACGTGGAATGGACTATGGAATGGAACGGGGAGTGGAATGAAATGGAATGGAACAGTAAGGAATGAAATGGAATGGAAGGTGGAATGGAATGGAATGCAATGTGGAATTGAATAGAAGGGAATGTGGAATGGAATGGAATGGAATGTGGAATAAGAATGGAATGGAACATGGAATGGAATGTGGAATTGAATGAGGAATAGAATATGGAATGGAATGGAATGGAATGTGGAATGGAATGGAATGGAATGGAATGTGGAATGGAATGGAATTTAATGTGGAATGGAATAGAATGGAATGGAATGTGGAATGGAATGGTGTTGAAAGTTCAATTGAATGGAATGGAATGTGGAATGGAATGGAACGGAATGGAATGTGGAACGGATTGTGGATTGGAATGGACTGGAAAGTGGAATGGAATGGAATGGGATGCGGAATGGAATGGAATGGAATGTGGATCGGAATGGAATTGAATGTGGAATGAAATGGAATGGAATGTGGAATTGAATGGACAGGATCGTAGAATGCAACGTGCAATGGAAAGTGGAACGGAAAGGAAATGAACGTGGAATGGACTATGGAATGGAACGGGGAGTGGAATGAAATGGAATGGAATAGTAAGGAATGAAATGGAATGGAAGGTGGAATGGAATGGAATGCAATGTGGAATTGAATAGAAGGGAATGTGGAATGGAATGGAATGGAATGTGGAATAAGAATGGAATGGAACATGGAATGGAATGTGGAATTGAATGAGGAATAGAATATGGAATGGAATGGAATGGAATGGAATGTGGAATGGAATGGAATGGAATGGAATGTGGAATGGAATGGAATTTAATGTGTAATGGAATGGAATGGAATGGAATGTGGAATGGAATGGTGTTGAAAGTTCAATTGAATGGAATGGAATGTGGAATGGAATGGAATGGAATGGAATGGAATGCTAAATAGAATGAGGAATGTAAAGTGAAATGGACCGTGGAATGGAATGAAATGGAACATGGAATGGAATGTATTGGAATGTGGATTGATATGGAATGGAACGTCATGGAATGGAGTGGAACGTCAAATGGAACGTGTAATGGAACGTGGAATGGAACGTGCAATGGAAATTGGAATGGAATGGAATGGAATTGAATATGGAATGGAATGTGGAATGGAAAGGAATGGAATGGAATTGAATGTGGATTGGAATGTAATGGAAGGTGGAATGGAAAATAATTAAAAGTGGAATGGAATGGAATGGTTTGGAATGGAATGGAATGGAATGTGGAATGGAATGGAATGGAATGTGGAATGGAATGTGGAATGGAATGGAATGTGGAATGGACTGGAATGGAATGTGGAATGGAATGGAATGGAATCGAATGTGGAATGAAATGGAATGGAACGTGGAATGGTATGTGGAATGGAAAGGAATGGAATATGGAAAGGAATCAAATGGCATGCAGTGTGGAATGGGATGGAATGGACTTCAATGTGGAATGGAATGAAATGAAATGTGGAATGGAATGTGGAATGCAATGGAATGGAATGTGGAGTGGAATGAAGTGGAATGTGGAACGGAATGGAATGCAGTGTGGAATGGAATGGAATGTGCAATGGAATGAGAAATGGAATGGAATGGAATGGAATGTGAAATTGAATGGAATGGAATGTGGCATGGAATGGAATGGAATGTGGAATGGAATGGAATGGAATCGAATGTGGAATGAAATGGAATGGAACGTGGAATGGTATGTGGAATGGAAAGGAATGGAATATGGAAAGGAATCAAATGGCATGCAGTGTGGAATGGGATGGAATGGACTTCAATGTGGAATGGAATGAAATGAAATGTGGAATGGAATGTGGAATGCAATGGAATGGAATATGGAGTGGAATGAAGTGGAATGTGGAACAGAATGGAATGCAGTGTGCAATGGAATGGAATATGCAATGGAATGAGAAATGGAATGGAATGGAATGGAATGTGGAATGGAATGTGGAATGGAATGGAAAGGAATGTGGAATGGAATGGAATGGGATGGGATGTGGAATGGAACGGAATGGAAAGTTGAATCGTATGTGGAATGGAATGGAATGTGGAAAGGAATGGAATGGAATGCAATGTGGAATGGGATGGAATGGACTGCAATGTGGAATGGAATCTAATGAAATGTTGAATGGAATGAAATGGAATATGGAATGGAATGCAATTCAATTTGGAATGCAACGGAATGGAACGTGGAATGGAATGGAATGGAATGTGTAGTGGAAAGGAGTGGAATGTGGAATGGAATGTGGAATGGAATGGATCCTGGAATGCAATGTGGAATGGAATGGAATGCCTTGTGGAATTGAATGTGGATTGGAATGGAATTCAAAGCAGAAGGGAATGTGGAATGGAAAGAAGTGGAATGTGGGATGGAATTGAATGGAATGTGGAATGGAATGGAATGGAATGCAAGGTGGAATGGAATGGAATGGAATGCAATGTGGCATGGAATGGTATGGAATGCAATGTGCAATGGAATGGAATGAAATGTGGAATGGAATGGAATGGAATGGAATGGAATGGAATGTGGAATGGAATGGAATGGAATGTGTCACAGAATGGAATTTAATGTGGAATGGAATGGAATGGAATGGAATATGGAATGGAATGGTATTGAATGTTCAATTGAATGTAATGGAATGTGGAATGGAATGGAACAGAATGGAATGCAATGCTAAATAGAATGTGAAATGGACTGTGGAAAGGAATGAAATTGATCATGGAAAGGAATGGATTGGAATGTGGAATGGAATGGAATGGAACGTCATGGAATGGAGTGGAACGTGAAATGGAAAGTGTAATGGAACGTGGAATTGAACGTGCAATGGAAATTGGAATGGAATGGAATTGAATGTGGAATGGAATGTGGAATCTAAACGAATGGAATGGAATTGAATGTGGATTGGAATGTAACGGAATTTGGAATGCAAAATAATTAAAAGTGGAATAGAATGGAATGGTTTGCAATGGCATGGAATGGAATGTGGAATTGAATAGAATGGAATGTGAAATGGAATGTGGAATTGAGTAGAATGGAATGTGGAATGGAATGGAGTGGAATGGAATGTGGAATGAGCAACGGAATGGAATGGAAGGTTGAATGAAATGGAATGTATTGGAATGTGGAATGGAATGGAATGGAATGTGGAATCGAATGGTACGGAATGTGGAATAGACTGGAATGGAATGAAATGTGGAATGGAATGGAAGGTAATTTGGAATGGATTGGAATGGAATGTGGAATGGAATGGAATGGAATGTGGAACACAATGGAATGGAATGTGGAATGGAATGGAATGGAATATGGAATGGAATGGAATGGAATGGAATGTGGAATGAAATGGAATGGAATATGGTATGGAATGGAATGGAATGTGGAATGGAATGGAATGGAATGTGGAATGGAATGTGGAATGGAATGGAATGGAATGGAACTGGGAATGGAATGGAAAGGAATGTGGAATAGAATGTGGAATGGAATGGAATTCAATCGAATGTTGAATGGAAAGGAATGGAAAATGGAATTGTATGTTGAATGGAATTGAATGGAATGTGGAATGGAATGGAATGGAATACAATGTGGAAAGGGATGGAATGGAATGCAGTGTGGAATGGAATGTAATGAAATGTGGGATGGAAAGGAACAGAATACGGAATGGAATGGAAAGCAATGGGGAAATCAAAGGAAAGGAACGTGGAATGGAATGGAATGCAATGTCGAGTGGAAAGCAATGGAAAGTGGAATGTAATGTGGAATGGATTGGATCTTGGAATGGAATGCGGAATGGAAGGGAATGCCATGTGGAATGGAAAGTAGAATGGAATGGAATGCAATGCGGATGTAAAGCTTAATGGAACGGAATGGAATTTGCAATGGAATGTGGAATATAATGTAACGGAATGGAATGTGGAATGGATTGGAATGGAAAGTGGAATGGAATGTGGAATGGAATGCAACCCATTGGAATGGAATGTAGAACGGAATGGAACGGATTGGAACGTGGAATGGAATGTGGAATGGAATTTGGAATGGAACGTTAAATGGTATGTGGAATGGAATGCGAAATGGAAAGGAATGGAATGTGGAATGGAATGGCATGGAATGGAATGTAATTTGGAATGGAATGGAATGGAATGGAATGTGGAATGGAATGGAATGGAATGGTATGGATTTTGGAATGGAATGGAATGGAATGGAACGTGGAATATAACGTGGAATGGAACGTGCAATGTAATGTGGAAAGGAACGTGAAATTGAATGTGGAATGAAATGGAATGGATTTTGGAATGTAATGGAATGGAATGTGGAATGAAATGGAATGGACTAAGGAATGGAAAGGAATAGAATGGAATGTGGAATGGAATGGAATTTGGAATGGAATGGAATTTAATAGAATGGAATGCAGAATGGAATGGAATGGAAGGTAATGGAGTGTGTAATTGAATGGAATGGAATGTGGAATGGAATGGAATGGAATGTGGAATGGAAATGAATGGAATTTGGAATGGAGTGGAATGGTATGGAATTTGGAATGGAGTGGAATTGTGTGGAATGGAATGCAAAGCGGAATGGAACGGAATGGAATGTGGAAAGGAATGGAATGGAATGTGGAATAGAATGCAGAAAGGAATGGAACAGAACATGGAGTGGAACGTGGAATGGAATGGAACATGGAATGCAATGGAATGAAGCGTGGAATGGAATGTGGAATGGATCGTGGAGTGCAATGTGGAATGGAATGTGGTATGGAATGGAATTGAATGTGGAATGGAATGTGGAATGGAATGGAATGGAAGGTGGAATGGAATGGAATGTGGAATACAAAGAAATGGAATGGAATGTGGAAAGGAATGGAATGGAATGGAATGCAATGTGAAATGAAATGTGGAATGAAATGTGAAATGGAATGTAGAATGGATTGTGGAATTGAATGAAATGGAACGTGGAATGGAATGAAATGGGACGTGAAATGGAAGATGGAATGGAACTTTGAATGGAATGTGCAATGAAATGTGTAATGGAAAATGAAATGGAATAGAATGGAAAGTGGAACGAATCGTCGAATGGAATGGAAAGGAATGTGTAATGGAATGTGGAATTGGTGGTGGAAAGGAACGTGGAATGGAATGGAATGGAATGTGGAACTTAATGTGGAATGGAATGTGGAATGTAATGTGCAATGGAATCGAAAGTAATGTGGAATGTAACGTGGATTGGAATGGAGTGGAATGTGGATTGGAATGTAATGGAAAGGGGAAGGGAATGTGGACAGGAATTCAATGCAATATGGAATGGATTGTGGAATGCAATGGAATGTGCAATGCAATGTGGAATCGAAAGTGGAATGGAATGGAATGGAACACAGAATGTAATGTGGAATGGAATGGATTGGTATGTGTAATGGAATGTGGAATGGAAAGTGGAATGGAAATTGGAATGGAATGGAATGGAATGGACTGTCGAGTGCAATGAGGAATGAAATGTGTAATGCAATGGAATGGAACGTGGAATGGAATGGAATGTGGAATGGAATGTTTAATGGAAAGGAATGGAATGCAGAATGGAATGTGGATTGGAATGTGGAATGGAATGGAATGGAATGTGGAATGGAACGTGGAATGGAATTTGGAATGGAACGTGGAAAGGAACGTGAAATGGAATCTGGAATGGAACGTGGAATGGAATGTGGAATGGAATCTGGAATGGAATGGAATGGAATGGAAGATGTAATGGAATGGAAGATGTAATGGAACTTGGAATGGAATGGAATGGAACGTGGAATGGAAACTGGAATACAATGCGGAATGGAATGTGGAAGTGAACATGGAATGGAATGTAATGGAACCTGGAATGGAGTGTGTAATGGAATTGGGAATGGAACGTTAAATGGAATGTGGAATGGAATGTGGAAAGGAATGGAATGTAGTGGAATTTGGAATGGAATGGAATCGACTGGAATGAGGAATGGAATGGAATGGAATGGTGTGGAATGTGGAATGGAATGAAATGGAACATGGAATGGAACGTGGAAGGGAAAGTGCAATGGAATGTGGAAAGGAAGGTGGAGTGGATTGGAATGGAACGTGCAATGGAATGGAATGGAATGTGGAATGGAAAGGAATGGAATGTGGAATATAATGGAATGGTATGGAATGTAGAATAGAATTAAAAGGAATGGAATGGAATGTGGAATGAAATGGAATGGATTGTGGACTGGAATGGAATGCAATGGAAAGTTGAATGGAATGGAATGGAATGTGGAATGGAATGTGGAATGCAACGTGGAATGCAATTTGGAATGGAACATGGAAAGGAACGTGAAATGGAATTCGGAATGGAACGTGGAATGGAATGTGGAATGGAATCTGGAATGGAAACTGGAATGGAACGTGGAATGGAAACTGGAATTCAAGGCGGAATGGAACGTGGAATGGAACGTGGAACGGAATGTAATGGAACGTGTAATGGAATGCAAAGGAACGTGGAATGGAGTGTGGAATGGAATTTGGAATAGAACATTAAATGGAATGTGGAATGGAATGTAGAAGGGAAAGGAATGGATTGTGGAATGGAATGGAAAGGAATGGAATTTGGAATGGAATTGGAATAGAATGGAATGAGGAGTGCAATAGAATGGAATGGTGTGGAATGTGGAATGGAATGGAACATGTAATGGAACGTGGAATGGAGAGTGCAATGCAATGTGGAAAGTAAGGTGGAATTGAATGTGGAGTGGATTGGAATGGAATGTGGAACGGAATGGAATGGAATGTGGAATGGAAAGGAATGGAATGTGGAATATATTGGAATGGTATGGAATGTAGAACAGAATTATAAGGAATGGAATGGAATGTGGAATTAAATGGAGTGAATTGTGTAATGAAATGGAATGGAATGGAATGTTGAATGGAAAGCAATGGACAGTGGAATGGAATCGAGTGGAATGGAATTTGGAATGGAATGGAATGGAATGAAAAGGAATGCGGAATGGAATGAAATGGAAGGGAATGGAATATAGAATTCAATGGAATGGAATGTGGAAAGAAATGGAATGGAATGTGGAAAGGAATGGAATGGAATGGAATTTTGAATGAAATGGAATGCAATGCGGAACGGAATGGAGTGTATTGTGGAATTGAATGGAATGGAAAGGAGTGTGGAATTGGATGGAATGGAAAGTGGAATGGAAAGGAATGGAATGTGGAATGAAATGGAATGGAATTTAGAATGGAATGTGGAAAGGAATTCGGAATGGAATGGAATGGAATGGAAAGTGGAATTGAATAGAATGGAATGTGGAATGGAATGGAATAGAATGTGGAATGGAATAGAATGGAACGTGGTAAGGAATGTGGAATGGAATGTGGAAAGAAATGTGGAATGTAATGGAATGGAATGTGGAATGGAATGGAATGGAATGTCGAATGGAATAGAATGGAACGTGGTAAGGAATGTTGAATGGAATGTGGAAAGAAATGTGGAATGGAATGGAATGGAATGTAACGTGGAATGCAAAGGAATGGAATGTGGATTCGTAAGAAAAGAAATGTGGATGGAAACGGAATGTAATGGAATGCAATGTGAAATGGAATTTGGAATGGAATGTGAAACGGAATGTGGAATGCAAAGTGGAATGAAATGAAATGCAACGTGGAATGGAATGGAAAGGAACGAGGAATGAAATGGAATGCAACGTGTAATGGAACATAGAATGGAATGTGGACTGGAATGTGGAGTGGAACGTGGAATGGAATGTGGAATGGAATGGAATGGAACGTGGATTTGAATGGAATGAAACGTGGGACTGGAATGTGGAATGGAACTTGGAGTGCAATGTGCAATGGAATGTGGTTTGGAATGGAATTGAATGAGGAATGGAATGTGGAATGGAATGGAATGGAATGTGGAACGGAATGGAATGGAATGTGGAAAGGAATAGAATGGAATGGAATGGAATGTGGAAAGGAATGAAATGGAATTGAATGCAATGTGAAATTGAATGTGAAATGGAATGTGAAATGGAATGTAGAATGGATTGTGGAATTGAAAGAAATGGAACGTGGTATGGTATGGAATGGGAAGTGGAATCAAAGGTGGAATGGAAAGTGAAATGGAATGTGCAATGGAATGCGGAATGGAACTTCAAGGGAATGGAATGGAACGTGGACTGGAATGTGGAATGGAACTTGGAGTGCAATGTGCAATGGAATGTGGTTTGGAATGCAATTGAATGAGGAATGGAATGTGGAATGGAATGGAATGGAATGTGGAACGGAATGGAATGGAATGTGGAAAGGAATAGAATGGAATGGAATGGAATGTGGAAAGGAATGAAATGGAATTGAATGCAATGTGAAATTGAATGTGAAATGGAATGTGAAATGGAATGTAGAATGGATTGTGGAATTGAAAGAAATGGAACGTGGTATGGTATGGAATGGGAAGTGGAATCAAAGGTGGAATGGAAAGTGGAATGGATAGTGAAATGGAATGTGCAATGGAATGCGGAATGGAACTTCAAAGGGAATGGAATGGAACGTGGAATGGATCATGGAATGGAATGGAATGGAACCTATAAAGGAATGTGGAGTTGATATTGGAATGGAACGTGGAATGGAATGGAATGGAATGTGGAATATAATGTGCAATGGAATAGAATGGAAAGTGGAATGGAATGTGGATTGGAATGGAGTGGAATGCGGAATGGAATGGAATAGAAAGTGGAATGGAATATGAACAGAAATGCAGGGGAATGTGGAATGGAATGTGGAATGGAATGCAATGGAATGTGGAATCGAATGGAAAGGAATGTAGAATGACGTGTGGAATGGAATGGAATGGAAAGGAATGCAGTGTGGAATGTTGAATGGAATGGAACGGAATGGAATGTGGAATGGAATGTTGAATGGAATGTGGAATGGAAAGTGGAATTGAAATTAATGGAATGTGGAATGGAATGTGGAATGGAATGGCACGGAATGAGGAATGGAATGGAATGGAATGAGAAATGGAATGTGGAATCCAATGGCACGGAATGTGGAATGGCATGTAATCACATGTGGAGTGGAATGTGGAATGGAATGGAACAGAATGTGTTGTGGATTGTGGAATGAAACGGAATGGAATGGAATTGAATGTGGAATGGAATGTGGAATGGAATGGAATGGAATGTGGAATGGAATGGAATCTAATGGAATGTAGAATGGAATCGAATGGAATTTGGAATTCAATGGAACGGAAAGAAATGTGTAAGAGAAAGGAATGGAATGTAGAATGCAGCGAGGAACGGAATGCAATAGAATGGAATGAAATGGAATGTGGAATTCAACGGAACGGAATGGAATGAGGAATTGAATTGAACAGCATGTAGAATTATATAGAATGAAATGGAATGGAATGGAATTTTGAACGGAAAGGAATGAAATGTGGAATGGATTGATATGTTGAATGGAATGGAACGTGGAATGGAATGTGTAATAGATGGAATGGAATAGAATGTCTAATGCAATGGAATGTTGAATGGAATGGAAGTGAAAGTGGAATGGAAAGGAATGAAATGTGGAATGGAATGGAATGGAATGAAATGTGGAATTCAATGGAAGGGAAAGGGAGGCATTGTGGAATGGAATGAGGAATAGAATGGAATGTAATGTGGAATGGAATGTGGAATGCAATGGAATGTGGAATGGAATGGAATGGAATGTGGAATGGAATGGAATGGAATGTGGAATGGAATGGAATGGAATGCAATGTGGAATGGAATAGAATGTAATGGAATGGAATGTGGAATGGAATGGAATGGAATGGATTGTGTAATGCAAAAGAATGGAATGTGGAATGGATTGTGTAATGAAAAGAATGGAATGTGGAATGGAATGTGGAATGGAAAGGGATGGAATGTGGAAGGGAATGGGATGGAATGGAATGAGGAATACAATGGAGTTGAATATGGAATGGAATGTGGAATGGAATGTAATGGAAAGTGGAATTTAATGTGGAGTGGAGTGGAATGGAATGTGGAATGGAAGGTGGAATGTAATGGCTTAGAATGGGGAACGCAATGTGCAATGGAATGGAATGTCAAATGGAATACAAAGGAATTTGGAATGCACTGTGGAATGGAATGGTTTGGAATGTGGAATGGAATGTGGAATGGAATGGAATGAAATGTAAAAAGGAATGTGGAAGGGAATGTGGAATGGAATGTGGAATGGAATGGAATGGAATGTGGAATGGAATGGAATGGAATGTAGAATGGAAAGCAATGGAATGTGGAATGGAATGGAATGGAATGTGGAAAGGAATGGAAAGAAATGTGGAATGACATAGAACAGAATAGAATTGAATGTGGAATCTAATTGAATGGAATGTGTAATGGAATGTGGAATGGGAAGTTGAACGGAATGGAATTGAATGTGGAATGGAATGTGGAATGAAATGGAATGAAATGAGAAAAGGAATGGAATGAAATGTGGAAAGCAACGGAATGGAAAGCAATGGAACGTGGAATGGAATGGAATGGAATATTGAATGGAGTTGAATGGAATACGGAATGGAATGGGATGGAATGCAAGGTTGAAGGGAATATAATGGAATATGGAATCGAGTGCAATGGAATATGGAATGGAATGAAATGGAATGGAACATGGAATGGAATGGAATTGAATTGAATGGAATGGAAAGTGGAATGGAATTTAATTTGGAAAGGAATGGAAAGAAATTGAATGTGAAATGGAATGGAATGGAATTTGGAATGGAATGTGGAATGGAATGTGGAATGGAATGGAATGTGGAATGCAACGGAATGGAATGTGTAATGGAATGGAATGGAATGTGGAATGGAAAGGAATGGAATGTAGAATGGAACTGAATGGAATGGAATGTGGAATGGAATGTGGAATGGAATGTGAAAAGGAATGAGAAATGCAATGGAAGGGAATGTGAAATGGAATGTGGAATGTAATGTATAGGAATGTGGAAAGGAATATGGAATGGGATGGAGTGGAATGGAATGTGGAAAGGGATGGGATGGAATGGAATGTGGAATGTAATGGAATAGAACAGGAAATGGAAAATGGATCGGATCGTGGAATGGAACGTGGAACGTGGAATGGAAAGGAATGGAATGTGGAATGGAATGGAATGGAATTTGGAATGGAATGGATGGGAATGAAATGTGGAAGGGAATGGAATGGATTGCAATGTGGATTGGAATGGAATGTGCAATGGATTAGAATGGAATGTGCAATGCAATCCAACGGAATGCAATTTGGAATGGAATGGAATGGAATGGTAAGGAAGGTGCAGTGGAATGGAATGTGGAATGGAATATAATGCAATGGGGAATTGAATGAAATTGAATGTGGAATGGAATATGGAATGGAATGCGGAAGGGAATGGAATGTGAATTAGAATGGAATGGAATGTGGAATGAAATATGGAATGGAATGGAATGGAATGTGGAATGGAATGGAATGGTATGTGGAATGTAATGGAAATAAATGCAGAATGGAATGGAGTGGAATATGGAATGCAATGGAATGGAATGGAATTTCGAATGGAATGGAATAAAATGTGGAATGGAATGGAAAGGAATCAGGACTTCAATGGAAAGTATAGTGGAATGGAAACTGTAATGGAATGTGGAATGGAAAGTGGAATGGAATTGAATGGAACATGGAATGGAACGCGGAATGGAAAGTAGATTAGAGTGGAAGGGAATGGAATGGAATGTGGAATGGATTGGAATGGAATTCAATTTGGAATGGATTGGAACGGAATGGAATAGAATGGGATGCGGAATGGAATGGAATGGAATGTGGAATGAAATGGAATGCAATGTTGAATGGAATTGTCTGGAATGCGGAATGTAATGGAATGGAATGTGGAATGGAATGGAATGGAATGTGGAATGGAATGGAATGGAGTGGAATGCAATGTGGAATGGAATGAAATGGAATGTAGAATGAAATGTGGAATAGAATACAATGGAATGTTGAATGGAATTCGGAATGGAATAGAATGGAATTTGGAATGGAATGGAATGGAGTGTGGAATGGAATGGAATTGAACATGGATTGGAATGGAATGGAATGTGGAATGGAATGGAATGGAATGAAATGTGGAATGGAATGGAATGGAATGCAACGTGGAATGGAATGGAATGGAATGTGGAATGGAACGGAATTGAATGTGTAATGGAATGGAATGTAATTTGGAATGTAATGGATAGGAATGTTGAATGGAAAGTGGAATGGAATGGAATGGAATTGAATGGAATGTGGAATGGAATGGAATGGAATATGGAATGGAATGGAATGGAATGGATAGTGGAATGGAAAGGAATTGAATGTGGAGTGGAATGCAATGGAATATGGAATGGAATGGAATGGAATGGAATATGGAATGGAATTTGCATTTGAATGGAAAGGAATAGAATGGAATGTGGAATGGAATTGGATATCGAACGGAATGCAATGTGGAATGAAATGGAATGGAATGGAATGGAATGGAATGGAATGTGTAATGGAATGGAAGGGAATTGGGAATGGAATGGAATAGTATGGAATAGAATGGAATGGAAAGCGGAATAGATTGGAATAGAACGTGGAATGGACTGTGGAATGGATTGGAATAGAATCGCATGGAATGGCGAATGGATTGTGGAATAGATTGGAATGCAATGTGGAAGGGTAAGTGAAATGGGATGGAATTTAATGGAATGGAATGTGGAATGGAATGGAATGGAATGTGGAATGGATTGGAATGGAATTCAATGTGGAATGGATTGGAATGGAATGGAATGGAATGGAATGGGATGCGGAATGGAATGAAATGGAATGCGGAATAAATGGAATGCAATGCGGAATGGAATTGACTGGAATGTGGAATGTAATGGAATGGAATGTTGAATGGAATGGAATGGAATGTGGAATGGAATGGAATGGAATGGAGTGGAATGCAATGTGGAATGGAATGAATTGGAATGCAGAATGCAATGTGGAATAGAATACAAAGGAAAGTGGAATAGAATTTGGAATGGAATAGAATGGAATGGGGAATGGAATGGAATGGAGTGTGGAATGGAATGGAATTGAACATGGAATGGAATGGAATGGAATGTGGAATGGAATGGAATGGAATGAAATGTGGAATGGAATAGAATGGAATGCAATGTGGAATGGAATGGAATGGAATGTGGAATGGAACGCAATGGAATGTGTAATGGAATGGAATGGAATTTGGAATGGAATGGATAGGAATATTGAACGGAAAGTGGAATGGAATGGAATGGAATTGAATGGAATGTGGAATGGAATGGAATGGAATATGGAGTGGAAAGGAATGGAATAGGTGGTGGAATGGAATGGAATTGAATGTGGAATGGAATGCAATGGAATATGGAATGAAATGGAATGGAATGTAGAATGGAATTTGCATTTGAATGGAAAGGAATAGAATGGAATGTGGAATGGAATTGAATATTGAATGGAAGGCAATGTGGAATGTAATGTAATGTAATGGAATGGAATGGAATGTGTAATGGAATGGAAGGGAATGTGGAATGGAATGAAATGGTATGGATTTGGAATGGGATGGAATGGAATGTGGAATGGAATATGGAATGTAATTGAATGGAATGTGGAATGGAAGAGAATGGAATGGAATTAAATGGAATGGAATGGAAGGTTTAATGGAATGGAAAGGAATGTGGAATGGAATGTGGAATGGAATTGAATGGTATGTGGAACGAAATGGAATGTAATTGAATGGAATGGAATGGAATGCTTAATGGAATGGAATGGAATGTGGAATGGAATTGAATGGAATTTGGAATGGATTGTGGAATGGATAGGAAAAGAATGTGGAATGGAATGTGAAATGGAATGGAATGGAATGGAATGTGTAATGGAATGGAATGGAGTAATGAATGGAATGAAACGGAATGGAATGTGCAATAGAATGGAATGCAATGCAAAGTGGAATGGAAAGGAACTGACTGCAGAATGGAGTGGAAGGGAATGCGGAATGGAATGGAATGGAATGCGGAATGGAACCGAATGGAAGGTGGAATGAAATTGAATGGAATGTGGAATGGAATGTGGAATGGATTGGAATGGAAAGTGGAATGGAATGTGGAATGGAATGAAATGGAACGTGGAATGGAATGTGGAATGGAATGGAATGGAACATGGAAAAGAATGTAATCGAATGTGGAACAGAATGTGGAATTGAATGGATTGGAATGTGGAATGGAAGGTGGAATGGAATGGAATGTGGAAGGGAATGTGGAATTCAATGTTGAATAGAATGTGAAATGGAATGAAATGGACTGTGGAATGGAATCTGGATTGGAACGTCGAGTGGAATGGAATCAAACGTGTATTGGAATGTGGAATGGAATGGAATGGAATGTGGAAGGGATTGTGGAATGGTTTGTGAAATGGAATGGAATGGAATGTGCATTGGAATGTGGCATGGAATGGAATGCAATGTGGAAGGGAATGTGTAACGGAAAGTTGAGTGGAATGGAAGGAAATGTGGAATGCAATGTGGAATGGAATGGAATGGAATGTTCTATGAAATGTATAATGCAAAGGAATGGAATATGGAATGGAAAGTGGAAAGGAATGGAATGGAATGTGGAATTGAATTGAAAGGAATGTAGAATGCAATGGAATGGAATGTGGAAAGCATTGTGGAATGGAATGGAATGCAATGTGGAATGTAATGTGGAATGCAATGGAATGGAATGTGGAATGAAATGTGGAATGCAGTGGAATGAAACTTGGAATTGAATGGAAAGGAAAGTGCAATGGAACGTAGAATAGAATGGAATGGAACATTAAATGAAACGTGGAATGGAACGGGGAATGGAATGGGCTATGGAATGTGGAATGGAACATGGAATGGAATGGAATATCAAGTGGAATGGGATGTGGAATGGAATGCAAAGGAATGGAACATAATGTGGAAGGGAATGTGGAATGGAATGTTGAATGGAATGCGGAATGGAACAGAATGCAATATGGAATGGAATGTGTAATTGAATGTGCTAAGGAAAGTGGAATGGAAAGGAATGGAATGTGTAATTGAATGTGCTAACGAAAGTGGAATGGAATGGAATGGATTGTGGAATAGAACATGCAGTTGAAGGGAATGGAACGTGGAATGGAACGTGGAATGGATCATGGAATGGAACGAAAAATGTAATGAAGAATGGAATGTGGAATGGAATGCAATAGAATGTGGAATGGAATGTGCAATGGAATGCGAAATGCAACGTGGAATGTAATGGAATAGAACGTGGAATGGAACGTGGAATGCAATGGAATGGTTCGTGGTAGGGAAAGTGGAATGGAAAGTGAAAGGGAAAGTGGAATGTAACGTGGAATGGAATGGGCAGTGGAATGCGGAATGTAATGTGAAATGCAATGGAATGGAAAGTGGAATGGAACGTGGAATGCAAAGGAACGGAATGTGGAATGGAACCCGGAATGGAATGTGGAATGGAACCTGGAATGAAACGTGGAATGGAACGGAATGGAATATGGAATGGAATGTGGAATGGAATGTAATGAAATGGAATGGAATGTGGAATGGAAAGTAAAGGAATGGAAAGGAATGTGGAATGGAAAGAAACGGAATGTAATGGAATGTTGAATTGAAAGGAATGGAAAGTGGAATGGAATGGAATGGAATGTGGAATGGAATGGAATGGAATGGAATGGAAGGTGGAATGGAATGGAATCGAATGGAATGGAATGGAAGGTGGAATGGTATGTGAATTGGAATGTGGAATGGAACGTGGAATGGAATGAAACGGATAGTGGAATGGAGTGGAACGGAACGTGGAATGGAATGGAAGGTTGAAAGGAACGTGGAATGGAACGTGGAATGGGACGTGGAATGGAAAGTTGGAGAAACGTGGAATGGAATGGAATAGAAAGTGGAATGGAATGTGGAATGGAATGGAAAGGAATGTGGAAAGGAAAGTGGAATGGGAAGTGGAATGGAATAGAAAGGAACGTGTAATTGAATGTGGAATGTAATGGAATGGGATTTGGAAGGTAATGGAATTCAATTTGGAATGGAAAGGAATGGAATGAGGAATGGAAAATGTAATAGAAAGTGGAAAACAACATGGAATGGAATGTGGAATGGAATGGAATGTCAAATGGAAGGGAATGGAATGTGGAATGGAATGGAATGGAAACTGGAATGGAATGGAATAGAGTGGAATATGTAATGGAATGGAATGGAATGGAGTGGAATGTGGAATGCAATGGAATGAAATGTGGAATGGAATGCAAAGGAATGAGAATGGAATGTGGAATGGAATGGAATGGAATATGGAATGGAATGTGGAATGGAATGGAATGGAATGTGGAATGGAATGGAATGGAATGTGAAATGGAATGTGGAATACAAAGTGGAATGGAATATGGAATTGAATGGATTGGAATGTGGAATGGAATGGAATGGAACGTGGAATGGAATGGAATCGAAAGTAATGTGGAATGCAATGTGAAATGCAACGGAAAGGAATGTTCAATTTAATGGAATGGAATGTGGAATAGAATTTGGAATGGAATGGAATGGAATGTGGAATGGACCGTGGAATGTAATGTGCAATGGATCGTAGAATGTAAAGTAAAACGTATGGTGGAATGGAACGTGGCTTGGAATCTGCAATGGAATGTGGAATGGAATTTGGAATATGAAATTGAATAGAATGGAGTGTTGAATGGAACTTGGAATGGAATGGAATGGAAAATGGAATGGAATCGAATCGAATGTGCAATGGAATGTGGAATGGAATGGAATGTGGAATGCAATGTGTAATGGAATGTAATGGAATGTGGAATGCAATGTGGAATGGAATGGAATGGAATTTGGAATGGAGTGGAATGGAATGGAATGTGGAATGGAATGGAATGGAATGTGGAATGGAAAGTAATGCAATGGAATGGAATGTTGAATTGAATGGAATGAAAAGTGGAATGGAATGTAGTGTAACATGGAATGGAATGGAATGGAATGGAATGGAAGGTGGAATGGAATGGAATGGAATGGAATGGAAGGTGGAATGGAATGTGAATTGGAATGTGGAATGGAACGTGGAATGGAATGAAATGGATATTGGAATGGAGTGGAATGGAACGTGGAATGGAATGGAATAGAATGTGGAATGGAACGTAGAATGGAAAGTGAAATGGGATGTGGAAGATAAAGTGGAAGGAACGTGGAATGTAATGGAATGGAAAGTTGAATGGAAAGTGAAATGGAATATAATGGAATGTCGAATGGAACATGGAATGGGACGTGGAATGGGAAGTGGAATGGAATTTAATGGAGTGTGGAATTGAATGTGGCATTGAATGGAATGTGATTTGGAATGGAATGGAATTGAATGTGGAATGGAAAGGAATGGAAAGTGGAATGGAACATGGAATAGAAAGTGGAATGCAATGTGGAATGCAACGTGGAATGGAATGGTATGTGAAATGGAATGGAATGCAATGTGGAATGGACTGGATTAGAATGTGGAATGGAATGGAATAGATTGAAATATGTAATGGAATGGAATGGAATGGAATGGAATGGAATGGAATGCGGAATGCAATGGAATGAAATGCGGAATGGAATGCAATGGAATGAGAATGGAATGTGGAATGTAATGCAATGTAATATGGAATGGAATGTGGAATGGAATGGAACGGAATGTGGAATGCAATGGAATAGAACGTGGAATGGAATGTGGAATAGAATGTGGAATGGAATGTGGAATTGAATGGATTGGAATGTGGAATGGAATGGAATGGAACGTGGAATGGAATGGAATTGAATGAAATGTGGAATGCAATGTGAAATGGAATGGAAAGGAATGTGGAATGTAATGGAATGGAATGTGGAATGGAATTTGGAATGGAATGGAATGGAATGCGGAATGGAACTTGGAATGGAATGTGCAATGTATCGTGGAATGGAAAGTGGAATGGATGGTGGAATGGAACGTGGATTGGAATCTGGAATGGAATGTGGAATGGAATTTGGAATATGAAATTGAATGGAATGGAGTGTTGAATGGAACGTGGAATAGAAATGAATAGAACGTGGAATGGAATCGAATCGAATCTGGAATGGAAAGTGGAATGGAATGCAATGTGGAATGCATTGTGGAATGGAATGGAATGGAAGGTGGAATGCAATGTGGAATGGAATGGAATGGAATGTGGAATGCAATGGAATGGAATGTGGAATGGAATGGAAAGTGGAATGGAATGGAATGGAATATGGATTGGTATGGAATGGAATGTGGAATGCAATGGAATGGAATGGAATGGAATGTGAAATGGAATGCAGAATGGAAGATGAAATGAAATGGAATGGAACGTGGAATGGAAGGAAATGGAAATTGGAATGTAACTGAATGGAACTTGGATAGGAATGCAATGGAATGTGGAATGGTAAGTGGAATGAAAGATGGAATGGATTAGAATGGAATGTGGAATGGCATGGAATGGAAAGTGGACTGGAATGGAATGGAATGGAATAAGGAATGGAAGGTGTAATGAAACGTGGAATGGAATGAAATGGAAAGTGGAATGGAACTTTGAGTGGAACGTGGAAATGAAGGTGAAATGGAACGTGGAATGGAATGGAATGCAACATGGAATGGAATGAGGAATGGAATGTGGAATGAAATGGAATGGAATGTGGAAAGGAATGTAATCGAATGTAGAAGGCAATGTGGAATGGAATGTGGAATGGAATGGAATGGAACGTGGAAGGGATGAGGAATGGAATGTGGAATTGAATGGGATGGAATGTGGAATGGAATGTGGAATGGAATGGGATGGAATGTGGAATGAAATGTGGAACGGAATAGAATGGAATGTGGAAAGGAATGAGGAATGGAATGTGGAATGTAATGTGGAATAGAATGGGATGGAAAGTGGAATGGAATGCGGAATGGAGTGTAATGGAATGTTGAAGGGAATTTGGAATGGAATGTGGAATTGAATGTGGAATGGAATGTTGAATGGAATGGAATGGAATGGAAAAGAATGTGGAATGGAATGTTGAATGGAATGTGGAACGGAATGTACAATGGAATGGAATGGAATGTGGAATGGAATGGAAAGTGGAATGGAAAGTGGAATTGAAAGGAATGTCAAATGAAATGTGGAATGGAAAGCGGAATGGAATGTTGAATGGAATGGAATGGAAAGTGGAATGGTATGTGGAAAGGAACTGAATGGAAAGTGGTATGGAATGGAATGGAATGGAATGCACAATGGAATGTGGGATGGAATGCAATGGAATATAGACTGGAATAGAATGAAGCGGAATGGGGAATGGATTGGTATGGAATGTGGAATGGAATGTGGAATGGGATGCGAAATGGAATGGAGTGGAATGTGGAGTGGAATGAAATGGAATGCAATGTTGAATGGAATGTGGAATGGAATGGACTGAAATTTGGAACGGAATGTGCAATGCAACCTGAAATTGAATGGAAAGGAACGTGGAATGGTACGTGGAATGGAACGTGGAATGGAATTGTATGGAATGGGGAATGGATTGTGGAATGGAATTAAATGGAATGGGGAATAGAATGTGGAATGGACTGGAATGGAACTTTGAATGGAATGTGGAATGGAATGTGGAAAGGAATTCATTGGAAGGTGGAAGGGAACGTTGAATGCAATGCGGAAAGGAAAGTGGAATGGAACGTGGAATGGAACATGGAATGGAATGAGGACTGGAATGTGGAATGAAATGTGGAATTGAATGGAATGGAATGTAGAATGGAATGTGCATTGGAATGGAATGGAACGTGGAATTGAATGTGGAATGGAAAGTGGAATGGAATGCAGAAATGAACGGAATGGAATGTGGAATGGAATATGGAATGGAATGGAATGGAACGTTGAATGGAATGTGTAATGGAATGCGGAAATGAAGGTAATGGAAGGTGGAATGGAGCGTGCAATAGAACGCGGTAAAGAACATTGAATGGAACGTGGAATGGAATGTGGAACGGAAGGTGGAATGGAATGCAATGTGGAATGGAATGTTGAATGGAATGGAATGGAATTGAATGCAATTTGAAATGTAATGGAATGGAATGTGGAATGGAATGGAATGGAATGTGGAATGGAAGGCAATGGAATGGAATGGAATGTGGAATGGAAGGCAATGGAATGGAATGGAATGTGGAATGGAATGGAATTGATTGAAGAATGGAATTGAGGGGAATGTGGAAAGGAATGCAACTGATTGACAAACTGAATGGAGTGGAATGGAATGTGCAATGTAATGGAATGGAAACCAAGGAATTGGAATGTGGAATGGAATAAAATGAAATGTGTAATGAAATGGAAAGTAATGTTGTACGGAATGGAATGGAATATGGAATGGAATGAAAAGGAAAGTAATGGAAAGTGAAATGGAATGGAAGTGAATGTGGAATGGAATGTGGAATGGAATGGAATTGAATGGAATCTGGAATGGAATAGAATGGAAAGGAATGGAAGGTGGAATGGAATTGAATGGAATGTGAAATGTAATATGGAATGGAATAGAATGGAATGCGGAAAGGAATGGAATGGAATGCGGACTGGAATGGAACGGAATTTGTACAGGAATGCAATGGAATGGAATGGAATGGAAAGGGAAATGGAATGGAATGGAATCTGGAATGGAATTGAATGGAATCTGGAATGGAATTGAATGGAATGTGGAATGGAATTGAATGGAATGTGGAATGGAATGGAATGAAATATAGAATGGAATGTGGAATTTAATAGAATACAAAGTGGAATGGAATGTGGTATGGAATGGAATGGAATGGGGAACGGAATGGAATGGACTGTGGAATGGAATGGAAAGGAATGGATTGGAAAGTGGAATGGAATTAAAGAAAATATAGTGTGAAATGGAGTTGAATGGAATGGAATTTGGAATGGAATGGAATGGAATGGAATGGAAGGGAATGAGGAATGTAATGTTGAATGGAATGGAAAGGAATGTGTAATGTCATGGAATGGAATTAAATGTGGAATTGAATGGAATGGAATGTGGAAAGGAATGTGTAAAGGAATGGAATGGAATGTGAAAATGAATGGAATGGAATGTGGACTGTAATGGAACGAAATGTGAAAAGGAATGGAATGGAATGCAATGGAATGTGGAATGGAATTGAATGGAATGTGGAATGAATCTCTAATGAATTGGATTGGAATGTGCAATGGAATGGAATAGAATGGAATGGAATGTGGAATGGAACGGATTGGAATGGAATGGAATGTGGAATGAAATGGAGAGTAGTGTGCAATTGAATGTGGAATGGAATGGAATGGAGTGTGCAATTGAATGTGGAATGGAATGGAATGGAGTGTGCAATTAAATGGAATTTAATGTGGAATGCAATGGAATTGAATGTGGAATGGAACGCGGAATGGAATGGAATGGAATGTGGTATGTAATGTGGAATGGAAAGGAGTGGAATGTGGAATGGATGGTGGAAAGGAAATTGGAATGGAAAGTTGAAAAGAAACAGGAATGGAACGTGGAAAGGACAGTGGAATGGAAGGCGGAATGGAATGGAATGTGGAAAGAAATGGAATGGAATGTGTAATGCAATGGAATGGAATGTGGAATGGAATGTGGAATGAAATGGAAAGCAATGTGAAACGGAATGGAATGGAATGTGGAATGCAAAGTGAAATGGAATTGAATGGAATGGAATGCAATGTGGAATGGAATGAAATAGAATGTGGAATGGAATGTGGAATGGAATGGAATGCAATGGTAAATGGAATGTAAAGGAATGTGTAATGGAATGTGGAATGGAAATGAATCGAATGTAAGGGAAGGTGGAATGGAATGTAATGGAATGTGCAATGGGATGGAATGGAATGTGGAAAGGAATGTGGAATGGAAAGGAATGGAATGTGGAATGGAATGTGGAATGAAATGGAACAGAATGTGGAATCAAATGTGGAATGCAATGGAATGTAAACTGCAATGCAACGTGGAATGGAACATGGAATAGGACGTGGAATGGAATATGGAATGGAAGGTGGAATGGAATGGAATGTGGAATGGAACGTGGGATGGTATGCAATGGAATATGGACTGGAATGGAATGAAGTGGAAAGGGGAATGGATTGGAATGGAATGTTGAATGGAATGAAATGGAATGTGGAATGGAATGTGGAATTGAATTGAATGGAATGTGGAAATGGAACGGAAAGGAATGTGGAATGTACTGTGGAATGGAAAGGAAAGGAACGTGGAAAGGAATGTGGACTGGAATGTGGAATGTGATGTGGAATGGAATGTAATGGAATGTGTAATGGAATGGAATTGAATGTAGAATTCAATGGAATGGAAAGGAATGGAACGTGAAGTGTAATAGAATGGAATGTTGAATTGAATTCAATGGAATTTGGAATGGAATGCAATGGAATGTGGAATGGAATGGAAAGGAATGCGGAATGAAAATTGGAATGGAATGGAATGGAATGTGGAATGGAATGGAATGGTTTGTGCAATGGAATTGAATGGAATGGAATGTGGAATGGAATGGAATGGAAATGAATGCGTTGGAATATGGAGTGGAATGCAATGGAATGTGGAATGGAATGTGGAATGCAATGCAATGGAATGGAATGTGGAATGGAATGAAATGGTAATGAATGAAAGTTGGAAAGGAATGGATGGGAATGTGGAATTGAATGTGGAACGGAATGGAATGGAATGTGGGAAGGAATGTGGAGAGCAATGGAATGGTATGTGGAATGGAATGCAATGGAATATGGAATGGAAAGGAATGGAATGCAATGGAATGGAATGTGGAATGGAGTGCAATGAAATGATATGTGCAAAGAAATGTAATGGAATAGAAGAGAATGGAATCTAATGTTGAATGGAATGTAAATCAATGTGGAATGGAATGTGTAATATAATGTAATGGAAAGTGGAATGGAATGGAATGGTATGTGGAATGGAATGAGGAATGGAATAGAATGGAATGTGGAATGTAATATGAAATGGAATGCAATGTAATGGAATGTGGAAGGGAATGGAATGAAATATGGAATGGAATGTGGAATGGAAAGGAACTGAATTTGAAATGGCATGGAATGGAATGGAATGCAATGTGGAATGGAATGGAATCAGACGTGAAATGGAACGCAATGGAAGGTGGAATGGAATGGAATGGAGTGGAAACTGGAATGGAATGGAATGTGGAATGGAATGTAGAATGGAATGTGGAATGGAATGTGGATTGGAATAAAATGTGGAATGGAATGGAATGGAAAGGAATGGAAGGGAATGTGGAATTGAATGGAATGGAATGTGTAAAGGAATGGAATAGAATGTGGAATGGAAAGGAATGTAATGCAATGTGGAATGGAATGGAATGGAATGTGGAATGGAACGTGCAATGGAATGTGGAATGGAACGTGCAATAGAAAGTTGAATGGAACGTGGAATGGAATGGAAAGGAAGGTTCACTGGAAAGTGGAATGGAACGTGGAATTGAACGTGGAATGGAATGGAATGCAATTTCAGAATTGAATGGAATGGAAGTTGGAATGGAATGCGGAATGTTATGTGAAGAATGTGGAATGAAATGTGGAATGGAGTGGAATGAAATGTGGAATGGAATGGAATGGAAAGTGGAATGGAAAGGAATGGAATGTGCAATGGAATGTGAAATGGAATGAAATGGAATGGAACGGACTATGGAATAGAATGTGGAATGGAATGGAATGTGGAATGGAATGGAATATGGAATGGAATGTGGAAAGTTTTGTAAAGAATGTGAAAAGAAATGTGGAAGTGAATGGAATGGAACTTCTGAACATGGAATGGAACGTGGAATGCAACGTGTAATGAAACGTGGAAAGGAAGATGGAATTGAAAGTAGAATGGAATGTTTAATGGAATGCAATGTAATTGAATTTAATATGGAATGGAATGGAATCTAGAACGTAATGGAATGGAATTGGAATGGAATGGAATCGAATGCAATGTGGAATGGAATGGAATGCAATGTTGAATTCAATGGAATGGAATGTGGAATGGAAATGAATGGGAAGAAATGTGGAATGGAATGGAATGGAATGCAATGAGGAATGGAAAAGAATGGAATGTGGAATGCAATGGAATGGAATGTGGAATGGAATGCAATGGAATGGAATGTGGAATGGAATGGAAAGGAATGTGGTATCGAATGGAATGGAATGTGGTATGGAATGTGGAAAGAAATGGAATGGAATGGAATGGAATATGGAATTGAATGGAATGGAATATGGAAAGGAATGGAATAGAATGGAATGGAATGGATTGTGGAATGGAATGGAAAGTAATGTGGAATGGAATGTGGAATGGAATGGAGTTGAATGTGGAATGAAACGGAATGGAATCTGTAATGCAATATGGAATGGAATGGAATGGAATGGAATATGGAATGGAATGGAATAGAATGGAATACGGAATGGAATGGAATGGAATGTGGAACGGAATGTAATGGAATGGAATGTGGAATGGAATGGAATTGAACGTGGAATGGAATGTGGAATGGAATGGAATGGAATGTTGCATGGAATGGAATTGAACGTGGAAAGGACTGTGGAATGGAATGGAAAGGAATGTGGAATGGAATGGAAAGGAATGTGGAATGGAATGGAATGGAATGTGGAATGGAATGGAATAAAATGTGAAATGGAATGTTGAATGTAATGGAATAGAATGGAATGGAATGTGGAATGGAATGGAATGCAATATTGAATGGAATGGAATCGAATGCAATGTTGAAAGGAATGGAATTGAATGTGGAAAGGCATGGAATGGAATGTGGAATGCAATGGAATGGAATGTGGAATGCAATGGAATGGAATGTGGAATGTAATGGAATGGAATGTGGAATGGAATGAAATAAAATGTGGATTGTAATGGAACGGAAAGTGTAATGGAATTTTTAATGGAATGGAATGGAAAGGAATGTGGAATGGAATGGAATGGAACGTGGAATGGAAAGTGGAATGGAATGGAATGGAATGTGGAATGCAATGTATCCAGAATTGGAATGGAATGGAATGCGGAATGTAATAGAATGGAATTTGTGATGGAATCTGGAATGGAACGGAATGGAATGTGGAATAGATTGTGAAATGGAATGGAGTGGAGAGTGGAATGGCATGGAATGGAATATGGAATGGAATGAATGGAATGTGGAGCGGAATGTAACTATGTGGAATGGAATGGAATGGAATGTGGAATTCAATGGAAAGTATTGAGGAATGGAATGGAAGTGAACATGGAATGGACCATGTAATGGAACAGGGAATGGAAAGAAATGGAATGGAATGGAAGGTGGAATGGAATGGAATGGAAGGTGGAATTGAATAGAATGGAATGTGGAATGGTATTAAATGGAATGTGGAATAGAACGGAATGGAACGTGTAATGGAATGTGGAAAGGAATGTGGAATGTAACGGAATGGAATGAGTAATGGAAATGATTGGATTGTGTAATGGAATGCAACGTGGAACGGAAATGAAAGGAATGAAATATGGAATGGAATTTGGAATGGAATGGAATGGAATGTGGAATGGAATGGGATGGAATGGAATGCAGTGCCATGTGGAAAGGAATGGAATGGAATGCAAAGTGGAATTGAATGAAATGGAATGTGGAATTGAATTGAATTGAATGACGAATAGCATGGAAAGGAATGTGGGATGGAATGGAACAGAATGTGGAATAGAATGGAATGGAACGTATAATAGAATGTGGAAAGGAATGTGGAATGTGACAGAATGCAATCTGGAATGGAAAGGAATGGATTGTGTAATGGAATGCAACGTGGAATGGAAACCAATGGAATGGAATATGGAATGGAATGTGGAATGGAAAGGAATGGAATCTGGAATGGAATGGGATGGAACAGAATGCCATGATATGTGGAAAGGAATGGAATGGAACGCAAAGTGGAGTTGAAAGGAATGGAATGTGGAATGGAATTGAATTGAATTGAACGTCGAATGGAATGGAATGGAATGTGGAATGGAATGCAATGGAAAGTGGAATGGAAAGTGGAAACGAATGGATTGGAATAGAAATGAATGTGGAATTTCACGGAATGGAATATGGAATGGAATGGAATGGAATGGAAAGTGGAATGGAATGGAAAGTGGAATGAAATGAAATTGAATATGGAATGGAATGGAATGGTATATGGAAAGGAATGGAATGGAATGGAATGGAATGTGTGATGGATTGGAATTGAATGTGGAATGGAATGGAATGTGCAAAGGAATGGAAAGGAATGCAACGTGGAATGCAAAGGAATGCAATGCGGAATGGAATGGAATGGAATGTGGAATGGAACGGAATTGAATGGAGAGTGGAATGGAATGGAATGTGGAATGGAATGGAATGAAATATGGAATGGAATGGAATTGAATGTTGAATGAAATGGAATGGAATGGAATGAAATGTGGAATGGAATACAATGGAATATGGAATGGAATGTAGAATGGAATGGAATGAAGAATGGAATGTGGAATGGAATGGAATGATATGTGGAAAGGAATGAGGAATGGAATGGAAGTGAATGTGGAATGGAATGTGGAATGGAAAGGAATGGAATGCAATGTGGAATGTAATGTGTTGGAATGTGGAATAAAATGTGGAATGGAGTGAAATGGAATGCAATGTGGAATGGGATGGAATGGTATTCAATGTGGAATGGAACGGAATGGAATGTGGAATGGACTTCAATACAATGTGGAATGGAATGTAAAGGAATGTGGAATGGAACGTGGAATAGAATGGAATGGATTTGAACAGAATATGGAATGGAATTTAATCTGGAACGAGATGGAATGGATTGTGGAATGGAATGGAATGGAATGCAATGTGGAATGGAATTTAATGGAATGTGGAATGAAATGCGGAATGCAGTGAAATAGAATGGAATGGAACGTGGAAAGGAATGTGGAATGGAATGTGGAATGGAATGTGCAATGGAAAGGAATTAAATTCTGAATGGAATGCAATGGAAAGTGGAATGAAATGGAATATGAAATGGAATGCAATGGAAACTGGATTGGAATGGAATGGAAGGTGGAATGGAAGGGAATGGAATGTGGAACGGAAGGGAATGGAAGGGAATGGAAGGTGGAATGGAATGGAATGGAATGTGGAATGGAACGTGGAATGGAATGGAATGGAAGCTGGAGTAGGAATGAAATGGATTTTCGAATGCAATGAGTAATGGAATAGAATGGAACGTGGAAGAGAATGTATTGAAACACGGAATGGAATGGAATGGAATGTGGAATAGAATGTTGAATGGAACGTGGAATGGAATGGAGTGGAATGTGGAATGGAACGGAATGTGGAATGGAATGTGGAGTTTAGCGTGGAACGGAATCGAAAGGAATGTGGAATTGAATGGAATGGCATGTGGAATTGAACGTGGAATGTATTGGAACTGTATGTGGAATGGAATGCAAAGGAATGTGGAGTGGAATGCGATATGGAATGGAATGGAAATTGGAATGGAAAGTGGAATGGATTGGAATGAAATGTGGAGTGGAACGGTGAATTGAATGGAAAGGAATATGGAATGGAATGTGGAATGCAAGTGGAATGCAATTTAATGGAATGTGGAATGCAATGGAATGTGGAATTGAAAGTGGAATGTATTTAAATGGAAAGTGAAATGGAATGCAATGGAAACTGGAAAGGAATTGAATGGAATGTGGAATGTAAGGTGGAATGGAATGGAATGCTACGTGCAATGGAATGGAATGGAACGTGGAATGGAATGTGATTTAACGTGAAATGGAATGGAATGGAATGTGGAATGGAACGTGGAATGGAATGGAATAGAATGCGGAATGGAATGTGGAATGTAAGGAAGAATGTTATGTAATGTGGAATGGAATGGAATGGCGTTAAGAATGGAATGGAATGGAATATGGAATACAACGTGGAACAAATCATGGAATGGAACATGGAATGGAACGGAATGGAAAGTAGAATGTAACATGGAATGGAACGTGGAATGGAACGTGGAATGCCAATTGGAATGGAATGGAAAGGAACGTGGAATTGAACGTGGAATGGAATGTGGAATTGAATGGAATGGAATGTGGAATGGAAAGGAATGGAATGTGTAATGTAATGGAATGGAATGGAATGTGGACTGGAATGGAATGGAATGGACTGTGGAATGGAATGGAATGGAATGGAATAGAACGTGTAATTGAATGGAATGGAATGCAATGGAACGTGGAATGGAATGGAATGAAATGGAATGGAACATAGAACGGAATGGAACAGAATGAGGAATGGAATGTTGAAGGGAATGGAATGGAAAGGAATGGAATGTTGAATGGAATGGAATGGAATGAGGAAAGGAATGTGGAATGGAATGAAATGGAATGCGGAGTGGAATGGAATCGAATGTGGAATGCAAAGGAATGCAATGTGGAATGGAATGGAATGGAATTTGGAATGGAATGGAATGGAATGGAATGTGAATTGGAATGGAATGGAATGTGGAATGCAAGGGAATGGAATGTGGAATGGAATGTGCAAAGGAATGGAATGGAATGTGGAATGCAGTGGAATGGTTTGTGGAATGGAATGTGTAATGGAACGGAATGGAATGCAATGGAATGTGGAATGGAATGGAATGTGGAATGGAATGGAATTGAATGTGGAATGGAAAGGAATGGAATGGAATACGGAATGGAATGGAATATAATGTGGAATGGAATGTGGAATGGAATGTTGAATGGTATGTGGAACGGAATGGAATGGAAGGTTTTATGGAATGTGAAATGGAATGGAATGGAAACTCGAAAAGAATGTGGAATGAAAGGGAATTTAATGTGGAATGGCAAGGAATGGAATGTGGAATGGAACGTGGAATGGAATGGAATGGAATGGAATGTGGAATGGAATAGAATGGAACGTGGATTGGCATGGAATGGAATTGAATTGATTGAAATAGAATGTGAAATGGAATGGAGTGGAATGTGTAACAGAATGTGGAATGGAATGGAATGGAATGTGGATTGGAATGGAATGGAATGTGGAATGGAATGGAATGGAATGTCAAGTGGAAAGTGGAATGATATAGAATGGAATGTAGAATGGAATGGAAAGGGGAAGGGAACGTGTAATGGAGCCTGGAATGGAACACTGAATGAAACATGGAATGGAATGGAATGGAACATGGAATGGAACGTGGAATAAAATGTTGAATGGAATGGCATGGAATCTGCAATGGAATGGAATGGAATGGAATGTTGAGTGCAATTGAATGGAATGGAATGTGGAATGGAATAGAATGGAATGGAAAGTGGATTTCAATTGAATGGAATGGAAAGGAATGTGGAATTGAATGAAGTGGAATCTGGAATGGAATGTGCAATGGAATGAAATGGAATGTGGAATGGAATGGAATTTGAAATGGAATGTAGAATGGAACGTGGAATAGAAAGTGGAATTGAAGTTAAAACGGAAGGGAATGTAAGGTGGAATGGAACGTGGAATGGAGTGGAATGGAATTGGGAAGGAATGGAATGGAATGGAATAGAATGGAATGGAATGGAATGGAAAGGAATGTGGAATGGAAAGGAATAGAATGTAATGGAATGGAACGTGCAATGGAACGTGGAAGGGAATGTGGAATGGAATGGAATGGAATGTGGAATGGAATTTGGAACGGAATGTGGAACGCATTGTGAAATGGAACGTGAAATGGAATGCGGAATGGAACATGGAATGTAATGGAATGGAACGGAATGGAATGTTGAATGTAAAGGAATGGAATGTGGAATGGCATGGAGTGCAAAGTGGAATGGAATGTACAGGGGAAAGAAATGGAAAGGAATGTGGTTTGGAATGGAATGTAATAGAATGGCATGTGGAATGGAATGGAAAGTGGAGTGGAATGGAATGGAAAGTGGAATGAAATGGAATGGAATGTGAAATGGAAAGGTGGATGGAAAGGAATGTGGAATGGAATGGAATCTTGAATGGAATAGAATGGAATGTGGAATGGAATCTGGAATGAAATTTAATGGAATGTGAAGAGGAATTGAATGGAATGTGGAAACCAATGGAATGGAATATATAATGGAATGTGTAATGGAATGGAATGTATAATTGAATGTTTAATGGAATGGAATGGAATGTGGAATGGAATGTGCAATGGAGTGGAATGAAAAGTCGAATGGAATGTGGAATGAAAAGGAATGGAATGTGGAATGGAACGGAATGCAAAGTGGAATGGAACGTGGAATGGAATGGAATGTGGAGTGGAATGGAATGGAATGGAACGGAATGGAATGGGGAATGGAATTGAATGTGGAATGCAATGGAATGGAAAGTTGAATTGAATGGAATGGAACGTTGAATGGAATGTAATGGAATTGTATGGAATGTGGAATGGGATGGAATGGAATGTGGAATGGAAGATGGAATGGAATGTGCAATGGAATGTGGACTGAAACATGGAATGGATCATGGAGTGGAACGTGCAATGCAATGGAATGGAATGTGCAATGGAAAGTGGAATGGAATGTAGAATGGAATGCAGAATGAAATGGAATGGAATGGAATGGAATGTGGAATATATTGAAATGGAATATGGAATTCCATGGAATGGAATGTGGAATGGAAAGTGAAATAGAATGGAATGGAATGTGTTATGGAATCGAATGGAATGGAACGGCATGTGGAATGGAGTGGAATGTGGAATGGAATGCAATGGAATGTGGAATCGAATGTGGAATGGAATGGAATGTGGAATGGTATAGAATGTGGAATCGAATGGAAAGGAATGTGGAATGAAATGTGGAATGGAACGGAATGGAATGTGAAATGGAATGGAATGGAATGTGGAATGGAATGTGGAAAGGAATGGAATGGAATGTGGAATGCAGTGGAATGGTGTGTGGAATGGAATATGTAAAGGAGTGGAATGGAATGGAATGGAATGTGGAATGGAATGGAATGGAATGCAGAATGGAAAGGAATGGAATGGAAAACGGAATGGAATTGAATATAATGTGGAATGAAATGTGTAATGGAATAGAATCAGGAATGGAATGTGTAATGGAATGGAATGGAATGAGGAATGGAATGTGGAATGGATTGAGGAATGGAACGTGGAATGGAATGTGGAATAGAAATTGGAATGGAACGTGGAATGGCACGTGGAATGGCACGTGGAATGGAATGGAATGGAATGTGGAATGGAATGCAATGGAACGTGGAATGGAATGGAATGGAAAGTGGAATGTAATGGAATGGAAGGTGGAATTGAATGGAATGGGATGAGGAATGGACTGTGGAATGGAATGGAATGGAAAGTGGAATGGAATGGAATGGAGTGTGCAAAGGAATGGAATGGAACGTGGATTGGCATGGAATAGAATGGAATGGAATGGAAAGGAATGTGAAATGGAATGGACTGGAATGTGGAATGGAATGTGGCATGGAATGGAATGGAATGTGGAATGGAATGTGGAATGGAATGGAATGGAACTTGAAATTGAACGTGGAAAGGAACGTGGAATGGAACGTGGAATGGAATTTGGAATGGGATGTGGAATGGAATGGAATGGAACATGGAACGGAACGTGGAAAGGAACGTGGAATGGAACGTGGAATGGAACGTGGAATGGAACGTGGTATGGAATGGAATGGAATTTGAAATGTGACAGAATGGAAAGATATGTGGAATGGATGGCGGAATGGAATAGAATGGAATGTGGAATGGAATGTGGAATGAAACGGAATGTAATGTGGAAAGGAATGGAATGGAATGGGTAATGTCACGTGGAATGTAATGGAAAGGAATGTGGAGTTGAATGTGGAATGGAATGTGGAATGGAATGGAATGGAATGGAATGTGGAATGGAATGTGGAATGGAATGGAATTTGGAAAGGAATGGAATGTGGAATCGAATGGAGGGAATGGAATGTGGAATGGACTGTGGAATGTAATGGAATGGAATTTGGAATGGAATGTGGAATGGAATAGAATGGAACGTGGAATGGAACATGGAAAGCAAAGTGGAATGGAACGTGGAATGGAACGTGGAATTGAACGTGGTATGGAATGGAATGGAATGTGCAAAGGAACAGAATGGAATGGTATGTGGAATGGATGGAGCAATAGAATAGAATGGAATGTGGAATGCAATGCAGAATGAAATGGAATGGAATGTGGAAAGAAATGAAATGGAATGTGTAATTCCACGTGGAATTGAATGGAAAGGTATTTGGAATTTAACGTGGAATGGAATGGGGAATGGAATGTGGAGTGGAGTGGAACGTGGAATGGAATGTGGAATGGAACGTGGAATGAAATGTGGAATGTATTGTGGAATGGAAACTGGAATGGAATGTGGAATGAGATGGAATGGAATGTGGAATGGAATGGAAAGGAAGATGGAATGTGGAATGGAATGGAAAGGAAGATGGAATGGAATGTGGAATGGAATGGAAAGGAATATGGAATGGAATGGAATGGAGTGGAATGTGGAACGGAATGGAATGGAATGTGGAATAGAATGGAATGCATTGAGGAAAGGAATGTAATGGAATGCGGAATGGAATGCAAGGGAATGGCAGGGAATCGAATGGAATGTGGAAAGGAATGTGGAATGGAATGGAAGGGAATGTGGAATGCAATGGAATGCAACGTGGACTGGAAGGGAATGGAATCTGCAATGGAATGGAGAATGGAATGGAATGGAATATGGAATAGAATGTTGAAAAGAATGTGGAATGGAATGGAATGGAATGTATATTGGCATGGAATGGAATGGAATGGAATGTGAAATGGAATGCAGTGGAATGTGGAATGGAATGAGGAATGCAATGGAATGGAATGTGGAATGGGATGTGGAATGGAATGGAATGGAACGTGGAATTGAACGTGCTATGGAACTTGGAATAGAATTTCTAATGGAATGGAATGGAAAATGGAATGGAATGGAATGGAATGTGGAATGGAATGAAATGGAAAGTGGAATGGGATGTGGAATGGAATGGAATGGAATGTGGAATTTAATGTGGAATGAAATGGAATGGAACGGGGAATGCAACGTGGAAAGGAACGTGGAATGGAACGTGGAATGCAACATGGAATGGAATGGAATGGAATGTGCAATGTAATAGAATGGACTGGTATGTGGAATGGATGGTGGAATGGAAAAGAATGGAATGTGTAATGGAATCGAATGGAATGTGGAATCGAACTTGGAATGGAATGGGGAATGTAACGTGGAATACAACGTCGAATGGAATGGGGAATGTAACGTGGAGTGCAACTTGGAATGGAAAGGACTGGAATGTGGATTGGATCGGACTGGAACGTGGAATGGAATGTAATGGAACGCGGAATGGATTGGAATGGAATATCGAATGGAATGTAATGGAATTGAATGTGGAATGGAATGGAATAGATAGTGGAATGGAATGTGGAATGGAACGAGGAATGGAACGTCGAATGGCAAGTGGTATGGAACATGGAATGGAAGGTGGAAATGAATGTGGAATGGAAGCTGGAATGGAAGGGAATGGAATGTGGAATGGAATGGAATGGAACGTTGAATGGAATTGAATGGAATGGAATGGAAAGTGGAATGGAATGGAAAGGAGTGGAACGCGGAATTGAATGGATTGGAATGTGGAATGGAACGTACAATGAAATGGAATGGAACTTGGAATGGAATGGAATGGAACACGGAATGGAACCTGGAATGGAATGGAATGGAATCTGCAAGTGAATGGAATGGAATGTGGAATGGAACAGAATGGAATGTGGAATGGAATGCAATGGAACGTGGAATGGAATGTGGAATGGACTGGAATGGAAAGTGGAAAGGAATGTGGAATGCAATGGATTGGAATGTGGAATGGAACATTGAATGGAACGTGGAATGGAACGTCGAATGGAAAGTGGTATGGAACATAGAATGGAACGTGGAAAATAAAGTGGAATGGAACGTGGAATGGAAGGGAATGGAATGTGGAATGGAATGGAAGGTAAAGTAGAATGGAATTGAATGGAATTGAATGAAATGTGCAATGGAAAGTAATAGAACGTGGAATGGAATAGAAAGGCATGTGGAATGGAACTTGGAATGAAACGGAATGGAACGTGGAATGGAATGGAACGGAACGTGGAATGGAATGGAACGGAACCTGGATAGGAATGGAATGGAATGTGCAATTAAATGGAATGGAATGTGGAATGGAATGGAATGTAATTTGGAAGGTAACGTGGAATGGAATGGAATGGCATGGAATGGAATGTGGAATGGAATGGAATGTAACGTGGAAGATAACATGAAATGCAATGGAATGGCATGAAATGGAATGTGGAATGGAATGGAATGGAATATGGATTGGCATGGAATGGAATGGAATGGGATGGAATGGAATGGATTGGAATATGGAATGGAATGGATTGGATTATGGAATGGAATGGAGTGAAATATGAAATGGAATGGAGTGGAATGTGGACTGAAATGAGGAATGGAGTGGAATGGAACGTTAAATTGAATGTGCAATGGAACGTGGAAAGGAACGTGAAATGGAACGAGGAATGGAACGCGGAATGAAATTTGGAATGGAATTGAATGGAAAGTGGAGTGGAATGCAATGGAATGTGGAAAGGAAAGAAATGGAAAGTGGAATGGAAGGTGGAATGAAATGGAATAGAATGTGAAATGTAATAGAACGGAATGAGGAATTGAACGTGGAATGGAATGGAAAGGAATGTGGAATGGAATGCGGAATGGAAAGTGGAGTAGAATGAAATGTGAAATGTAATGAGTAATGTAATTGAATGTAATGTGGAATGGAAGGTGCAATGCAAAGGAATGCAATGTGTATTGGAATGGAATGGAATGTGGAATGGAATAGAACTGAACATCTAATTGAATGGAATGCAGTGTTAAATGGAATGGAATTGAATTTGGAATAGAATGGAATGGAATGTGGAATGGAATGGAATGGAATGGAATATGGAATTGAATGGAATGCAATGTGGAATGGAATGGAATGGAATGGAATGTGGAATGGAATGGAAAGGAATGGAATGTGGAATGGAAGGTGGAATGGAATGGAATTTGGAAAGGAATGGAATGGAATGTGGAATGGAATGGAAGGGAATGGAATGTGGAACGGAATGGAATTGTAAGTGGAATGGAATAGAATGGAATGTGGAATGGAATGGAATGGAATGTTATGGTGAATGGAATGTGGAATGGGATGTGGAATGGAATGGAGTAGAACGTCGAATGGAATGGAATGGAATGTGCAAATGAAAGTGGAATGGAATGGAGAATGGAACACGGAATGAAATGAAATGGAATGGAATGGAATGTGGAATATTTTGGAATGGAATGTGGAATGCCATGGAATGCAATGTGGAATGTAAAGTGGACTGGAATGGAATGGAATGGAATGGAATGGAATGGAACGGGGAATGTAAAGTGGAATGGAATGGAATGGAATGGAATGGAATGTGTTATGGAATCGAATGGAATGGAATTGAATGACATGTGGAATGGAATGGAATGTGGAATGGAATGCAGTGGATTGTGGAATCGAATAGGGAATGGAATGGAATGTGGAATGGAATAGAATATGGAATCAAATGGAAAGGAATGTGGAATGGAATATGGAATGGAATGGAATGGAATGGAATGTGAAATGGAATGGAATGGACTGTGAAATGCAATGGAAAGTAATGTGGAATGGAATGTGGAAATGAATGGAATTGAATGTGGAATGGAGTGGAATGGTATGTGAAAAAGAATGTGTAATGCAATGGAATGGAATGGAATGGAATTTGGAATGGAATGGAATGTGGAATGGAATGGAATGGAATACAGAATGGAAAGGAATGGAATGGAATGCGGAATGGAATGGAATGTGGAATGGAATGTGGAATGGAATGTGGAATGGAACGCAATGGAAGGTGTAATGGAATGTGCAGTGGAATGGAATGGAAACTCCAAAGAAATGGGGAATGAAATTGAACGGAATGTGGAATGGCATGGAATGGAATGTGGAATGGAACGTGGAATGGAGTGGAATGCAATGAAATGTGGAATGGAATGGAATGGAAGGTGGATTGGCATAGAATGGAATGGAATGGAATGGAATGGAATGGAATGTTAAATGGAATGAAGAATGGAATGTTGCATGGAATGGAATGGAATGTGGAATGGAATATGGAATGGAATGGAATGGAACTTGGAATTGAACGTGAAAAGGGACGTGGAATGGAACGTGGAAATTAATTTGGAATGGGATGTGGAATGGAATGGAATGGAACGTGGAATGGTACGTGGAAAGGAACGTGGTACAGATTGTGGAATGGAACGTGGAATGGAACGTGGTATGGAATGGAATGGAATGTGAAATGTGACATAATGGAAACCTATGTGGAATGGATGGTGGAATGGACTAGAAAGGTATGTGGAATCGAATGTGGAAAGAAACGGAATTTAATGTTTAAAGGAATGGAATGGAATCTGTAATGCCACGTGGAATGTAAAGGAAAGGAATGTGGAATTTAACGTGGAATGGAATGTGGAATGGAATAGAATGGAATGGAATGTGGAATGGAATGTGTAATGGAATGTGGAATGGAATGGAAAGTGGAATGTAATGGAGGGAATGGAATGTGGAATGAACTGTGGAATGGAATGGAAAGTGGAATGTAATGGAGGGAATGGAATGTGGAATGAACTGTGGAATGGAATGGAATGGAATGTGGAATGGAATGTGGAATGGAATAGAATGGAACGTGGAATGGAACATGGAAAGCAACGTGGAATGAAACGTGGAATGGAATGTGGAATGGAATAGAATGGAATGTGGAATGGAACATGGAAAGCAACGTGGAATGAAACGGGGAATGGGACGTGGAATTGAACGGGGTATGGAATGGAATGGAAAGTGCGACTGAACAGAATGGAAAGGTATGTGAAATGGATGGTGCAATACAATAGAATTGAAGGTGGAATGCAATGCAGAATGAAATGCAGTGGAATGTGGAAAGGAATGGAATGGAATGTGTAATGACACGCGGAATGGAATGGAAAAGAATTTCGAATTCAACGTGGAATGGAATGTGGAATGGAACGTGGAATGGAGTGGAACTTGGAATGGAATGTGGATTGGAAAGTGGAATGGAATGGAATTTGGAATGGATTCTGGAATGGAATGTGGAATGGCATGTGGAATGAGATTGAATGGAATGTGGAATGGAATGTGGAATGGAATGTGGAATGGAACGTGGAATGAAATGGAATGGAATGTGGAATGGAACGTGGAATGTAATGTGGAATGAAAAGAGGAATGGAATGTAGAATGCAACGTGGAATGGAATGGAATATGTAAAGGAATGTGGAATGGATCGTGGAATCAAATGGATTGTGGAAAGGAATGTGGAATGGAATGTTCAATGAAATGGAATGGAAGGTGGAATAGAATGTGGAATGAAATGGAATGGAATGTGGAATGGAATGGATTGGAATGTGGAATTGAACGAGGAATGGAAGGGAAAAGAATGTAGAATGTAATGGGGAATGGAAAGTGGAATGGAAAGTGGAAAAAAATGAAATGTGAAATGGAATGAGGAATGTATTTGAATGTAATGTGGAATGGAACAGGGAATGGAATGGTATGAAATGTGGAATGGAATGGAATGGAATGTAGAACGGAATGAAATGGAATATGGAATTGAATGGAATGCAATGTTAAACGGAAAGGAATTGAATGTGGAATGGAATGGAATAGACTGTGGAATGGAATGGAATGGAATGGAATGGAATATGGAATTGAATGGAATGCAAATTGGAATGGAATGGAATTAAATGTGGAATGCAATGGAATGGAATGGAAAGTGGAATGGAATGTAGTGGAATGTGGAATGTAATGTGGAAAGGAATGGAATTTTTAATGGAATGGAATGGAATATGGAATGGAACGGAAGAAAATGGAATGTGGAATGGAATGGAATGCTATGTGGAATGGAATGGAATGGAATGTGGAATGGAATAGAAGGGAATATTATCGTTAACGGAATGTGGAATGGAATGTGGAAAGGAATGGAATTCAAGTGGGATGGAATGGAATCTGGAATGGAATGTGGAATGGAATGGAAAGGAATGTGGGAAGGAATGGAATATAATGTGTAATGCAATGTGGAATGGAATGGAATGGAATGTGGAATGGAATGTGGAATAAAATGGAATGGAATGTGGAAAGGAAGGGAATGGAAAGTGGAATGGAACATGGAATGGAATGGAATGGAATGTGTAATGCAACGTGGAATGAAATGTGGATTGGAACGTGGAATGGAATGGAATGTGGAATGGAATCTGGAATGGAATGGAATGGAATGTGAAACGGAAGGTGGAATGGAATGTACAATGGAATGTGGACTGAAACGTGGAAAGGAACATGGAATGGAACATGGAATGGAATGGAATGGAAAGTGGAATGGAAAGTGGAATGGAATGCAGAATGCAACACGGAATGGAATGGAATGGAATGGAATGGAATGCGGAATATAATGGAATGGAATGTGGAATATAATGGAATGGAATGTGAAATGGAATGGAATGTGGAATGCAATAGAATGTAATGTGGAATGAAATGTGGAAAGGAATGGAATGGAATGTGGAATGGAGTGGAATGATATGTAGAATGTAATCTGTAATCGACTGGAATAGAATGGAATGGAATGTGGAATGGAATGGAATGGAATGTGGAATGGAAAGGAATGGAATGGAGTACGGAATGGAATGCAATGTGGAATGGAATGAAATGGAATGTGGAATGGAAAGGAATGCAATGGGGTACAGAATGGAATGGAATATAATGTGCAATGGAATGTGGAATGAAATATTTAATGGAATGTGGAATGGAATAGAATGGAAGGTGGAATGGAATGCGCAACGGAATGGAATGGAAACTCCAAAGGAATGTGTAATGAAATTGAATGTAATGTGGAATGGCATGGAATAGAATGCGGAATGGAAAGTGGAATGGAATGGAATGTGGAATGGATTGGAGTGGAATGTGTATTGATATGGAATGGAATGGAATGTGCATTGGCATGGAATGGAATGGAAAGGAATCGAATGTGAAATGGAATGGAATGGAATGTGGAATGGAATGTGGAATGGAATGTTATGTGGAATGAAATGTGGAATGGAATGGAATGGAACATTGAATTGAATGTGCAATAGAATGTGGAAAGGAACGTGAAATGGAACGTGGAATGGAACGTGGAATTGAATTTGGAATGGAATGGAATGGAAAGTGGAATGTAATGCAATTGTATGTGGAATGGAATGAAATGGAAAGTGGAAAGGGATGTGGAATGGAATGGAATGGAATGTGGAATGGAATGTGGAATGGAATCGAATGGAATGAGGAATGAAATAGAATGGAAAGAAGAATGAAATGGAATGGAATGTCGAATGGAATGGAATGGAATGGAATATGGTATGGAATGAAACGGAATGGAATGTGGAATGGAACGGAATGTAATGGAATGTGGAATGGAATGGAATGAAATGTGGAATGGAATGCAACGGAATGTGGAATGGAATGGATTGGAATGTGGAATGGAATGTAATTAAATGTGGAATGGAACGTAAGGGAAAGTGGAATGGAATGGAATGGCATGTGGAATGGAATTTGGAATGAGATGGAATGGAACGTGGAATGGAATGGAACGGAACGTGGAATGGAATGGAAAGGAACATGGAATGAAATGGAACGGAACGTGGAATGAAATGGAATGAAACCTGGAATGGAATGGAATGGAATATGCAATGAAATGGAATGAAATGTGGAATAGAATGGAATAGAATGTGGAATGTAACACAGAATGGAATGGAATGGCATAGAATGGAATGTGGAATGGAATGGAATGGAATGTGGAATGGAATGAAATGGAATGGAATGTGGAATGGAATAGAAAAGAATGTGGAATGGAATGGAATGGAATGCAATGGAATGGAATGTGGACTGGACTGGAATGGAATGGAATGTGGAATGGAATGGAATGGAATGTGGAATGGAATGGATTGGAATCAGGAATGGAATGTGGAATGGAATGAGGAATGGAACATGGAATGGAACGCGGAATGGAACGCGGAATGGAACTTGGAAAGGCATGTGGAATGGAATGTGGAATGGAATGTAGTGGAATGTGGAATGCAATAGACTGGACTGTGAAATGGAATGCAGAATGGAATGGAATGGAATGTGGAATGGAATGGAATTGAAGGTGGAATTGAATGGAATGGAATGTGGAATGGAATGGAATGGCATGTGGAATGGAATGGAATGTGGAATAGAATGAAATGAAATTTGGAATGTGATGGAATTATGTGTGGAACGGAATAGAACGGAATGTGGATTGGCATGGAATGGAATGTAACGGAAAGGAATGCAATGTGAAATGGAATGGCGAGGGAGGAGGAATGGAATGTGGAATGGGATGACGTGCGGAATGGAAACAAATGGAATGGAATGTGGAGTGCAGTGTAATACAATGGAATGTAATGGAGTGTGGAATATAATGGAATGGAAAATGGAATGGAATGGAATGGAATGTGGAATGGTACATGCAATGGAATGTAAAGGAAGGTGGAATGGAATGTAGAGAGGATCATAGAATGGAATGGAATGGAATGTGCAATGGAATGTGGAATGGAATGGAATGAATAGAATGGAATGAAGAATGGAATGAATTGGAATGTAATGGAATGGAAAGTAGAATGGAATGTGGAATGAAATGGAATGAGGAATGTCATGGAAAGTGGAATGGAATGGCGTGAAATGTGGAAAGGAATGGAATGTAATGTGGAATGTAATGGAATAGAAAATGGAATGGTATGTGGAGTGGAACGTGGAATGGAATTGTATGGAATGGAATGTGGAAAGGAATGGAATGGAATGGAATACAATGGAATGGAATGGAATGTGGAATGTAATGGAATGGAATGTGGAATGGAATGGAATGTAACGGAATGTGGAATGGAATGGAATGTAATGGAATGTGGAATGGAATTGAATGGAATGGATTATGTTAAGGAATGGAATGGAATGGAATGGAAAGTGGAATTTAATGGAATATATGGAGGAATGGAATGGAATGGAATAGAATGTAATGGAAAGGAATGTGCAATGGAATGGAATGTAATGTGGAATGGAATGGAATGGCACAGAGTGGAATGTGGAATAGAATGGAATAGAATGGAATGGAATGGAATGGGGAATGGAATGAGGAATGGAATGTGGAATGGAATGGAATGGAATGTGGAATGGAAAGGATTGAAATGAGGAATAGAATGTGGAATGGAATGTGGAATGGAATGGAATGGAAAGAATAATGGAATGTCGAATGGAATGGAATGTGGAATGTAATGGAACGGATTGTGGATTGGAATGGAATGGAATGGAATGGAATTTGGAATGTAATGGAATGGAATGTAGAATGGAATGGAATGGAATTGAGTGGAATGTGGAATAGAATAGAATAGAATTGAATGGATTGGAATGGAATCGAACGAGGAATGGAGTGGAATGGAACGAGGAATGGAATGTGAAATGGAATGGAATGTGGAATGGAACGTGTAACGGAATGAGGAATGGAACGTGAAAGGGAAAGTGGAATGGAATGTGGAATGGAACGTGGAATGAAATGAGGAAAGGAGTATTGAGTGGAATGTGGAAAGGAATGGACTGGAATGGAAAGGAATTGAATGGAATATTAAATGGAATTGAATGGAATTGAATGGAATGTGGAACGTAATGCAAAGGAATGTGGAATGCGATGGAATGGAATGTTGAATGGAATGTGGAATGGAATGTGTAATGGAATGGAATGGAATGTGGAGTGGAATGGAATGGAATGCAGAATGGAATGGAATGGAACATGGAATGGAATGTGGAATGGAACAGAATGGAATGTTGAATGGAACGTGGAGTGGAACGGAATGTGGAATGGAATGTGGAAAGCAACGTTGAAATAATGGAATGTGGAATGGAATGGAAAGGAATGTGGAATGCAATGTGGAATGGAATGAATGGAATGTGTAATGCAACGTGGAATGGAATGGAATGTGGAATAGAATGGAATGCAATGTTGAATGGAATGGGAAGGAAAGTGGAATGGAATGCAATGGAAGGTGTAGTGGAATAGAATGGAATGTAATATGACTGTAATGGAATGGAATGGAATGTGCAATGCAATGTGGAATGGAATGGAATGGAATGTGGAATTGAATGTGGAATATAATAGAATGGAAAGTGGAAAGGGATGGAATTCAATATCGAAACCAATGGAATGGAATGTGGAATGGAGTGGAATGGAATGTGGAATGAAATGGAATGGAATGTGGAAAGGAATGGAATGGAATTTGGAATGGAATGGAAAAGAACGGAATGTGGAATTGATTGGAATGGAATGGAATTTAATGGATTGGAATTGATTGGAATGGAATGCGAAATGCAATGGAACGAGATATGGCATGGAATGAAACGCAATGGAATGTGGAATGGAATGGAATGGAATGTTGAAGGGAATGAAATGTGGAATTGAATGTAATGCAATAGAATATGGAATGGAATAGAATGGGACAGAATGTGGAATTGACTTGAATGGAATGGAATGGAAAGGAATGGTTTGGAAAGGAATGCGGAATGCAATGAAATGGCATGTGGAATGGAATGTGGAATGGAATGGCATTTGGAATTGAAAGTGGAATGAAATAGAATGTGGAATGAAATGGAATGGAATGTGGCATGGAATGGAATGGAATGTTGCATGGAGTGCAAGGGAACGTGGAATGGAATGGGATGTGGAAAGGAATGGACAGCAACATGGAATGGAATGGAATGGAAAGTGGAATGGAATGCAATGGAAAGTGGAATGGAATGCAATGGAATGGAATTTGTGCTGGAATGGAATGGAATGGCATGTGCAAAGGAATATGTAATGGAATGGAATGTGAAATGGAATGTGGAATGGAGTGGAATGGAAAGTGGAATGGAGTAGAATGAAAAGTGGAATGGAATGGAATAGAACGGAAAGTGGAATGGAACATGGCATGGAACGTGGTATAGAACGTGGAATGGAACGTGGAATGGAATGTAATGGAATGTGGAATGGAATGGAATGGAATCTGGAATGCAATTGAATGGAATGTGGGATGGAATGGAATGTGGAATCGACTGGAATTGAATGGAATGTGGAATGGAATGGAATGTGGAATGCAATGGAATGAAATATGGAATGGAATGGAATGGAATGGAATGTGGACTGTAATGGAATTGAATGGAATGGAATGGAAGATGGAATTGAATGGAATGGGATGTGTAATGAAATGTGGAATGGCATGGAATAGAATGTGGAATAGACTGGAATGGTAGGTGTAATGGAATGGAATACAACGGGGAATGCAATCAAACCGAAATTGGAATGGAATGGAATGGAATGGAATGTGGATTCGAACGGAATGGAATGAAATGGAATGTGGAATAGACTTTGGAATGGAAAGGAATGCAATGTGGAATAGAACGTAGAATGGAATGGAATGGAATGTGGAATGGAACGGAATTGAATGTGGAATGGTATGTCGAATGGAATGGAATGGAATGTGGAATGGAATGGAACGGAATGCGGAATGGAATTGGATGTGGAATGGAATGGAATGGAATGGAATGTGGAATGGAATGGAATGGAAACTGAAATGGAATGGAATGGAAAGTGTGATGGAATGTGGAATGGAATGGAAGGGAATGGAGTGGAATAGGGAATGGAATGTAATGTAAAGGAATGTGAACTGGAAATAGAATGGAATGTTCATTAGAATGGAATGGAATGTTTATTAGAATTGAATGGAATGCAATATTTGTTAGAATGGAATGGAATGTGGAAATGAATGGAATGGAACTTTGTATTGATTGTGGAATGTAATGGAATGGAATTTGGAATGGATTGGAATGGAATGTGGATTGGAATGGAATGGAATGGAATGGAATGTGAACTGCAATGGAATGGAATGGAATGGAATGTGCAATGGAAACGAATGGAATGTGGAATGGAATGGAATGCAACGTGGAACGGAATAGAATGGAATGGAAGGTGGAATGGAATACCAAGGAAAGGAAAGTGTAATAGAATGGAATGTAATGGCATATGCAATGGAAAGGAATGTGCAGTGGAATGAGGAATGCAATGGAATGGAATGTGGAATGGAACGTGGAATGTAATGTAATGCAACGTGGAATGGAATGGAAAGGAAGGTGAAATGCAACGTGGAATAGAATGGAATAGAACGTGGAATGGAATGGAATGGAATGTGAAACGGAATGGAATGGAACTTGGAATGGAATGGAACGGAATTTGGAAAGGAATGGAATGGAATGTGGAATGTAATGGAATTAAAACTGGAATGCAATGGAATGGAATGTAGAGTGGAATGGAATGGCATGGAAGGTGCAACGGAATGTGGAATGGAATAGAATGGAATGTGAAATGGAATGGAATCGAATGTCGAATGGAATGGAATGTGGAATGGAATGTGGAATGGAATGGAATCGAATGTGGAATGGAATGGAATGTGGAATGGAATGTAGAATGGAATGTAATTGAATGTGGAATGGAATGAATTGTGGAGTGGAAGGGAATGGAATCTGGAATGGAATGAGGAATGGAAAGAATGGAATGTGGAATGGATTAGAATTGAATTGGTAATGGAATGTGGAATGGAATGGAATGGAATGTGGAAAGCAATGGAATATACTGTGGAATGGAATGGAATAGAACGTAGATTGGAACGTGGAATGGAACGTGGAATGGAACGTCAAATGGAACGTGCAATGGAATGCGGAATGGAATGGGTTGGAATCTGTAATGGAATGTGGAACGTAACGTGGAATGGAACGGAATTGAATGGAAAGGAATGCGTTATGGAATATGGAATGGAATGGAATGGAATGAAATGAATTGGAATGGAATTGAATTTGAAATGGAATGGATTGGAAGCCAGAATGGAAAGGAATGGAATGTGGAATGGAATGGAATGGAATGTGTAATGGAATTTGGAACTGAAAAGAATGGAATGTGGAAAGGAATATGAAATGGAATGTAATGGATCATGGAATGGAACGTGGAATGGAACGTGGAATGGAAGGTGGAATAGAACGTGGAAAGGAATGCAATGCAATGTGGAATGAAATTGAATTGAAAGTGGAACAGAATGGAATGGAAAGTGCAATGGAATCGAAAGGAATGCGGAATGTAATGTGGAAAGGAATGGAATGGAATTTGGAATGGAAGGTGGAATGGAATGGAATGGAATGTGGAATGGAATGGAATGGAATTTTTAATGGAATGGGGAATGAAATTGAATGGAAGTTGCAATGCAATGTGGAAAGGAATGGAATGGAATGTGGACTGGAATGTGGAAGGGAATTGAATGGAAAGTGGAATGCAATTTAATGGAATGGAATGTAACGTGGAATGGAATGGAATGGAATTGAACGCAATGTGTAATGGAATGGAATGGAATGGAATGTGGAATGGAAAGGAATGGAATGTGGAATATAATGTAATGGAATGTGGAAAGCAATGGATTGGAATATGAGAAGAAATGTGGAATAGAATGGAATGGAATGTGGAATCGAATGTGGAATGCAATGGAAGGTGGAAAGGAAAGGAATGGAATGGAATGGAATGTGGAATGGTATGGAATGGAATGGAAACGTGAAGTGGAAATTCAATGGAATGTTTAATGGAATGGAAAAGAAAGTGGAATGGAATGGAATTGAATGTGAAATGGAATGGAATGGAATGTGGAATGGAATCTGGAATGGCATGGAAAGCAATGGAGTGGAATGTGGAAAGGAATGGAAGGGAATGGAATGTTAAATGGAAATAGAAAGTAATGTTTAATGGAATGGAATGGAATGTGGAATGAATGGAATGAAATGTGGAATGGAATTGAATGGAACACGGAAAGGAATGTGGAACGGAATGGAATGGAATTTGGAAGGGAATGGAATGGAAAGTGGAAAGGGATGGAATGGAATGGAATGGAATGTGGAATGCGATGGGATGGAATGGAATGTAATGTGGAATGGAACGAGGAATGAAATGTCGTATGGAAAGGAATGGAATGGAATGTGGATTGGAAGGCAACGGAATGGAATGTGGAATAGAATGCAATGTAATAGAATATGGAATGAAATGGCATGGAATGGAAGGTGGAATGGAATGGAATGGAATGTGGAATGGAACGTGGAAGGGAATGGAATGGAACGTGGAATGGAATGAAATGGACTGTGAAATGGAACTTGGAATGGAATGCAATGGAACGTGGAATGGAATGGAAAGGGACGTGAAAGGCAATGGAATGGAACTTGGAAAGGAATAGAATGGAGAGTGTAATGGGATTGAATTGAATGTGGAATGTGATGGAATTGAAAAAGGAATGTAATGGAATGGAATGTGTAGTGGAATGGAATGGCATGGAATATGGAATGGAATGTGGAATGGAGTCGCATGCAATGCGGAATGGAATGGAATGGAATGTGAATGGAACGGAATGGAATGTGGAATCTAATGTGAAATGGAATGGAATGGAATGTGGAATGGAATGTGGAATATAATGGAATCGAATTTAGAATTGAATGTGGAATGGAATGTGTTGGAACGTGGAATGGAATCAAATGAAATTTGGAATGGAATGTTGAAGGAGTGGAATGGGATGTGGAATGGAATATGGAATGGAAAGAATGAAATTTGATATGGAATGTGGAACGGTGTGGAATGGAATGCTGAATGGAATGGAATGGAATGTGGAATGAAATATGGAATGGAATGGAATGAAATTTGAAATGGAATGTGGAATGGAATGTGGAATGGAGTGGAATGGAATGTGCAATAGAATGGAATGGAATGTGGAATGGAATGGAATGGAATGAAGAATGCAATGCGGAATGCAATGGAATGGAATGTGGAATGGAATGAAATGGAATGGAATGTGGATAGGAATATAAATGAATGGAATGTACAATGGAATGGAATGGAATGTTGAATGGAATGCGGAATGGAATGCAATGGAATGGAATGAAATGTGGAATGGAATGGAATGGATTGGAATTTGGAATGGAATGGAATGGAATGCAATGTGGAATGGAGTGGAATGGAATGGAATGGAATGTGGAATGGAATGGAATGAGGAATGGAATGTGGAATGGAATGCAATGGAATGTGGAATGAAATGGATTGGAAAGTGGAATGGAACCTGGAATGGAACGTGCAATGGAACTTGAAGTGGAACGTGGAAAGGAACGTGGAATGGAATGTGATTTGGAACGTGCATTGGAATGCGGAATGGAATTTATTGGAATGTGGAAGGTAATGTGAAATGGCATGGATTTAAATGGAATAGAATGTGGAATGCAATATGGAATTGAAGGGAAAGGAATGTGGAATGGAAAGTAATGGAAACTGGAATGGAATTTGGAATGGCATGGAATAGAACATGGGATGGAATGTGGAAAGGAATGGAATGGAATGTGGAATGGAATAGAATGGAATGTATAATGGAATGTTGAATGGAATGGAATGGAATGTGGAATGGAATGGAATGGAATGTGCAATGGAATTGAATGTAATTTGGAATGGAATGGAAAGCGGAATGCAATGGAATGGAATGGAATGTGGAATGGAATGGAATGGACTGTAATATGGAATGGTATGGAATGCAATGGAATGTGGACTGGAAAGGAATGGAATGGAATGGAAAAGAATGGAATTCGGAATGGAATGTGGAATGTAATGTGGAATTGAATGAAATGGGTTGTGGAATGGAATGGAATGGAATGTGGAATGGAATGGAATGGAACGTGGAATGGAATGTGTAATGGAATGGAATGGAAATTGCAATGGAATGGAATGGAAAGTGGAATGGAATGGCATGGAATGTTGAATGGAATGGAATGGAGTGGAATGTGGAATGCAAAGGAATGGCATGTGGAATGGAAAGAAGAATGGAAAGTGGAATGGAAAGGAAAGAAATGTGGAATGGAATGAAGAATGGAATGTGGTATGGAATGTGGATTGGAATGGAATGGAATGTGGAATGCAATGGAATGGAATGTGGACTGGAACGGAATGGAATGGAATGGAACGTGAAATGGAATGGTATGGAAATTACAATGGAATTCAAAGGAATTTGGAAAAGAATGAAAAGGAATGTGAAATGAAATGGAAAGGAAAGTTGAATGGAAATTGGTATGGAATGGAATGGAATGGAATTTTGACTGGAATGGAATGGATTGCGGAATGGCATGGAATGTAATGGGATGTGGAGTGGAATGGAAATGAATGTGTAATGGAAATTAGTATGGAATGGAATGGAATGTGGAATTGAATGGAAAGGACTGTGAAATGGCATGGAATGGAATTTAATGTGGAAAGCAGTGGAATGGAAACGAATATAATGGAATGTGGAATGGAATGCAATGAAATGTGGAATAGAATGTGGAATGGCATGGAAAGGAAAGTGGAATGGAACGGAACGGAAAGCGTAATGGAATGTGGAATAGCCTGAAATGGAACGTCGAATGGAATGTGGAAAGGAATGGAATGGAATGTGGAATGGAATAGAATGGAACGTGTAATAGAATGTTGAATGGAATGGAATGGTATGTGGAATGGAAATGAATGTGGAATGGAATTGAATTTAATGTGGAATGGAATGGAATGAAAAGTGGAATGGAATGTGGAATGGAATGGAATGGAATGTGGAATGGAATGGAATGGAATGTGCAAGTGAATGGAATCTAATTTGGAATGGAATTGAATGTGGAATGGAATGGAATGGAATGGAATGTGGAATGGAATGCAATGGAAAGTGGAATGGAATGTGGAATGGAATGGAATGGAATGTGCAATGGAATGTGGAATGAAATGGCATGGAATGTGGAATTGAAAGAAATGGAATGTGGAATGGAATGTGGAATTGAATGCAATGCAATGGAATTTAATGTAGAATGGAACGGAATGGAATGCGAAATGGAATGGAATGGAATGTGCAATGGAATGGAATGGAATATGGAATGGAATGGAATGGAATGTGGAAGGGATGGAATTGAATGTGGAAGGGAATGGAATGGAATGTGGAATTCAATGGAAATGATCGTGGAATGGAAAGTGCAATGGATCGTGGAATGGAATGGAAAGGAACGTGGAATGGAACACGGAATGGAACGTGGAATGGAATGGAATGGAATGGAATGTGGAATGGAATAGAAAGGAATATGGAGGGGATTTGAATGGAATGTGGAATGGAATTTGGAATGGAATGGTATGGAATGGAATGTGGAATGGAATGCAATGTGGAGTGCAATGGATTGCAATCTGGAATGGAACGGAATGGAAGTTGGAATGGAATGGAGTGGAAATTGGAATGGAATGGAGTGGAACGTGAAATGGCAGGTGGACTGGATTGGAATGCAATGTGGATTGGAAAGTGGAATGGAAAGCAATGGAATGGAATATGATGTGGAAAGGGATGGAATGCAATATGGAATGGAATTGAGTGGAATATTGAACGGATTTTGGAACGGATTGGAGTGGAATGTGGAATGGAATGTGAAATGGAATGGAATGGAATGGAATGTGGAATGGAATAGAATGGAATGTGGAATGGAATGTTATGTAACGGAATGTGGAATGGAATGTAATGGAATTAGGAATGGAATGAGAAATGTAATGTGGAATGGAATGGAATCTGGAATGAAATGGAATGGAATCTAGAATGGAATGTGGATTCGAATGTGGAATGGAATGCAATGCAATCTGGAATTGAATGTGGAATGGAATGGAAATGAATGTGTTTTGGAATGTGGAATGGAATGGAGTTGAATACAATGTGGAATGGAAAGGAATGGAATCTGAAATGATATGGAACAGAAGGCGGAGCAGAAAGGAATGGAAAGGAATGGAATGGAATGCAATATGGAAAGGAATGGAATGGAATGCAAAGTGGAATTGAAAGGAATGGAACGTTAAATTGAATGGAATTGAATTTGGAATGGAATGAAATGGAATGTGCAATGGAATGTGGAATGGAATCGGATGGAACAGAATGGATTGGAATGTGGAATGGAATGGAAAGGAATGTGCAACGGAATTTGGAATGGAATGGAATGGAATGTGGAATGGAAAGTGGAATGGAATGCAATGGAATGTGGAATGGAAAGTTAAATATAATGGATTGAGGAATGGAATGTGGAATTGAATGGAAAGAATGTGGAATGGAATGTGGAATGGAATGTGAAATGTAATGGAATGGAAACCAATGTGGAATGGAATGGAATGGAATATGGAATGCAATCAAATGGAATGTGGAATGGAATGGAATGCAATGCAATGTGGAAAGGAAAGGAATGGAATGCAATGTGGAATTGAATATAATGGAATATGGAATGGAATGGAATGCAATGTTGAATGGAAAGGAATGGAACGTGGAATGGAATGTGGAATTGAATTTGTAATGGAATGGAAAGGAATGTGGAATGCAAAGGATTGGAAAGTGGAATGGAATGGAATGCAATATGGAATGGAATGGAATGTGGAATGGAAAGGAATGGAATGGAATGTGGAAAGGAATGGAATGGAGTGGAATGGATTGTAATGGAATGTGGAATATAATGTAATGGAATGAGGAATGAAATGGAATGGAATGTGGAATGGAAGGTGAAATGTAATGGAATGGAATGATATGTGAGATGGAATGGAATATAAAGGAATGTGGAATGGAATGGAATAGAAATTGGAATGGAACATGGAGTGGAACATGGAATGGAATGGAATGGAACGAGCAGTGGAAAGAAGAATGTAACGTGGAATGGAAAGTGGAAGGGAATGGAATGCAATGTGGATTGGAAAGAAATGGAAGGTGGAATGGAATGGAATGGAATGTGGAGTTTATTGGAATGGAATATGGAAATGAATGGAATGAAATTTGGAATGGAATGTGGAATGTAATGTAATGGAATGTGGAAAGGAATGTAATGGAATGTGGAATGCAATGTGGAATGAAAAGGAATGGAACCTGGAAAGGAATGTGTAAATTAAAGTGGAATGGAATGTGGAATGGAATGTCAAATGGGATGGATTGGAATGTGGACTAGAATGGAATGGAATGTGGAATGGAGAGGATTGGAGTGCAATGTGGATTGGCATGGAATGTAATGTGGAATGGAATGTGGAATGGAATGAAGAGGAATGTGGAGTGGAATGTGGACTGGAATGTGGAATGCAATAGAGTGAAATATGGAATGGAATGGAATGGATTGGATTATGGAATGGAACGTAGAATGGAATGTGGAATGCAATGTGGATTGGAGTGGTATGTGGAATGGAATGTGGAGTGTAATGGAATGGAATGGAATGGAATGTGGAAAGGAAAGTGGAAAGAAATAGAATGGAATGTAATGGAATGTTGAATGGAATGTAGTGGAATGGAATGTGGAATGGAATGGAATGGAAAGGAAAGTAATGTGGAATGGAATGAAACAGAATGTGGAAAGGAACTTAATGGAATGGAATGGAAAGGAATGGAATGTGTAATGGAATGAAACAGAATGTGGAAAGGAACGGAGTGAAATGGAATGTGGAATGGAATGGAATGGAATGGAATGGAATGGAAGGCAGAATGGAAACAAATGGAATTCGGAATGGAATGCACTTGAATGTCGAATGTAATGGGATGGAATGTGGAATGTAACGTGAAAAGGAATTGAATGGGATGCGGAATGGAATATTGAATGGAATAGAATGGAATATGAAATGGAATGTGGAATGGAATGTGGAATCGAATATGGAAAGGAATGGAACGCAATGTGGAATGCAAAGTATCATTGAGTGTGCAATGGAATGGAATGGAATGTGGAATGGAATGGAATGGAGTGTGAAATGTATTGCAAAGGAATGTGGAAAGGAATGTGGAATGGAATAGAATGTGGAATGGAATGGAATGGAATATAGAATGGAATGGAATGGAATGCGGAAATGAATGGATATGAACGGAATGGAATGTGAAATGGAATGTGGAATGGAATGCTAAATGGAATTGAATAGAATGTGGAATGGAATGGAAAGGAAAGTAGAATGGAATGTGGAATGGAATGGAATGAAATGTGGAATGCCATGCGGCATGGAACGGAATGCAATGTGGAATGGAATGGAATGGATTGTGGATTGGAAAGTACTGGAATGGAATGGAAAATGGAATGGAAAGTGGAATGGAAAGGAATGCAATGGAATGGAATGTGGAATGGAATGGAATGCAATTCAAGGTGGAATTCAATGGAAAGGAAAGGAATGGAATGGAATGGAATGGAATACAAAATGCATTGTGCAATGAAATGGAAACCAATGTGGAATGGAAACGAATGGAAAGCAATGTGGAGTGGAATGTGGAATGGAATGGAAATGAATGTGAAAAGGAATGGAACTGAATGTGGAATGGAATGGAATGGAATGTGAAGAGGAATGGAATCGAATATGTAGTGGAATGCGGAATAGAATGGAATGGAATGATGAATGGAATGGAAAGGAACGTGGAATGGAACGTGGAATGGAATGTGGAATTGAATGGAAAGGAATGTGAAATGCAATAGAAAGGCATGTGAAAAGGAATGGAATTGAATGTGGAATGCAATGGAATGGAATATGAAGAGGAATGTAATGGAATGTGGAATGGAATGGAAAGGAATGTAGAATGGAATGGAATGCAACGTGGAATGCAATGTTGAATGGAACGTGGAATGAAATGGAATGGAATGTGGAATCGAATTGAATGGAAGGTGGAATGGAATGGAATGGAATTTGAAATGGAATGGATTGGAATGTGGAATGGAATGTAACGGAGTGTAATGTGGAAAGGAATGTGGAATGGAATGTGGAAAGGAACGTGCAATGTAATATGGAATGGAATGGACTGAAATGTGGAATGGAATGAAATGTAATGTGGAATGGAATGTGGAATGGAATGTGCATTGGAATGTGGAATGGAATATGCAATGGAATGTGGAATGGAATTGAGCGAAAGGTGGAATTGAACGTGGACTGGAATGGAGTGGAATGTTGAACTGAATGCTGTGGAATATGGAATGCAATGGAGTGGAATGTGGAATGGAATGTGGAATGGAATGGAATGGAATGTGGAAAGCAATATGGAATGGAATGGAACGTGGAATGGAACGTGGAATTCAACTTAGAAAGGAACGTGGAACGGAACATGGAATGGAACGTGGAATGGAAAGTGGAATGGAAACTGGAAAGGAATGTGGAATGGAGCGTGAAATGGAACGTGGAATCGAAAGTGGAATGGAAAGTGGCATGGAACGTGGAACGAATTGTGGAAAGAAATGGAATGGAATGTGGAGTGGAAAGTGGAAAGGAAATTGGAATGGAAGGTGGAATGGAAAGGAATGGAAAGTGTAATGGAATCTAATGGAAAGTGTAATGGAATGGAATGGAATGGAAGGTATAATGGAATGGAATGCAATGTGGAATGGAACTTGGAATGGAATGGAATGGAATGTGGAATGGAATGGATTGGAAATCGCAATGGAATGGAGTGGAATGTTGATTGGAAACTGGAATGAAATGGAATGGAATGCGGAATGGAATGGAATGAAGTGGAATGTGGAATGGAATGGAAAGGAATGTGGAATGGAATGCAGAATGGAATGTGGCATCAAATTTGGAATGAAATTTGGAATGGAATGTGGAATGTAGTGGAATGCATTGTGAACTTGAATGGAATGGAATGCAAGGGAACGTGAAATGGAATAAAATGTGGAATGGAACTCAATAGAATCTTAAATGGAAAGGAGTGGAATGTGGAATGGAACGGAAAGAATCTGGAATGGAAGGTGGAATGGATTGGAATGGAATATAGAATGGAATGGAATATGGAATGTAATGGAATTGAAACGAGTGGAATGGAATGTGGAATGGAAGACAATGTAATGTGGAATGGAATGGAATGGAACGTGGAATGGAATGCAATGAAAAGTAATGGAATGTGGAATGGAAAGGAATGGAACGTGGAATGGGATGTGGAATATAATGTGGAATGGAACGCAATGGAAAGTGGAAAGAAAAGGAATGGAATAGGGATTGGAATGGAATGTAAAGTGGAATTTAATGGAATGGAATGGAATGTGCATTGGAAAGGAATAGAACAGAAGGTGGAAAGGAATTTAATGGAATGGAATGGATTGGAATGGAAAGTGGAATGTAATGGAATGGAATGTGGAATGGAATGGAATGTAATGGAATGTGGAATGGAATTTAATGGAATGGAAAGTGGAATGGAATGCAATGAAAAGTAATGGAATGTGGAATGGAAAGGAATGGAACGTGGAAAGGAATGTGGCATGGAATATGAAAAGGAACGCAATGGAAAGTGGAAAGAAAAGGAATAGAATAGGGATTGGAATGGAATGTAAAGTGGAATTTAATGGAAAGGAATGGAATGTGGAGTGGAAAGGAATAGAACAGAAGGTGGAAAGGAATTTAATGGAATGGAATGGATTGGAATGGAATGTGGAATTTAATGGAATGGAATGTGGAATGGAATTGAATGGAATGTGGAAAGGAACGTGAAATGTAATGGAATGGAATGGAATGTGAAATGGAATGGAATGGAAACGAATGTGGAATCGAATGCAATAGAAATTGGAAAGGAACATGGAGTGGAACGTGGAATGGAATGGAATGGAACGTGGAGTGGAAATTGGAATGCAATGTGGAATGGAAAGTGGAACAGAATGGAATGCAATGTGGAATTGAATGAAATGGAAGTGTCAGGGAATGGAAGAGAATGTGCAATGTATTGAAATGGAATGTGGAAATGAATGGAAGGGGATGTGAAATGGAGTGTGGAATGGAATGGAATGGAATGTGAAATGGAATGTGGAGTTGTAAGGAATGGAATGTGGAATGGAAAGTTGCATGGAAAGCAAAGGAACCAGGAACGGAATGTGGAATGAAAAGTGGAATGGAATGTGGAGTGGAATGGAATGGAATGTGGAATGGAATGTGAAATGCAATTGAATGGAATGCAGAATGGAATGTGGAATGGAATGGAATGGCATTTAGAAAGGAATGTGGAAAGGAATGTGGAATCGAAAGTGGAAAGGAATGGAATGCAAGGTGGAATGGAATGCAGAATTGAAAGAGCAATGGAATGCACTGCAATATGGAATGGAAGGGAATGGAGTGTGCAATGCAATGGAATGAAATGTGGAATGGAGTGCAACGGAAAGGAAAGGAAAGTGGACTAGAATGGAAAGGAATGGAATGAAATGTTAAATGGAATGTAATGTAATGGAATGGAATGTTGAATGGAATGGAGTGGAATGTGGAATGGAATGCAGAATGGAATGGAGAGGAAGGTGGAAAGGAATGGAATGCAGTGAGGAAAGAAATGGAATGCAATGTGGAAGGGAATGTGGAATTGAATGGAATGGAAAGAGGAATGGAAAGTGGAATGGAACGTGGAATGGAATGGAATGGAATGTGGAATGGATTGGAATGGAATGGAATGTGATTTGGAATGCAATGGAATGTGGAATGGAATGGAATGGAATGCAATGGATTGGAATTTGAAATGGAATGGAATGGAATGCTGAATGGAATGGAATGGAATGTGGAATGTAATGGAATGGAAAGTGGAATGGAAAGGAAAGGAATGCAAAGTAGAATGGAATGGAATGGAATGGAAAGTGGAATGGAATGGAATGGAATAGAATGGAACGTGGAATGGAACATGGAATGGAAAGGAATGGAACATGGAACGGAACGTGGAATGGAATGAAATGGAATGTGGAATAGAACGTGTAATGGAATGGAATGGAAAGTGGAATGGTACGTTGAATGGAATGTAGAATCGAACGTGGAATATAAAGAGGAATGGAATGTGGAATGTGGAATGGAACGGAATGGAATGTGGTATGGAATGGAATGGAATGTGGTATGGAATGGAATGGAATATGGAATAGAACGTGGAATGGAATGGAATGCAATCTGGAAAGGAATGTCAAATGGAATTGAATTGAATGTTGAATGAAATCCAATAGAATGTGGAATGGAATTTGGAATGGAATGTGGAATGGAATGGAATGGAATGCAATCTGTAATGAAAAGGAATGGAATGTGGAATGGAATGGAATGGAATCTGGAATGGAATGGAATGGAATGTAGAAAGGAATGGAATGCAGAACGGAATGGAATGCTATGTGGAAAGAAACGTGGAAGCCAGTGGAATGGAATGTGGAACGGAATGTGGAATGGAATATGGAATGGAATGGAATGGAATGGAATGTGAAATGGAATGTGGAATGAAATGTAATAAAATGTGGAAGAGAATGTAATGGAATATGGAATGGAATTGAATGGAATGAGGAATGGAATGGAATGCATTGTGGAATGGAACGAAATGGTACATAGAATGGAAAGTGGAATGGAATGGAAGGTAACATAGAATGTGGAATGGAATGGAATGCAACAGAATTTCGAATTGAATGGAATGCGGAATCGAACGGAATGGAATGGAATGGAATGCGAAATGGAATGGAATGGAATGTGGAATGGAAAGGAATGTGGAATGTGGAATAGAATGGAATCTGGAAAAAAATGGAATGCAATGTAATGTGGAATGCATTTTTAGGAATGAAACGTGGAATGGAATGGAATGGAATGTGGAATGAAATGTGGAATGGATTGGAATGGAATGTGGAATGGGTTGAAATGTGGAATGTGGAATAGAATGGAATGTGGAATGGAGTGGAATGTAATATGGAATGCAATGGAAATGATTGGATTGTGGAATGCAATGGAATGGAATGGAATGTTGTGTGGAATGCAATGTGGAATGTGGAAGAGAATGGAATATGGAATGGAATGGAATGGAATGGGGAATGCAATGGAAAGGAATGGAATGTGGAATGGAATGGAATGGAATGCGGAATGGAATGGAACGGAGTGCAATGTGAAATGGAATGGAATGGAATGTGGAATGGAATGGAATGGAATTTGGAATGGAATGGAATGGAATGTAGAACACATTGTGGAATGGAATCTGGAATGGAATGGAATTTGTAATGGAATGTAATGAAATGTGGAATGGAATGGAATGGAGTGCAATGTGAAATGGAATGGAATGGAATGTGGAATGGAATGGAATGGAATTTGGAATTGAATGGAATTAAATGAAAAAGTAAATGGAATGGAATTCAATATGAAATGCAATGGAAGGGAACATGGATTGGAATGTTATAGAATAGAATGGAATGCAGAATGAAATGGAATGCAAAGTTGAATGGAATGTAATGGAATGGAATAGAATGTGGAATTGAATGAAGAAATGAATGTAATGGAATGTAGAATGGAATGGAATGAAATGTGGAATGGAATGGAGTGGAATGGAATGTGGAATGGAAGGGAATGGAATTTGGAATGGAATGGGATGGAATGTGGAATCAAATAGAATGCAATGGAATGTAGTATGGAAGGGAATGGAAAGTGTAAAGGAATGCAATGGAATGTGGAATGGAATGCAATGTAATGTGGAATGGAATGGAATGGCAAGTGGAATGGTACGGAATTAAATGGAATGGAATGTGGAATGGAATGGAATGGAATGGAATTTGGAATGGAATGGGATGGAAAATGGAATGGAATGGAATGCAATGGAATGTGCAATGGAAGGGAATGCAATGTGAAAAGGAATGCATTGGAACTTGGAATGGAATGCAATGTAATCCGGAATGAAATGGAATGGAAATTGGAATGGAACGGAATGGAATGGAATGGAATGTGCAATGAAATACACTGGAATGTGGAATGGAATGGAAAGGAAAGTGCAATGGAATGGAATGGAATGGAATGGAATTTGGAATTTATTGGAATGGAAAGGAATGTCTAATGAAATGTAATGTACTGTGGAATGGAACAGAATGGAATGCGAAATGGAATGTGGAAACTTTTGGGATGAAATTCGGAATGGAATGTGTAATGGAATGTAACAGAATGGAATGTGAATTAGAACGTGGAATGGAATGCGGAATGGAATGGAATGGAATTGAATGGAATGTGGAATGGAATGGAATGGAATGTGGAATTGAAGGGAATGGAATGTGGAATGGAGACAGAGTGGAATCTGGAATTGAATGTGGAAAGGAATGGATTGCTCAATGGAATGGAATGGAATGTGGAAAGGAATGGAATGGAAAGGAATATGGAAGGGAAAGGAATGGAATGGATCGGAATATGGAATGGAAGGGAATGTAATGTGGAAAGGAATGGAATGGACTGTGGAATAGAATTTGGAATAGAATGGAATGGAAAGTGGAATGGAATGGAACGTGGAATGGAGTGGAATGGTAGTGAAGTGGAAAGTGGAATGGAATGGAATGGAATGTGGAATTGAATGTGGAATGGAATGGAATGGAATGTGGAATTGAATGTGGAATGGAATGGAATGGAATGTGGAAAGGAAAGGAATGGAATGTTGAATGGAATGGAAAGGAATGGAATGTGGAATGGAATAGAATAGAATGTGGGGTGGAATGGAATAGAATGTGGAATGCAATGGAAAGGAATGGAACATGGAATGGAGTGGAATGGAATGTGGAATGCAATGGAATGTGGAATGTAGTATAGAATGGAATGTGGAAAGGAAAGGAATGGAATATGGATTGCAATGGAAAGGAAGGGAATATGGAATGCAATGGAATGGAATGGAATGTGGAATGGAATGGAATGTGGAATTTGGAATAGATTGTAATGTGGAATGGAATGGAATCGAATGTGGAATGCAATGGAAAGGAAAAGAATGTGGAATGGAATAGAATGGACTGTGGAATAGAATGTGGAATGGAACGGAATGGAATTTGGAATGTAATGTGGAATGGAATCGAATGGAATGTAATGGAATTTGGAAAGGAATGGAATGGAATGTGGAATGCAATGGAATGGAGTGCAATTTGAAATGGAATGGAATGGAATGTGGAATGGAATGGAATGGAATTTGGAATGGAATTGAATGAAATGCGGAATGAAATGGAATGGAATGAAATGGGAAATGGAATGGAAGGGAATATGGAATGGAATGGAATGTTATGTGGAATGGAATAGAATGGAATGTGGAATGAAATGCGGAATGGAATGGAATGCAATGTTGAATGGAATGGAATGAAATGAAATGTGGAATTGAACGAACAATGGAATGCAATGGAATGTAGAATGGAATGGAATTGAATGTGGAATGGAATGGAATGGAATGGAATGTGGAATGGAAGGGAATGGAATGGAATGGAACGTGTAATGGAATGGAACGTGGAATGCAATGGAACGGAATATGGAATGGAAGATAGAATGGAATGGAATGGAATGTGGAATGGAAGATGGAATGCAATGAAATGGAACGTGAAATGGAATGGAAAGTAATGTGAAAAGGAATGATGAATGGAATTGAATAGAATGGAATGGAATGTTGATTGTAATGGAATGGAAAGTGGAATGGAATGTGGAATGGAATGGAATGGAACGTAGAATGGAATGCGGAACGGAATGTAATAGAATGTGGAATGGAAGGGAATGGAACGTGGAATGGAATGTGCAATGGAATGTGAAATGGAATGGAATGGATAGTGGAATGGAATGAGGAACGGAACATGGAATGGAATGGAATGAAACATGGACTGGAACGAGGAATGAAAGGTAGAGTGGAACGTGTAATGGAAAGTGAAATGGATCATAGAATGGAATGCGGAATGGAACGTGGAGTGGAATGGAATGTAACGGAATGTGGAATGGAATGGAATGGGTTGTGGAATGGAGTGGATATGGAATGTAGAATCAAATGAATTGGAATGTGGAATGGAATGGATTGGAAGGGAACGAAATGGAATGTGGAATGGGATGGAGTGGAATGTGGAACGGAATGTGGAATGGAATGTGGAGTAGAATGGAATGGACTATGGAATGGAATGGAAAGGAATGGAAAGTGAAATGGAAAGGAATAGATTGTGGAATGGAATGGTGTGGAATGTGGATTGGAATGTGGAACGGAATGGTATGGAATGTGGAAGGGAAAGGAATGGAACGTCTAATGGCATGTGGAATGCAATGGGGAAAGAAATGTAATGGAATGTGGAATGGAATGAGGAAAGGAACATGGAATGGAATGGAAAGGAACGTGGAATGGAATGTGGAATGGAGTGTGGAATATAATGGAATGGAATGGAACAGAAGGTGGACTTGAATAGAGTGGAATGTAACGGAATTTGTAATGGAATGCTAAGGAATGTGGAATGGAATGGAATGGAATGGAATGAAATGGAATGTGGAATGGAATGTGGAATGGACTGGAAAAGAATGTGAAATGGAAAGGAATGGAATGAAGAATGGAATGGAATGTGGAATGTGTTGAAATGGAAAGGAATATGGATTGCAATGGAATGGAAAGGAATGGAATGTGGAATGGAATGGAATGGATTGTGGAATTGAATGGAATGGAATGTGGAGTGGAATGGAATGGAATGTGGATTGGAATGGTATGGAAAGGAATATAAAAGAGAATGGAATGGAATGTGGAATAGAAGGGAATGGAATGGAATGGAATGTGGAATGGGAAGGAATGAAATATGGAATGGAATGAGGAATGGAAAGGAATGGAGTGTGCAATGGATCGTGGAAAGGAATGGAATGGAACGTGGAATGGAATTGAATGGAATGTGTAATGAAATGAGGAATGGAATGGTAAAGAATGGAATGGAATATGGAACGTAATGGAATGGAATGTGTAATGCTATGGAGTGGAATGTGGAATGGAATGTGGAATGTAGTGGAATCGAATGTGGAATGGAGTGTGGAATGGAATAGAAAGGAACGTGGAATGGAATTGAATGGAATCTGCAATGGAATGGAATGGAATGCAATGAGGAATGGAATGTGGATTGGAATGTTGAAAGGATTCAAAGGAATGTGCAATGGAAGGGAATGGAATGTGGAATGGAATGGAATGAAATGTGGAATGGAAGGGAGTGGAAGGCGGAATGCAATGGAATGTAACGTGGAATTGAATGGAATCGAATGGAATGTGGAATAGAAGGGAATGGAACGTGGAATGGAATGGAATTTGGAATGGAATGGAATGGAATGGAAAGGGAAATGGAATTGAATGGAATGTGGAATGGAAGGGAATAGAATTTGGAATGGAATGGAATGGAATAGAATGTGGAATGGAATGGAATAAAATGTGGAATGGATTAGAATTTAATGTGGAATGGAATGGAATGGAATGGAGTACGGAATGGAATGAAATGGAATGTGCAATGGAATGTGGAATGGAATGCAATTTGGAATGGAATGGAATGGAATGTGGAAGGGAATGGAATCTAATGCAATGTGAAATGGATTGGAATGGAATGCGGAATGCAATGGAATGGAATGTGGAATGGAATGGAATGGAATAGAATGTGAAATGCAATGGAATGGAATGTGAAATGCAATGGAATGGAATGTGAAATGGTATGTAATGGAATGTGGAATGGAATGGAATAGAAGGTGGAAAGGAATTTGGAATTGAATGCAATGGAATGTAGAATTGAATGAAGAATGGAATGGAATGGAATGTGGAATGGATAGGAATGGAAACTGGAATGGAATGGAATGGAATTCGGAATCGAATGGAATTGAATGGAATGTGGAATGGAATGGAAGGGAATGGAATAGAATGGAATGGCATGTGGAATGGAAAGGAATGGAATACGGTATGTAAAGTGTAATGGAATTGAACGGTATGTGGAATGGAACGTAGAAAGAATGGAATGGAACTTGGAATGGAATGGAATGGAATGTGTAATGGAATGAGGAATGAAATGGAATGGAATGGAAAGGAATGTGGAATGGAAAGGAAAGGAATGTAGAATTGAATGTTGAATGGAATGGAATGGAATGTTAAAAGGAATGTGGAACGGAATGGAATGGAATCTGGAGTGGAATGGAATGGAATGATTAATGGAATGTAGAAGGAAATGTGGAATGGAATGGAATGGAATGTGGAATGGAATGTGGAATGGTATGCTAAATGGAATGGAATAGAACATGGAATGGAATGAGGCATGGAACGTGGAATGGAATGGAAAGGAAAGTGAAATGGAAAGTGGAATGGGACTTGGAATGGAAAGTGTAATGGAATGGAACGTGGAATGAAATGGAATTGAAAGTGGAATGTAATGGAACGGTGGGTGAAGTGGAGTGGAATGGAACGTGGAATGGAATGTGGAATGCAATGGAATGGAATGTTGAAAGGAATGGAATGGAATGTTGAAAGAAATGTGAAATAGAACGTGGAATGTAATGGAAGGGAAAGGAATGTGGAATGGAAGGTGTAATGGAACCTGGAATAGAATTGAATGGAATATGGAACGGAATGTGGAATGGCATGGAATGGAAAGTGGAATGGAATGGAATATGGATTGGAATGAAAAGGAATGTGGAATGGAATGGAATGGAAAGTGGAATGGAAAGTGGAATGGAATAGAATGGAAATGAATGTTGAATGGAATGTGAAATGGAATGGAATGGAATGTGGAATGTAATGGAATGGAGTGGAAAGTTGAATGGAAAGGAATGGAATGTGGAATAGAATGGAATCGAAAGTGAAATGGGATTGAATGGAATGGCATGGAATGTGGAATGGAATGGAATGGAATATGGAATGGAATGGAATGGAACATGGAATGGAATGGAATGGAAAGAAAAGTCGAATGGAAAGGAATGGAACGTGGAATGGAAGTTAATGGAATGGAATTGAAAGTTCAATGGGAGGGAATGGAATGGAATGGAATGTGAAATGGAATGGAATGGAATATGGAAAGGAATGTGGAAAGGAATGGAAAAGTATGAGGAAGGAAACGTGGAAGGGAATGGAACGGAACATGGAATGGAATGGAATGGAATGTGTTATGGAATGAGGAATGGAATGGAATAGAATGGAAAGAAATTTGGAATATAATGGAATGGAATGTGGAACGGAAAGTGGAATGGAATGGAAAGGAATGTGGAAAGGAATGTGGAACAGAATGGCATGGAATGTGGAATGGAATGGAATTTAACTTGGAACGGAATGTGGAATGAAAAGTGGAATGTAATGGAATGGAATGTGTAATGGAAAGTGGAATGGAACGTGGAATGGAGTGGAATGGAAGGTGAAATGGAATGAGGAATGGAATGGAATGCAATGTGGAAATGAATGCGGAATGGAATGGAATGGAATGTGGAATGAAATGGAATGGAACGTGGAATGGAATGAGGAATGGAACGTGGAATGGAATGAGGAATGGAACGCGGAATTGAAGATGGTATGGATCGTGGAATGGAACGTGGAATGGATTGTGGAATGGAATGGAATGAAAAGTGGAAAGGAAAGAGGAATGGAATGTGGAATGGAATGGAGTGGAACGTGGAATGGAATGAGGAAAGGAAAGCGGAATAGAATGCAATGGAACGTGGAATGCATCATGGAAAGGAACGAGGAATGGAACGTGGAATGGAACGTGTCATTGAAAGGGGAATGGAATGGAACATATAATGGAGTGGAATGGAACCTGGAATGGAATGTGGAATGCAATGGAAAGGAATGGAATGTTTAAAAGAATGGAATGGAACGGAAAGTGGAATGGAACGGAATAGAATGGAATGGAATGTTGAAAGGTAAGTGGAATAGAAAGCAATGTAATGTGGAATAGAAGGCAATGATGGAATGGAACGGAATGGAATGTGAAATGGAATGGAATGGAACGGAATGTTTAATGGATTGGAATGTGGAACGGAATGGAATGGAATGTGGAATGGAATGTGGAATGGAATGGAATGGAATGTGGAATGGAATGGAATGTGTAATGTGGATTACAATGGAATGAGGACTGGCAAGGAATGGAATGGAATGTGGAAAGCAAAGGAATGGAATGGAATATGGAATGGAATGGAATGGAAAGTGGGATGGAATGTGGAATGGAAAGGAATGGAATGTGAAATGGAATGTCGAATGGAAAGGAAAGGAATGGAATGGAATTTGGTATGGAATGGAATGGAAAGTGGAATGGAATGGAATGGAATACAATGTGAAATGTAATGGAATTTAATGTGGAATTGAATGGAATTAAATATGGAATGGAATGGAAAGGAATGGAATGTGAAATGGAATGGAATGGAATGTGAAATGGAATGGAATGGAATGTGGAATGGAATGTGGAATGGAATGTGGAATGGAAAGTGGAATGGAATGTGGAATGGAATGGAATGGAAAGTCGAATGGAATGGAATGTGGAATGTGGAATAGAATGGAATACAAAATGGAATGGAATGGAATGTGGAATGCAATGGAAAGCAATGGAATATGGAATGTGGAATGGAATGGAATGGAATGTGGAATGGAATGTCGAAAGAAATGTGGAATGGAATGTGGAATACAATGGAATGGAATGTCGAATGGAATGTGGAATGCAATGGAATGGAATGGAATGCAATGTGAAATGGAATGGACAGGAATGTGGAATGGAATGGAATGAAATTTAATTTGGAATGGAACGGAATGGAATGTGGAATGTAGTGGAATTTAACGCAATGTGACATGGAATGGAACGAAATGTGGAATGGAATGGAATGGAATTTCCAATGGAATGAAATGGAATGTGGAATGTAATGCTGAATGTAATGGAATGCCATGTGGAATGAAATGGAATGGAATGTGGAATGGAATGAAGAATGTAACGGAATGGAATGTGGAATGGAATGGAATGCAATCTGGAATGGAATGGAATTGAATCGGGAACGGAATGGAATGGAATGGAATGTGGAATGGAAGGGAATGCAATGTGGAATGGAATGGAATGGAATTGAAAGTGTAATGGAATCGAAAGCAATGTAATGGTATGTAGAATGGAATGAGGAATGGAATGTAATGAAATGTAGAATTGGATTAAGAGTGCAATGGAATGGAATGTGGAATGGAATGGACTGGAATTAGTATAGGAACGCTATGGAATGGAAATTGGAATGGAATGGAAAGGAATGTAATATGGAATCGAATGGTATTGAATGGAAATTGTGATGGAAGGGAAAGGAATGTGGAATGGAATGGAATGGAATGTGGAATGCAATGGAAAGCAATGGAATGTGAAATAGAATAGAATGGAATGTGGAATGGAATTGAATTGAATTTGGCATGGTATGGAATGGAATGGAATGGAAAGTGGAATATAATGGAATGTGGAATGGAATGGAATGGAATATGGAATCGAATTGAATGGAATTTGGAAGGGAATGAGGAAAGGATTGGAATGGAATGTGGAAGGGAATGTGGAATGGAATGGAATGGAATGGAATGGAATGTGGAATGGAATGTGGAATGGAATGGAATGTGGAATGGAATGTTGAATGGAATGTAATGCAACTTGGAATGGAATGTGGAATGAAATGTGGAATGGAACGGAATGCAACATGGAAAGGAAAGAGGAAGGGAACGTGGAAGGGAATGGAATGGAACGTGGAAACGAACATGCAATGGAAGGTGGAATGGAATGGAATGGAACGTGGAATGGAATGTGGAACAGAATGGAATGTAATGGAATAAAATGCGGAATAGAATGTGGAATGGAATTTGTAATGGAACGTGGAATAGAATGGAATGGAATGTGTAATGGAATGTGGAACAGAATGGACGGTAAGGTGGAATGGAATAGAATGGAATGTGGTGTGGAATGGAATGGAATTTGGAATGGAATGGAATTTCGAATGTTGAATGGAATGGAATGTAGAACGGAATGGAATGGAAGGTGGAAAGGAATGGAATGGAATGGAAGGTGGAAAGGAATGGAATGTAATGGAATGGAATTTGGAGTGGAATATAATGGAATATGGAAAGGAATGTTATGGAAATCAATGTCAAATTGAATAGAATGGAATGTGGAATTGAATGGAATGCAATGTGGAATGGAAAGGAATGGAATGGGGAAAAGTAAAGAATGGAGTTTGGAATGCAATGTGGAATGGATTGGAAAGGAATCCAAGGTTTAATGGAAAGGAATGGAATGTGGAATGGAGTGGAATGGAATATGGAATGCAGTGAGGAAAGGAATGTAATGAAATGTGGAACTGAATGTGTGATGGAATGGAATGGAATGCAATAGAACGTGGAACGGAATTGTATGGAATATGGAATTGAATGGAATGTGGAATGCAATGGAATGGAATGGAATGCGAAATGAAATGGAATTGAGTGTGAAATTGAATGGAATGTAATGTGGAATGGAATGGAATTGAATGGGGAATGAAACGTGGAATGGAACGGAATGGAATGTGGAATGCGGAACAGATTTGAATGTGGAATGGAATGGAATGAAATATGGAATGCAATGGAAATGAATGGAATGTAGAATGGAATGGAATGGAATGAAATGAAATGTGAAATGGAATGGAATGTGGAATAAGGAATAGAATGGAATGTGGAATGGAATGGAATGGAATGTGGAATAGAATGTGGAATGGAAAGGAATGGAATGGAATGGGGAATGCAATGTGGAATAGAAAGTGGAATGGAATGGAAAGGAATGTGGAATTGAATGTCATATGCAAAGGAATGGAATGTGCAATGGAATGGAATGGAAAGTGGAATGGAAAGTGGAATGGAATGGAATGGAATGCGGAATGAAATAGAAAGGAATGGAATGGAATGGAATGTGGAATGGATATTGCAATTCTGTGGAATGGAATGTGTAATGGAATGTGGAATGGGATGGAAAAGCATGTGGAATGGAATGTGAAATGGGTTAGAAAGGAATGTGGAATATAATGTAATGTGAAATTGAACGTGGAATGGAATCGAATGGAATGGGGAATGGAATGTGGAATGGAATATGGAATGGAAAGTGCAATGGAATGTGGAATGGAATGGAATGGAGTGGAATGTGGATTGGAATGGAATGCAATGCGGAAAGGAATGTGGAATGGAAAGGAATGGAATGGAATGGAATGCAAAGTTGAATGGAATGGATAGGAATGGAATTGAATGCGGAATGGAATGGAATGGAATGTGAAATGTAATGGAATGGAATGTGGACTGGAAAAGAATGGAATGTGGACTGGAAAAGAATGGAATCGAATGGAAAGTGAAATGGAATGGAATAGAATTTGCAATGCAATTCAATGGAATTTGGAATGGAATGGAAAGTGGAAAGGAATGTAAATGAATGTGGAATGGAAAGTGGAATGGAAAGGAACGGAATGTGGAATGGAGTGGATTGTATTGTGGAATGGAATGGAAGGTATTGGAATGAAGATTGGAATGCTATGGAAACAAATGAAATGGAATGTGGAATGGAATAGAATGGAATGGGGAATGAAGTTGAATGGAATGTGGAATGGAATGGAATGTGGAATGGAATGGAATGGAATGGAATCGAATGTGGAATGGAATGGAATGCAATGTGGAATGGGATGGAAATGAATGGAATGGAATGGGAAATGGAGTGTGAAATAGAATGTGGAACGGAACTGAAAGGAATGTGGAATGGAATGTAAACGAATGTAGAAAGGAGTGTGGAATGGAATGAAATGGAATGTGGTATGGAATGGAATGGAATGTGGAATGGAATGGATTGGAATGTGGATTGGAATGGAATGGAATGGAATGGAATATGGAATGGAATGGAATGGAATGTGCAATTCAATGGAACGCTCAGAATGTGGAATTCAATGGAAAGGAAAGGAATGTGGACTGGAATGAAAAGCAATGTGGAATGGAATGGAATGGAATGTGGAATAGAATGTGGAATGGAATGGAAAGGGATGTGAAAAGGATTGCAATTGAATGTGGAATGGAATGGAACGGAATGTGGAGAGGAATGGAATGGAACGTGGAATGGAAAGTGGAATCGAATGGAATGAATTGTGGAATGGAATGTAAAGGAACGCGGAATGGAACGTGGAATGGAAAGTAACGGAATGTGAAATGGAATGGAAAGGAAAGTGAAAATGAATGGAATATAATATGGAATGGAAAGGAATGGAATGTGAAGAGGAATGGAAAGGAATGTGGAATGTAATGGAATGGAATGAGGAATGGAACATGGAATGGAACGCGGAATGAAATGGAATGGAATTTCGAATGGAATGGAAAGGAACCTGGAATGGAATGGAAAGTAATGGCATGGAATGGAATTTGAAAAGGAAGGTGGAATGGAATTTTGAAAGGAATGGGATGGAATGTGGAATGGAATGGAATGGAACGAGGAATGGAACGTGGAATGGAACGTGGAATGGAATGGAATTTCGAATGGAATGCAAAGGAACGTGGAATGGAAAGGAAAGTAATGGAATGGAATGGAATTTGAAATGGAATGGAATGGAATGTGGAATAGAATGGAATTGAGTGGAATGATGAATGGAATGGAATGTTGAATAGAATGGAATTGAGTGGAATGTTGAATGGAATGGAACGGAATGTGGAATGGAATGTGGAATGGAATGTGCAATGGAATGTGGAATGGAATGAAATGGTGTGGAATGTGGAATGGAATGGAATGCAATGCGGAATGGAATGTGGAATGGAAAGGAATGGAACGGAATGGAATGCAAATTGGAATGGAATGGATTGGAATGGATGGAATGTGGAATGGAATGGAATGGAATGTGGAATGTAATTGAATGGAATGTGGAATGGAATGAAATGGTGTGGAATGTGGAATGGAATGGAATGCAATGCGGAATGGAATGTGGAATGGAAAGGAATGGAACGGAATGGAATGCAAATTGGAATGGAATGGATTGGAATGGATGGAATGTGGAATGGAATGGAATGGAATGTGGAATGTAATTGAATGGAATGTGGACTGGAAAAGAATGGAATCGAATAGAAAGTGAAATGCAATGGAATAGAATTTGGAATGCAATTCAACGGAATATGGAATGGAATGGAATGGAATGTGGAATGGAATGTAAAGGAATGTGGAATGGAAAGTGGAATGGATTGGAACGGAATGTGGAATGGAGTGGAATGTATTGTGGAATGGAATGGAAGGGAATGGAATGAGGATTGGAATACTATCGAAACGAATGAAATGGAATGTGGAATGGAATAGAATAGAATGGGGAATGAAATGGAATGGAATGCGGAATGGAATGGAATGGAATGGAATGTTGAATGGAATGGAATGGAAAGGAATTGAAGGTGGAATGGAATGAAAGGGAATGTGGAAAGGAATGTGGAATGGAAGGGAATGGAATCAGGAATGTAATGTAATGGAATGTGGAATGGAAGGGAATGGAATCTGGAATGGAATGTGGAGAAGGAATGTAAAGGAATGTGGAATGTAATGGAAAGGAAAGTGGACTGGAATAGAATGGAATCGAATGGAAAGTGAAATGGAATGGAATGGAATTTGCAATGCAGTTCAATGGAATATGGAAGGTAATGGAATGGAATGTAGAATGGAATGGAAAGGAATGTGGAATGGAAAGTGGAAGGGAATGGAACAGAATGTGGAATGGAGTGGAACGGATTGTGGAATGGAATGGAATGGAATGAAATATGGATTGGATTTTAGTGGAAACTAATGAAATGGAATGTGGAATGGAATAGAATGGAAAGGGGAATGAAATGGAATGGAATCTGGAATGGAATGAAGAGGAATTTAATGTGGAATGAAATGGAGTGGAAAGGAATGAAAGGTGGAGTGGAATGGAATGGGAAGTGTAATGGAATGTGGAACGGAATGGAATGGAATGTGGAATGGAATGGAATGGAAAGGAATGGAAGGTGGAATGGAATGGAAGTGAATGTGGAATGGAATGTGGAATGGAATGGAATGGAATGTGGAATATACTGGAATGGAATGTGGAATGGAATGGAATGGAATGTGGAATGGGATGTGAATTGGAATGCAATGGAATGGAATGGAAGGTGGAATGGAATATGGGATAGAATGGAATGTGGAATGGAATGCAATGGAAAGGAATGGAATGTGAAATGGAATGAAAGGGAATGTGGAATGGAATTTAATGGAATGGAATTTGGAATGGAATGAAAGGGAATGTGGAATGGAATATAATGGAATGGAATGTGGAATGGAATGGAATGCAATGGAATGGAATGTGGAATGGAATGGAATGCGGAATGAAATGCAATTGAATGTGAAATGGAATGGAATGGAATGTGGATTGCAATGTGAAATGGAAATAAATGAAACGCGAATGGAATGAGGAATGGAAAGGAATGGAATTTGGAGTGGGATGTGGAAAGGAATGTGGAATCAATTGTGGAAAAGAATGGAATGCAATATGAAATGGAATGTAGTATGGAATGTGCATTGGAATGGAATGCAATGTGAAATTGAATGGAATGGATTGTCCAATGGAATGGAATGGAAAATGCAATGGAATGGAATCGAATGTGGAATGGAATGGAAAGCAATGTGGAATGGAAAGGAACGGAATATGGACTGGAGTGGAAAGGAATGGAATGGAATGTGGAATGGAATTGAATGTGGAATGGATATGAATGCAATATGGAATGGAATGGAATGGAATGTAGAATGGAATGTGGAATGGAATGTGGAATTGAATTGAATGGAATGTGGAATGGAATGGAATGGAATGCGGAATGGAATGGAATGCAGAGTGGAATGTGGAATGGAATGGAATAGAATGTAGAATGGAATGTGGTATGGAATGGAATGGAAAGTGGAATGGAATGCAATGGATTGTGGAATGGAATGGAATGGAATGGAATGGAATATGGAATGGAATGGAATGGAATGAAATATGGGCTGGTATGGAATGTGGAAAGGAATGGAATTGCATGGAATGTGGAATGCAATGGATTGGAACGGAATGGAATGGAATGGAAAGGAAGGGAATGCAGAATGGAATGTGGAATGAATTGGAAAGGAATGTGGAATGGAATGGAAAGGAATGCAATGTGGAATGGAATGGATTGGAATGTGGAATGGAATGGAATGTGAAAAAGAATGGAATGGAATGTGGAAAGGAATGGAATGGAATGTGGAATGGAATGGAATGGAATGTGGAATGGAATATAATGGTACGTGGAATGGACCGTGGAATGCAACGTGGAATGCAAAGTGGAAAGGAATGCGGAATGGAAAGTGGAATGGACCGTGGAATGGAAAGTGGAATGGAATGGAATCGAATCGAATGGAATGTGGAAAGGAATGGAATAGAATGTGTTATGGAATGTGGATTGGAATGTGGAATGTAATGGAATGGAAAGTGGAATGGAATGAAAAGGAATGTAGAATGGAATGTGGAATGGAAGGTAATGAAATGTGAAATCGAATGGAACGGAATGTGCAATGCAATGTGAATTGGAATGGAATGGAATGAAATGGAACGTGGAGCGGAATGGAATGATATGTGGAATAGAAGGTGGAATGGAATGGAATGGAATGTGAAATGGAATGGAATGGAATGGAATAGAATGAGAAATGGAATGGAATGGGATGTGAAATGGAATGGAATGCAAGGTTGAAAGGAATGCAATGGAGTGGAAAGTGGAATGGAATGGAATGGAATGTGGAATGGAACGTGGAATGGAATGTGGAACGGAATGGAATGATATGTGGAAAGGAAGGAGGAATGGAAAGGAATGGAATGTCAAATGGAATGGAATGGTATGTAATGTAATGTGGAATGGAATGGAATGGAATGTGGAATGGAATAAAATGGGAATTAAAATGGAATGGAATGGGGTGGGAAATGGAATGGAATCAAAGGTTGAATGGAATGGAATGGAGCAAAAAGCGGAATGGAATGGAATGGATTGTGGAATGTAATGTAGAATGGAATGGAATGGAATGTGGGATGGAATGGAATCGAATGCGGAATGCACTGGAATGGAATGTGGACTGGAATTTAATGGAATGGAGTGGAACATGAAATGGAATTGAATGCAATTTGGAATGGAATTCAAGGGCTTGGGAATGGAATGGAATGGAATGGAATGTGGAATGAGATGTGGAAAGGAATGGAATAGAATGTGGATAGGAATCGAATGCAATGTGGAATGTAATTGAAAGGAATGGAATGTGGCCTGGAATATAATGTGGAATGGAATAGAATGAAATGGAATGGAATGTGGAATGGAACGTGGAATGTAATGTGTAATGTAATGGAATGGATTGTGTAATGGAATGGAATTGAATGCGGATCGGAATGTGGAATGGAATGGAATGGAATGTGGAATGGAATGGAATGGAATGTGGAATTGAATTTAATGGAATGTGGAAAAGAATTTGGAATGGAATGGAATTGAATGTAGAATGGAATGTGGAATGCAAAGGAATGGAATGTGGGAGGGAATGGAATTCAACAGGGATTGGAATGAGGAAAGGAATGTGGAAGAGAATGGAATGGAATTTGCAATGGAACGAGACATGGAACGTGGAATGTAATGGAATGGAACTTGGAATGGAAACTAGAATGGAACGTGGAGTGGAACGTGGAATGGAACATGGAATGGAATGGAATGGAATGGATAGTGAAATGGAATGGAACGTGGAATGGAATGGAACGTGGAATGGAATGGAATGGAAGGTGGAATAGAATGGAATGGAATGTGGAATGGAATAGAATGGAACAGAAAATGGACTGAAAGGGAATGGAATGGAATGAAAAGTGGATTGGAGTGGAATGGAATGTGGAATGGAATGTGAAATTGAATGGAATGGAATGTGGAATGGAATGGAATGGAATGTGGATTGGAGTGGAATAGGATGTGGAATGCAATGTGAAACAGAATGGGTTCGAATGTGGAATGGAATGTTGAATGGAAAGGAATAGAATATAGAATGGAATGTGGAAAGACATGTAATGGAATGTGGAATGGAATGTAGAAAGGAATGGAATGGAATATCGAATGGAATTAAATGTAACATAGAATGAAAAGGAATGGAAAGTGGAATGGAATGGAATGGAATGTGAAATGGAGAGGAATGGAAAGGAATGTGGACTGGAATGGAATAGAATGTGGAATGGCATGGAATGGAATGTGGAATGGAATGGAATGGAATGTGGAAATTAATGGAATGAAATGTGGAATGAAATGGAATGGAGTGGAATGTGGAATGCAATGAAATGGAATGTGGCATGGAATGAAATGGAATGTGGCATGGAATGTGGAATGGAATGGAAAGGAATGTGGAAAGCAATTGAATCGAATGTGGAATGGAAACGAATTGAATTTGGAAAAGAATGGAATGGAATGTGGAAAGGAATGGAATGGAATGTGGAACAGAATGGAATGCAATGTGGAATGGAATGTGACATTGAAAGCAATGGAGTGGAATGGAACATGAAATGGAATGGTATGGATTTCAGAATGGAATGGAATGGAATGGAATGTGGAATGGAATGTGGAATGGAATGGAATGGAATGGAATGTGGAATGTAATGTGGAGTGGAATGGAATGGAATGTGGAATGGAATGGAATGTGAAATGAAATGGAAAGGAATGGAATGGAATTGAAAGAGAATTGGAATGGAATGGAATGTGGAATGGAATGTGTAATGGAATGGAATGGAATTTGGAAAGGAATGTGGAATGGAATGTAAAGGAATATGGAATGGAATGTGGAATGGATTGGAATGTAATGAGAAACGAAATGTGGAATGGAATGGAATCGAATTTGCAATGGAAAGTGGAATGGAATGGAATGGAATATGGAATGGATTTTAATGGAATAGAACATGAAATGCAATCGAATGGAATGTGACATGGAATTTAGAATGGAATGTAGAATGCAGTGGAAAGGAATGCAATGTGGAAAGGAATGGAATGGAATGTGGAAAGGAATGGAATGGAATGTGGAAGGGAATGGAATAGAACGGGGAAGGAAAAGGAATCCTATGTTGAATGCAATGTGGAATGGAATGGTATGGAATGTGGAATGGAATGGGGAATGGAATGGAATGGAACGTGAAATGCAACGTGGAATGGAATGGAATGGAATGTGGAATGGGATGTGGAAATGAATGGAATGGAATATGGAATGGAATCGAATGCAATGTTGAATGTAATTAAAAGGAATTGAATGTGGACTGCAATATAATGTGGAATGGAATAGAATGGAATGGAATGGAATGTGTAATGGAATTTGGAATGTAATGTGTAATGGAATGGAATGGATTGTGTAATGGAGTGGAATTGAATGCAGAACGGAATGTGGAATCGAATGGAATGGAATGTGGAATGGAATGGAATGGAATGTGGAATGGAATGTAATGGAATGTTAAATGGAATGTAGAATGGAATGGAATGTGGAATGGAATGTAAAGGAATGTTGAATGGAATGTGGAATGGAATGTAATATGGAATGGAATGGAAAGGAACATGGAATTGAATGTGGAATGGAATGGAATGGAATGTGGAATCGAATTTAATGGAATGTGGAAATGAAGTTGGAATGGAATGGAATTGAATGTAGAATGGAATGTGGAATGCAAAGGAATGGAATGTGGGAGGGAATGGAATTCATCAGGGATTGGAATGTGGAAAGGAATGTGGAAAAGAATCGACTGGATTTTGCAATGGAATGAGACATGGAACGTGGAATGTAATGGAATGGAACTTGGAATGGAAAGTGGAATGGAACGTGGAATGGAACGTGGAATGGAATGGAATGGATAGTGAAATGGAATGCAACGTGGAATGGAATGTAACGTGGAATGGAATGGAATGGAACGTGGAATGGAATGGAATGGAACGTGGAATGGAATGGAATGGAACGTGGACTAGAATGGAATGGAATGTGGAATGGAATAGAATGGAATGGAAAATGGACTGAAAGGGAATGGAATGGAAAGAAAAGTGGATTGGAGTGGAATGGAATGTGGAATGGAATGTGAAATTGAATGGAATGGAATGTGGAATGGAATGGAATGCAATGTGGATTGGAGTGGAATAGAATGTGGAATGTAATGTAAAACGGAATGGGTTCGAATGTGGAATGGAATGTTGAATGGAATGGAATGGAACATGGAATGGAATGTGGAATGGCATGTAATGGAATGTGGAATGGAATGTAGAATGAAATGGAATGGAATATGGAATGGAATTAAATGTAACATAGAATGGAAAGGAATGGAAAGTGGAATGGAATGGAATGGAATGTGGAAAGGAGAGGAATGGAAAGTAATGTGGACTGGAATGGAATAGAATGTGGAATGGCATGGAATGGAATGGAAAGTAATGGAATGTGGAATGGAATGAAATGGAATGTGGCATGGAATGTGGAATGGAATGGAAAGGCATGTGGAAAGCAATTGAATGGAATGTGGAATGGAAAGTAATAGAATTTGGAAAAGAATGGAATGGAATGTGGAATGGAATGGAATGGAATGTGGAACAGAATGGAATGCAATGTGGAATGGAATGTGACATTGAATGTAATGGATTGGAATGGAACATGAAATGGAATGGTATGGAATTTAGAATGGAATGGAATGCAATGGAATGTGGAATGTAACGGAATGGAATGGAATGTGGAATGTAATGTGGAGTGGAATGGAATGGAATGTGGAATGGAATGGAATGTGAAATGAAATGGAAAGGAATGGAATGGAAATGAATGAGAATTGGAATGGAATAGAATGTGGAATGGAATGTGTAATAGAATGGAATGGAATTTGGAAAGGAATGTGTAATGGAATGTAAAGGAATATGTAATGGAATGTAGAATTGAATGGAATGGAATGTGAAACGAAATGTGGAATGGAATGGAATTTGCAATGGAAAGTGGAATGGAATGGAATGGAATATGGAATGGATTTTAATGGAATGGAACATGGAATGCAATTGAATGGAATGTGGCATGGAATTTAGAATGGAATGTGGAATGCAGTGGAAAGGAATGCATTGTGGAATGGAATGGAATGGAATGTGGAAAGAATGGAATGGAATGTGGAAGGGAATGGAATAGAACGGGGAAGGTAAAGGAATCCTATGTTGAATGCAATGTGGAATGGAATGGAATGGAATGTCGAATGGAATGGGGAATGTAGTGGAATGGAATGGGGAATGGAATGGAATGGAACGTGAAATGCAACGTGGAATGGAATGGAATGGAATGTGGTAAGGAATGGATTGGAATGTGCAATGGAAAGGAATGGAATTTGGAATGGAATGGAATGTAAAGTGCAATAGGATGTGGAATGGAATGGAAGGGAATGTGCAATGGAATGTACAACGGAATGGAATGGAATGTGGAATTTATCGCCGAATGGAAGGTGGAATGTAATTGATTGGGACGTGGAATGGAACGTGAAATGGAACGTGGAATGGAATGTAATGTAAAGTTCAATGGAAGGTGTAATGGAACGTGGAATGGAACGAGGAATGTAATGGAATGGAACGAGGAATGTAATGGAAAGGAACGTGGGATGGAACTTGGAATGCAATGTGGAAGGGAACATGGAATGGAACGAGGAAAGTAATGGAAGGGAACGTGGAATGGAAACTGGAATGGAACGTGGAATGGATCGTGGAATGGAATGGAATGGAAAGTAGAAAGGAATGGAACGTAATGTGGAATGGAATGGAATGGAATGGAATGTGGAATGGAATGGAATGGAATGGAATGGAATTTTGACTGGTATGGAATGGAATGGAATGGAATGTGGAATATAATGGAATGGAATATGGAATGGGATTCAATGGAATGGAATGTAGACTGGAATGGAATGGAAAGGAATGGAATATGGATTTTAATGGAAAGGAATGTGGAAAGAAAACTGGAATGGCATGGAATGTAATGTGGAATGGAATGTGGAATGGAATGCAATGGATTGTTGAATGGAAAGTGGAATAACACGGAATGGAATGTGGAATGTAATGGAATGCAATTTGGAATGGAACGTTTAATTGATCATGGAATTTAATGGAATGGAACGTGGAATGGAAAGTGGAATGGAATGGAATGTAACAAGGAATGGAACTTGGAATGGAACGTGGAATGGAATGTGGAATGTGGAATGGAATGGAATGGAATATGAAATGGAATGGAATGGAATGTGGAATGGCATGGAATGGAATGTGCAATGGAACGGAAAGGAATGGAATGGAATTTGGAGTGAAAAAGAAAGGAATGGAATGGAATCTGGATTGGAAAGGAATGGAATGTGGAATGGAATGAGGAATGGCATGGAATAGAAACTGGAGTTCAATGGAATGGAACGTGGAAAGAAGGTGGAATGGAATGGAATGGAAAGGAATTGAATGTGGAGTGGAATCTGGAATGGAAAGAAATATAACGTGGAATGGAATGTGGCATGGAATGGAAAGGAAATGAATGGAATGGAATGTGGAATGGAATGGAAAGGAATGTGGAATGGAATGGAATGGAACATGGAATGCAATGGAATGGAAGGTCGAATGGAATGAAATGGAATGTGTAATCGAATTTGAAATGGAATGGGGTGTAAAGGAATGTGAAATGGAAAAGAATGGAATGGAATGTAGAATGGAATGGAATGGAATGGAATGTGGAATGGAATGGAATAGAAAGAGGAATGCAGCGTGGAATGGAACTTGGAATGGAATGTGAAATGGAATGGAATGGAATGGAATGTGGAATGGAATGGAATAGAATGCGGAATGCAGCGTGGAATGGAACTTGGAATGAAACGGAATGGAACGTAGAGTGGAAAGTGGAATGGAATGTGGAAAGTAACGTGGCATGGAATGTAATGCAATGTGGAATGGAATGAAATGGAAGGTGGAATGGAATGCAATGCAATCTGGAATGGAATGGAAAGGAATGGAATGGAATATGGGATGTAATGGAATGCAATGTGGAATGGAATGGAATGGAATTAGGAATGGAATGTGGAATTGAATGTAATAGAATGTGGAATAGAAAGTGGAATGGAATGTAGAATGGATTGTGGAATGAAATGAATTAGAATGTGGAATGGAATGTGGTATGGAATGGAAAGGAATATGGAATGGAATGGAAAGAATGTGGACGGAAAGTGGAATCGAATGGAATGGAATGTGGAATGGACTGGAATGGATTACAGAATGGAATGGAATGGAATGGAATGGAATGTGGAATGGAATTGAATGGAATGTGGAAGGGAATGGAATGTGGAATAGAATGGAATGGAATGTGGAATGGAATGTGGCATGGAATGCATTGGGTTCTGAAATGGATTGGAATAGAATTTGGAATGGAATGGAATGGAATGTGAAAAGGAAAGGAATGGAATGTGAAATGGAATGGAATGAAATTTGGAATGGAATGGATTGGAATTTGGAATGGAATGGAATAAAATGAGGAATGAAATGTGGAATGATAAGTGGAATGGAAAGTGGAATGGAAAATGGAATGGAACGTGGAATGTAATGAAATGGAACGTGGAGTGGAAAGTGGAATGGAAACTGAAATGGAAGGTGGAATGCAACGTGGAATGGAACGTGGAATGGAATGGAATACAATGTGGAATGCAATGGAAAGAAGGTGGAATGGAATGGAATGGAATGTTGAATGGGAAGGAATGGGATGGAATGGAATGTGGAATATAATGGAATGGAATGTTGAATGGAATGGAATGGAATGTGGAACGCAATGTGGAATGGAATGAAATGAAATGTGGAATGGAATGTGGAATGGAATGGAATAGAATGTGGAATGGGACGCGGAGTGGAATTTGGAACGGAATGTGGAACTGAAAGGAATGGAATGTGGAATGGATAGTGGAATGGAATGGAATGGAACGTTGAATGGAATCTGGAATGCAATGTGGAATGGAATGTGTAAAAGAATGTAATAGAATGTGGAATGGAAAGTGGAATGGAATGGAATGGAACGTGGAATGGAATGTGGAATGCAATGTGGAATGGAATGGAATGGAAAGTGGAATGGAATGTGAAATGGAACGTGGAAAAGAACGTGGAATGGAACGAGGAATGGAACGTGGAATGGAATGTGCAATGGAATGTGGAATGAAATGTGGAAGGAAATGGAATGGAACGTGGAATGGAGTGGAATGGAATATGGAATGTAATGGAATTGAAAGTGGGATGGATTGTGGAATGGAATGGAATGGAATGTGGAATGGAATTGAATGAAATGTGGAATAGAATGGAATGTAGAATGGAATTTGGAATGGAATGTGCAATGTAATTGAATGGAATGTGGAATGGAATGGAAAGGAAAGAAGAATGGAATGTGGAACGGAATGGAATGGAATGTGGAATGGAATTTGGTATGGAATGGAATGGAATGGAATGTGGAATGGAATGGAATGGATTGTAGAATGGAATGGAATTGAATGGAATGGAATATGGAATGGAATGGAATTTCAAGGAATGTGGAATGCAATGGAATGGAATGGAAAGGAATGGAATGGAAGGGAATAGAAGGGAATGCGGAATGGAAAGTGGAATGTAAGGAAAAGAAACGTGGAATGGAAAGGAATGTGGAATGGAATGGTATGGAATGTGAAAAGGAATGGAATGGAATGCTCAATTGAATGGAATGGAATGTGAAAAGGAATGGAGTGCAATGTGGAAGGGAAAGGAATGAAATGTGGAAAGGAATGGAATGGAACCTGGAATGGAACGTGGAATGGAATATGGAATGGAATGTGAAATGGAATGGAATGGAACGTGGAATGGAATGTGGAGTGGAATGTGGAATGAAACATGGAAAGGAACTTGGAATGGACAGTGAAATGGAATGTAGAATGCAACGTGGAATGGAAAGTCGAATGGAAAGTGGAACGGAATGTGGAATGGAAAGGAATGCAATTTGGAATTTAATGGAATGGAAGGTGGAATGGATTGTAATGGAATGTGGAATGGAATGAAATGGAATTGAATGGAATATGGAATGTAATGGGGTGTGGAATGGAATGTGGAATGGAAAGGAATGTGCAAGGGAATGGAATGAGGAATGAAATGTGAAATGGAATGGAATGGAATGTGGAATGGAATTTGAAATGCAGTATGGAATGGAATGAAATGGAACTTGGAACTGAACGTGGAATGGAAAGTGGAAAGGAAAGTGTAATGGAACGTGGAATGGAACAAAGAATGGGTCGTGGAATGGAATGGAATTTAATGTGGAATGGAATGTTATGGAACTGAATGGAATGGAATGGAATGCATAATGTAACGTGCCATGGAATGGAATGGAATTTGAAATGATATGGAATGGAATGTGGAATGGAATGGAATGGAATGTGGAATGGAATGGAATGAAGAGAAAGGAGTTGAATATGGAAAGGAATGTTGAACAGAATATAAAGGAAAATGGAATGGAATGTGGAATGGAATGTTGAGTGGAATGGAACGGAATGTAGAATGGAAGGTGGAATGGAAAGGATTAGAATGTCGAATGCAATGTGGAATGGAATGGAATGTTAAATGGAGTGGAATAGAATGCGGAATGGAATGTGGAATGGAATGGGATAGAATGTGGAATGGAATGGGGAATGAAATGTGGAATGGAATGTGGAAAGGAATGAGCAAGAATGTTGAATAGAATGTGGAATGGAATGTGGAATGGAATGGATTGGAATGTGGAATGGAATGAAATGGAAAGTGGAATGGAATGGAATGGAATGTGAAATGGAATGGAAAGGAATGTGGAATGAAATTGAACTGAATGGAATTGAATGTGGAATGGAATTCAATGGAATGTGGAATGGAATGTGGAATAGAAAGTGGAATGGAATGGAATGAAATGAGGAATGGAATGGAATGTAATGAGGAATGGAATCTGGAATAGAATGGAATGGAATGTGGAATGGAATGGAATGGAATGTGGAATGCAATAGAATGGTAAGGAATGGAACGTGGAATGGAAATGAGTGGAATATGGAATGCAGTGGAGTGGAATATGGAATGGAATGGAATGGAATGGAATACGGAATGGAGTGGAATGGAATATGGAATGCAATGGAATGGAGTGGAATGTGGAATGGAATGGAGTGCAATGCTGAAAGGAAAATAATAGAATGTTGAAAGGAAAATAATGGAATGGATTGTGGAATGGAATGTGAAATGGATTGTGGAATGGAATGAGTAATGGAATCGAATGGAATGTGGAGTGGAAAGTGTTGGAATGTGGAATGGAATGTGAAATGGAATTGAATGGAATAGAATGTGTAATGGAATGGAATGTGGAATGTAATTGACTGGAATGGAATGTGAAATGGAATGGAATATGTACTGGAATGTGGAATGGATTGTGGAATCAAATGTGGACTGAAATGGAAAGTGGAATGGAATGGAATGGAATGTGTAATGGAATTTAATGGAAAGTAGAATGGAAAGGAATGGAATGTGGAATGGATTGGAATGGAATGTGAAATGAAACGTGGAACGGATTGTGGAATGGAATGAGAAATGGAATGGAATGGAATGTGGTGTGGAATGGAATTGACTGGAATGTGGAATGGAATAGAATGTGGAATGGAAATGAATGGAATGTTAAATGGAACTTGGAACAGAAAGGGGGATGGAGTGTGGAATGGGAAAAGGAATGGAATGGAATGTGGAATGGAAAGGAATGGAATGTGGAATGGAACGGAATGGAAGTTGTAATGGAATGGAATGGATTACCATGTGGAATGGAATGGAATTTCCAGTGGAGTGGAATGGAATGTGAAATGGAATGGAATGGAACGAAATTTGGAATGAAATGGAATGGAAAGGAATGTGGAATTGAATGGAAAGGAATGTGGTGTATAATGAGGAATGGAATGTGATGCAATGTTGAATGAAATGTGGAATGGAATGGAATGGAATGTGGAATGGAATGGAAAGTGGAGTGGAATGGAATGGAATGTGGGACGTTACGGAATGGAATGGAACGTACAATGGAAACGAACGAAATGAAATGGAATGTGGAATGGAATGGAATGGAATGGAGTGTGGAATGGAATGGAATGGAAAGTGGAATTGAATGTGGAATGAAATGGGATGAAATTTGGAATGGAATCTGGAATGTAGTGGAATGAATTGGAAAGTGGAATGGAATGGAATGGAGTGAAATGGAATGTGGAATGGAATGCAATGGAGTAGAATGAAATGTTGAATGGAATGGAATGGAATGGAATGTGGAACAGAATGTAGTGGAATGTGGTATGGAATGTGAAATGGAGTGTGTTGGAATTTGGAGTGGAATGTGGAACGCGATGGAATTGAATGGAATGTGGAATGGAATGGAATGTAGTGGAATGTGGAACGGAATGTAACGGAAAATGGAACGTAATGGAATGGAATGTGAAATGGAAATTAGACGGTATTAGACTGGAAAGTGGAATGGAATGTGCAATGGAATGGAATGGAATGTGGAATGGAATTGAATGGAATGTGGAATGGAATGCAATGTGAAATGGAATATAGAATGGAATGGGATGCAATGTGGGATGGAATGTGGAATGGAATGGAATGGAATGTGGAATGGAATGGAATCTGGAATGGAATGGAAAGGACTGTGGAATGGAATGTGAAATGGAATGGAATGGAATGTGGAATGGAATATGGAATGGAATGAAATGGAATGGAATGTGGAATGGAGTGGAATGCAAGAATGAATTAAATGGACTGGAATTTCGAATGGAATGTAATGGAATGTGTAATTTAATGGAATTTGGAATGGAATGTTGAATGGAATGGATTGTCGAATGCAATGTAATTTAATGTGTAAAGGAATGGAATTTGGAATGGAAGGTAGAATGGAATGTGGAATGGAAAGTGTAATGGAATGGAATGGAATGGAATGTGGAATGGAATGGAATGAAATTGGATGTTCAACGGAATGAAATGGCATGTGGAATGTAATGGAATGGAATGGAATGTGGAACGGAATGCAATGGAAAGTGGAATGGAATGAAATGTGGAATGAAGGGTAGAAGGTATTGGAATGGAAAGTGGAATGGAATGGAATGTGAAATGGAGTGGAATGGAATGTGGAATGTGAAATGCAATGTGGAATGGAATGTGAAATGGAATGTGAAATAGAATGTGTAAAGGAATGTGGAATGGAATGAAATGGAATGTGGAATGTAACGGAAAGGAACATGGAATGGAAAGTGGAATGTAATGGAAGGGAACATGGAATGGAAAGTGGAATGGAATGGAATGGAAACTGGAACGGAACGTGAAATATAATGGAATTGAACGTAGAATGTTCATGGAATGGAACGTGGAATGGGATGGAATGGAATGTGGAATGGAATGTGGAATGGAATCTGTAAGGGAATGGAATGTAATCTGGCATGGAATTTCGAATGAAATATGGAATAGAATGTGGAATGGAATGGAATGGAATGTGGAAAGGAATTTGAAATGGAATGTGGAATGGAATGGAATGGAATGAGGAACGGAACGGAATGGAATGTGGAAAGTAATGGAATGGAATATGGAATGGAATGGAATAGAATGGAATGCAATGTATTGGAAAGTGGAATGGAATGGAGTGCAATGTGAAATGGATTGGAATGGAATGTGAAATGGAATGTGGAATGCAATGGAATGGAATGTGTAATGGAATGGAACGGAATGGAATGTGGAATGGAATGGAATGAAATGTCTAATGGAATGGAACGGAATGGAATGTGAAATGGAATGGAATGGAAAGTGGAATGAAATGGAATGCAATGCGGAATGGAAAGTTGTAGGGAATCTCGAATGGAATGTTCAATGGAATGGAGTGGAATGGAATGTGGAATGGAATGGAGTGGAATGGAATGTGGAATGGAATGGAATTGAATGTGGAATTGAAAGGAGTGGAATGCAACGTGGAATGGAATTTGAAATGGAACTTGGAATGAAATGCAATGGAACGTGGGATGGAATGTGGAAAGCAATGGAATGGAATGTGGGTTGGAATGGAATGGATTGTGGAAAGGAATGGAATGGAATGTAGAATGGAATGTGAAATGGAATGGAATGGAATGTGGAATGGATTGGAATTGAATGGAATGGAATTGTATCGAAAGTTGAATGGAATGGAATGGAATGTCGCATGGAATGTGGAATGGAATGGAATGGAACGTTGAATGGAACGTAGAATGGAAAGTGGAATGGATCATGCAATAGAACGTGGAAGGGAATGTGGAATGGAATCAGTTATAGTATGGAATGGGGTGTGGACGGTAAGGGATTGGAATGCAGAATGGAATGCGGAATGGAATATGGAATGGAATGTGGAACAGAATGGAAGGGAACATGGAATGGAATGGAAAGGAACTTGGAATGGAATGGAATGGAATGGAGTGGAACGGAATGGAATGTGCAATATAATGGAATGGAATGTGGAAGGGAATGGAATGGAATGCGGAGTGGAATTTAATGGAACGGAATGTGGAATGGAATGTAATGGAATGTGGAATGCAATGTGAAATGCTGTGAAATGGAATATGGAATTGAATGCAATGGAATGTGGAATGGTAGGTGGAATAGAATGAAAAGGAATGTGGAATCGAATGTGGAATGGAAAGGAATGAGATGTGGAAAGGAATGTGGAATGGAATGGAATGTGGAATGTAATGTGGAATGGAAAGTGGAAAGGAATGTGGAATAGAATGGAATTGAATATGGAGTGGAATGGAATGTGGAATTGAATGGAATATAGAATGGAATAGAATGGAATGGAATGGAATAGAATGGAATGTAATGTGGAATGCAATGTTGAATGCAATCTGGAATGGAATGTGGCATGGAATGGAATGGAATTGAATAGAAATTGGAACGGAATGGAATGGAAAGTGGAATGGAATGTGGAATGGAATGGAATGTGGAATGGATTGTGGAATGGAATGGAATAGAATGTGGCATGAATTGGAATGGAATGTGGAAAGGACAGGATTGGAATGGAATGTGGAATGCAATGGAATGTAATGGAATGGAAGGTGGAATGAAACGTTGAATGGAATGGAGTGGAATGTGGAATGGAATGAGGAAGGGAACGGAATGGAATGTGGAATGGAATGCAATGGAATGTGGAAAAGAATGGAATGGAATTGAACGTGAAATGCAGTGGATTGGAACGGAATGGAATTTAATGTGGAAAGGAATGGAATAGAATGGGGAACGGAATGTGGAATGGATAGTGGAATGGAATGGAAGGTGCAATGGAATGTGGAATGGAAAGTGGAATGGAATGGAATCGAATGTGGAATGCAATGTGAAATGTATGGGAACGGCATGTGGAATACAATGCAATGGAAAGTAGAATGCAATGAAATGGAATGGAATGGAATGTGGAATGGAATGCAATGCAATGCGGAATGGAATGGATTGGAATGTGGAATGGAATGGAATTGCATGTGGAATGCAATGGAATGGAATGCAGTGTGGAATGCAATGGAATGGAATAGAATGGAATGTGGATTGGAATGGAATGTGGAAAGGAATGTGGAATGGAACGTAGAATGGAAAAGAGTGGATTGGAATGCAATGGAATGGATTGTGGAATGGAAAGGAATGTGGAAGAGAATTTGGAATGGAAGGTGGAATGGAATGGAATGGAATGGAATGTGCAATGGAATTGAATGAAATCTGGAAAGGAGTGGTATGGAATGGAACGTGGAATGGAAACAAATGGAATGGAATGGAAAGTGGAATGGAATGGAAAGTTTAATGGAATGCATAGTGGAAAGGAATGGAAAGTGGAATAGAATGGAATGTGGAAAGGAATGGAAGGGACGGGGGAACGGAATGGAAAGGAATGGAATGGGAAATGGAATGGAATGGACTGTGGAATGGAATGGAAAGGAATGGAATTAGAAATGGAATGGAATGGAATGTGGAAAGGAATCCTATGGAATGGAATGTGTAATGGAAACGAAAGGAATGGAATGGTTAGTGGAATGGAACGGAATGTGCAATGGAATGGAATGCAATGTGAAATGGAATGGAATGCAATGTGAAATGGAATGGAATGAAATGTGGAATGGAATGGAATGGAATGAGGAATGGAAAGGAATTGAAATCGAATGGAATGGAATGAGGAATGGAATGGAGTGGAATGTGGAGTGGAATAAAATGGAAAGGAATGTGGAATGGAATGGAATGGAATGTGGAATGGAATGTGGAATGGAAGGGAATGGAAAGGAATGTGGAATTGAAAGGAATGGAATGGAATGTGGAATGGAATGGAATGGAATGGAATGGAATCTGGAATGGAATGGAAAGGTATGTGATGTGGAAACAGAATGCAATGTGAAATGCAAATAGAATGGGATATGGAATGAAATGGAATGGAATGTCGAATGGAAAGGAATGGAATGTGGAATTCAACGTGGAATGAAATGGAGTGAAATGTCGTAAGGAATGTGGAACGGAATGGAATGAAATGTGGAATTGAATGGAATGTCGAATGCAATGGAGTGGAATGCAATGTGGAATGCAGTAGAATGGAATGGAATGTAGAAAGAAATGGAAAGGAATGTGGAGTGGAATGGAATGGACTGTGGAATGAAATGTGGAATGGAACGTGGAATGGAATGGAATGGAAAAGAATGAAGTATGGAATGGAATGCGGAATGCAACGTGGAATAGAATGGAATGAAACGTGGAATGGAATGGAACAGAATGGAATGTATAATGGAACGTGGAATGTAACGGAATGGAATAGAAATTGGAACGGAATGTGGAATGGAATGGAATGGAATGTGAAATGGAATGGAATGGAATTTGCAATGAAATGGTATGCAATAGAAAGGAATGAAATGTGGAATGTAACATTCAATGAAATGGAATGGAAGTGGAATGGAATGGAAAGGAATTTGGAATGGAATGGAATGGAATGCGGAATTTAATGGAATGGAATGGAATGTGGAATGGAATGTAATGTAATGTGGAATGGAATGTGGAATGGAATTGAATGGAATGTGTAATGGAATATTAAATGGAATGGAATTGAATGTGGAATAGAATGTGGAATGGAATGCGGAATGGAATGGAATGGAATGTGGAATGGAAAGCGGAATGGAATGAGGAATTGAATGTGGAATGGAATCTCTTGGAAAGTGGAATAGAATGCGGAATGGAATGCGGAATGGAACATGGAATGGAATGTGGAATGGAATGGAATGGAATGGAATGTTTAATGGAATTTGGAAGGGAATCTCGAATGGAAAGTTGAAAGGAATGGAATGGAATGCAATGTGGAATGGAATGTGGAATGGAATGTGGAAAAGAATGGAATGTGGAATGGAATGGAATGGAATGGAATTTGGAATGGAATGGAATGGAATGTGGAATGGAATGGAATGGAATTGAATATGCAAGGGAATGGAGTTGAATGGAATTTAAAGTGAAATTGAATGGAATGGAATGTGTAATAGAACGGAATGGAATGTGGAATGGAATGTGGAATGGAAGGGAATGGAATGGGGAATTAAATGGAATCGAATGGAATTGAATGTGGAGTGGAATGGAATGGAATGTGGAATGGAATGTGGAAAGGAATGGAATGGAATGTGGAATGGAATGGAATGGAATGTTAAATTGAATGGAATGGAATGTGGAATGTAATTGAATGAAATGTGGCATGGAATGGAAGGGAATATGGAATGGAATGTGTAATGGAACGGAATGGAATCTGGAATGGAATCTAATGGAATGTGGAATGGAAAGGAATGGAATTTGGAATGGAATGGAATGGAATGGAAAGGAAGGTGGAATGCAATTGAATGGAAAGGAATGGAATGTTGAATGTAATTGAATGGAATATGGAATGGAATGCAACGTGGAATCGAATGGAATGGAATGTGGAATCGATTCTCATGGAATGTGGAATGGAATGGAATTGATTGTTGAATGGAAAGTGGAATGACATGGAATGGAATGTGGAATGGAATGGAATGCAATTTGGAATGGAACGTTTAATTGAACGTGGAATTGAATGGAATGGAACGTGGAATGGAAAGTGGAATGGAATGGAATGTAACGTGGAATGGAACTTGGAATGGAACGTGGAATGGAATGTGGAATGTGGAATGGAATGGAATGGAATATGAAATGGAATGGAATGGAATGTGGAATGGCATGGAATGGAATGTGCAATGGAACGGAATGGAATGGAATGGAATTTGGAGTGAAAAAGAAAGGAAAGGAATGGAATGTGGATTGGAAAGGAATGGAATGTGGAATGCAATGGAATGCAATGTGGAATGGAATGGAATGGAATATGGAATGGAATGCAATAGAATGGAAAGAAATGTGGAATGGAATGGAATGGAAAGTCAAATGTAATGTAATGGAATGGAATGCGGAATGGAACAGAAAGGAATGTCAAATGGAATGGACTGGAATGTGGAATGGAATGGACTGGAATGTGGAATGGAATGGAATGGACTGGAATGTGGAATGGAATGGAATGGAATGGAATGTGGAATGGAATGGAATGGAATGCGGAATGAAATGGAATTGAATGTGCAATAGAATGGAATGGAATCGGGAATGGAATGCAATGTGGAATGGAATGTGGAATGGAATGTGGAATGGAATGGAATCGAATGGACTGGAATGTGGAATGGAATGGAATGGAAGGTGGTATGGAACGGAATTGAATTTGGAATAGAATGGAATGCAATGGAATGGAATGCAATGTGAAATGTAATGGAATGGAATATGGAATGGAATGGAATGGAAAGTGGAATGGATTGGAATGGAATGGAATGTGGAGTGCAATGGAATGGAATGTGGAATTGAATGAAATGGAATGGAATGTTGAATGCAATGGAATGGAATGGAATGGAATGGAGTGTGGAATGGAATGGAATGGAATGGGGAATGGAATGTGCAATGGAATGTGGAATGGAAAGGAATGTGCAATGCAGTGCGGAATGGAAAGTGGAATGGAATGGAATGTATTGTGGTATGCAATGTGGAATGGATGGGAATGGCATGTGGAATCGAATGGAATGGAATGTGGAATAGAAAGGAATGGAATAAATGGAATGTGGAATGGAATGGAATGCAATGTGGAATGCAATGGAATGCAATGTGGAAGAGAAAGGAATGGAAAGTGAAAATGTAATGGAATGTGTTGTGGAATAGTATGGATTGGAATGTAGAATGGAAAGGTATTGAATGTGAAATGGAACATGGAATGGAATGGAAAGGAATGTGAAATAGAATGTGGAATGGAATCGAATGTGTAAAAGAATGAAATGCAATGGGATGTGGAATGCAATGGAATGGAATGGAATGGAATGTTGAATGGAATGGAATGGAAAGTGGAATGGAATGGAAAGGAATGTTGAATGGAATGGAATGGAAAGTGGAATGGAATGGAATGGAATGTGAAATGGAATGGAATGGAATGTGGAATGTAATGCGGAATGGAACATAGAATGTGGAATATGGAATGCAAAGGAATGGAATGGAGTGGAATGAAATGTGGAATGGAATGGAATGGAATGTGAAATGGAATGGAATGGAATGGAATGTGAAATGGAATGGAATGGAATGTGGAATGGAATGGAATGAAATGGAATGTTGTATGGAATGGAATGGATTGTAGAATTGAATGGAATGGAACGTGGAATCAAATGCAATGGAATGTGGAATGCAATGGAATGTGGAATGGAATGGAATGGGATGGAATGACGATTGGAACGGAATGAAATGGAATGTGGAATGAAATGGAAAGGAATGGAGTGGAATGGAATGTGGAAGGGAATGGAATTGAATGTGGAATGGAATGGAATGGAATGTGGAATGGAGTGTGGAATGGAATGGAATGTGAAATGGAAATAGAATGGAATGAGGAATGGAAATAGAATAGAATGTGGAATTGAATGTAATGGAATGTGGAATGGAATGGAATGAAATGTGAAATGGAACGATGAATGGAAAGGAATGAAATGGGGAATGGAATGTGGAATGCAATGGAATGTAACGGAATGGAATGTGGAAATTAATGGAATGGAATGTTAATTGGAATGGAACTGAATGTGAAATGGAATGGAATGCAATGTTGAAAGGAACGTGAAATGGAATGGAATGGAATGTGGAATGGAATGTGGAATGGAACGAGGAATGGAATGGAATGGAAAGGAATGTGGAATGGATTGTGGAATGGAAAGTGGAATGGAAAGGAATGGAATTTTGAAAGGAATGTGGAATGGAATGGAATGGAATGTTTAATGGAATGTGGATTGGAATGTGTAATGAAATGAAATGGAATGGAATGTGGAGTGGAATGTGGAATGGAATGTGGAAAAGAATGGGATGGAATGGATTGGAAGGGAATGTGGAATGGAATGAAATGGAATGTGGAATGGAATGGAATGTGGAGTGGAATGGAATTAAATGGAATGGAATGGAAGCGATTGCGGAATGCAACGTGGAACGGAATGGAATGGAATGGAATGGAATGTGGAATGGAATTTGGAAGGGAATCTCGAAAGGAATTTGGAATGGAAAGGAATGGAATGTGGAATGCAATGTGAAATGGAATGGAATGGAATATGGAATGGAATGCAACCGAATGGAAAGAAATGTGGAATGGAATGGAATGGGAAGTCAAATGTAATGTAATGGAATGGAATGCGGAATGGAACAGAAAGGAATGTCAAATGGAATGGACTGGAATGTGGAATGGAATGCAATGGAATGTGGAATGGAATATGGAAGGGAATGGAATGGAATGTGGAAAGGAATCTAATGGAATGTGGAATGGAATGGAATGGAATTTCGAATGGAAGGGAAAGGAATGGAAAGGAAGGTGGAATGCAACGGAATGGAATGGAATGTGGAATGTAACTGAATGTAATATGGAATGGAATGCAACTTGGAATCAAATGGAATGGAATGCGGAATCGAATGGAATATAATGTGGAATGGAATTTCGCAAGGAATGGAATGGAATGTTTAATGGAACGTGGAAACGAATGTGGAATGGAATTGAATGTGCAATGGAATGGAATGGAAAGTGGAATGCAAAGGGGAATGCAGTGGAATGTGGAATGGAATGGAATGGAACGTGGAATTGAATGGAATGGAAAGTGGAATCTAATGTAAGTGAATGCTATGTGGAAAGGAATTTGGAAAGGAATGGAATGGAATGGAACATGGAAAGGAACGTGGAAAGGAACGTGTAATGGAATGTGGAATGGAATGTGGAACGGAACCTGAAATGGAGTGTGGAATGGAAAGTGGAATGGAACGTGGAATGGAATGTGGAATGGAACGTGGAATGGCATGGAACGGAAAGTAGAATGGAATGGATTGGAATGTGAAACCGAATGGAATGGAAAGTGGAATGAAAAGGAATGGAATCTGGAAAGGAAAGGAATGGAATGTGGAATGAAATGGCATGGAATGGAATGTGGAATGGAATGGAATGTGGAATGGAATGGAATGGAATGGAATGCAATGTGGAATGAAATGGTATGGAAATTAGAATGGAATAGAATGGAATGTGGAATGGACTGGAATGGAATGTTAGGTGGAATGGAATGAGGAATGGAATGGAATGGAATGGAACATAGAACGGAAAGTTGAATGGAATGTGGAATGCAATGTAGAATGGAAAGTGGAATGGATCGTGGAATGGAATATGGAATGGGAAGTTGAATGGTATAGAATGGAAAGTGGAATTGAATGGAATGGAATGGAAAGGAATGTGGATAGGAATGGAATTTAAAGAATGTGGAATGGAATGTGGAATGGAATTGAATGGAATGTGGAATGGAATATGGAATGGAAAGTGGAATGGTATCTGGAATGGAATGTGGAATGGAATGGAATGGAACATGGAATGAAACGACAAATGTAACGTGGAATGGAATGCAATGGAACATGGAAAAGAACGTGGAATGGAATGGAACGTGGAATGGAATGCAACGTGGAATGGAATGCAACGTGGAAAGGAATGGAACGCAAATGGAATGGAATGTGGAGTGGAGTGGAATGGAACGTGGAATGGAATTTGTAAAGGAATGGAAAGGAATGTGGAATGGAATGAGGAACGGAACGAGGAATGAAATGGAATGGAACATGGAATAGAACGTGGAATGTAACGCGGAATGCAACATGGAATGGATCGTGGAATGGAATTGAATGGAACGTGGAATGGAATGGAAGGTGGATTGGAATGCAATGGAAAGTTGAATGGCATGGAATGGAACAAGGAATGGAATGGTATGGAAAGTGGAATGGAGTGGAATGGAACGTGGAATGGAATGTGGAATGGAATGGAACGGAATGGAATGCAAAGTGGAAAGGAATGGAACATGGAATGGAATGGAATGGAATGTGGACTGTAATGTTCTATGTAAAGTATCAGAACGTGAAATGCAATGTGGAATGGAATGGAAAGTGGAATTCAAGGTGGAATGGAATGGAATGCAATGTGGAATGGAATGGAATGGAACGTGGAATGAAAAGTGGAATGGAAATGAATGGAATGGAATGGAATTGAAAGCGGAATGGAATGTGGAGTGGAACGTGGAATGGAATGGAATGGAATGAAATGGAATGTGGAATGGAATATAGAATGGAATGTGGAATGGAAGGCAATGGAATGCGGAATGGAATGTGAAATGGATTGGAATTCAATGTGGAATGGAATGGAAGTGAATGTGCAATGGAATGGAAAGGAATGGAATGTGGAATGGAATGAAATTGAATGGAATCTGGAAAGGAATGTGGCATGGAAAGGAATGGAAATTTGAATGGAATGGTATGGAAAGTGGAATGGAGTGGATTGGAACGTGGAATGGAATGTGGAATGGAATGGATAGGAATGAAATGCAAAGTGGAATGGAATGGAAGGTGGAATGGAATGGAATGGAATGTGGAATGGAATGCGGAATGGAATGGAACGGAAAGTGGAATGTAAAGTGGAATGGAACGTGGAATGGAATGGAATGGAATGTGGAATGGAATGGAACAAGATGGAATGTGGAATGGAATGCGGAGGAATGGAATGGAATTGAATGTGGAATGGAAAGTGGAACGGAATAGAATGGAATGGAATGTTGAATGAAATGGAATGGAATGGAAGGTGGAATGGAATGGAATGTGGAATGGAATGGAATGGTATGGAATATGGAATGGAATGAAATGGAAAGGAATGGAATGGAGTGGAATGTGGAATCTAATGGAATGTTGCAATGGAACGAAATGCAACTTGGAATGGAATGCAATGGAATGTGGAATGGAATGTGGAATGGAATGGAATGGACTGTGGAATGGAATTGAATGTGCAATGGTATGGAACGGAATGAGAAGTGGAAGTAGTTTGGAATGTGAAATGTAAATAGAATGGAATGTGGAATGGAATGGAATGGAATGTGGAATTGAATGGAATGGAATCTGGAAAGGAAAGTGGAAGGGAATGGAATGGAACAGAATGTGGAATGTAATGGACCGTGGAATGGAATGGAACGTGGAATGGAATGGAATGGAAACTGGAATGGAGTGGAAAGGAAAGTGGAATGCAATGGAATTTAACGGAGAGGAATTTGGAATGGAATATGGTATGGAACATGGAATGAAATGCAATGGAGCAGAATGGAATGTGGAATGGAATGTGGAATGGAAAATGGAATGGAATGGAAAGCAATGGGATGAAATGTGGAATGGAATTAGGAATGGAATGTGGAATGGAATGGAAAGGAATGTAGAATGGAATGTGATATGGATTAGAAAGGTATGTGGAATCGAGTGGAATGGAATGTGGAATGGAACGTGGAATGGGCTGGAATGGAAAGTGGAATGGAATGTGGAATGGAATGGAATGGAATGTGCAATGGAATGGAAGGAAATGTGGAATGGAATGGAATGGAATGGAATGTGGAACGCAATGGAATGTAAAGAATGTTATAGAATGGAACGTGGAATGGAAAATGGAATGGAATGTAATGGAAAGGAACGGAATGTTGAGTGGAAAGTGGAATGGAAAGTGGAATGGAATGGAATGGAATGGAATGTGGAATGGAATGGAATGCAAGGTGGAATGGAATGTCATGGAATGGAATGTAGTTAGTGTTAGAGTGGAATGTGGAATGGAAGGGAATGCAATGTGGAATGGAATGGAAAGTAAGTTGTAATGTATTGTGAAATGGAATCGAATAGGATTGTGGAAAGGAATGCGGAATGGGATGGAAAATGGAATGGAATGGGAAGGAATGTTTTATGCAGTGGAATGGAATGAGGACTGGAATGGACTCGAATGTGGAAAGGAATGCGGAATGGAATGTGGAATGCAAGGTGGAATGGAATGGAATGGAATGCGGAATGGAATGGAATGTGTAATGGAATGTGAAATGGAACGTGTAATGGAATTTGGAGTGGAATGTGGAGTACAATGGAATGGAAAGTGGAATGCAATCTGGAATGTAATATAATGGAATGTGGAATGAAATGCGGAACTGAATCAAATGGAATGTGGAATGGAATGGATGTGTAATGGAATGCAATGGAATGTGTAATGGAATGGAAAGGAATGTGAAATGGAAATAGAATTGAAGGTGGAATGGAATGGAATGGAATGTGGAATGGAATGGAATGTGGAATGGAACCTGGAATAGAATGGAATAGAATATCGAATGGATTGGAGTGGACTGGAAAGTAGAATGGAATGGAAAGGAATGTGGAATTGAATGTAGTATGGAATAGAATGGAATGTGCAATGGAATGGAATGGAATGTGGAATGGAAAGTAATGTGCAATGGTATGGAATGGAATGTGGAATGGAACGTAGAACGGAATGGAATGAAATGTGGAATTGAATGTGGAATGGAATGGAATGGAAACTGGAATGGTATGGAATGGATTGGAATGTGGAATGCAATGGAAAGGAATGGAATGGAATGGAATGTGGAATGGAAATTGGAATTCATTTGAAGGGAACGTAGAATGGAATGTGGAATGGAATGGAAAGGAATGTGGAATGAAATGTGAAAAGCGTTGGAAAGGAATGTGAAATGGAATTGAATGGAACGTGGAATGGAACGTGGAATGGAATGGAATAGAATGTGGAATGGAATATGGAATAGAATGTGGAATGGAATATGGAATTGAATGGAATGGAATGTGGAATGGAATGGAATGTGGAAGGAAATGGAATGGAACGTGGAATGCAATGCAATGGAAAGAAGAATGGAATGGAATGTTCAATGGAGTGGAATGGAACTTGGAATGGAATGTGGAATGCAATGGAATGGAACGGAATGTGGAATAGAATGGAATGGAAAGGAATGTGGAATGGAATGGAATGGAATGTGAAATGGTATGTGGAACAGAATGGATTGCAAGGCGGAATGGAATGTAATGATGGAATGGAATGGAATAGAAAGTGAAATGTAATGGAATGGAATGGAATGGGAAATGCAATGGAATGTGCAATGGAATGCAATGGAATGTGGAATGGAATTTGGAATGGAATGGAATGGAATGGAATGGAATGTGGAATGGAATGGAATGTGGAATATGGTATAGAATGGAATGTGGAATGGAATGGAATGGAATGGAATGGAATGTGGAATGGAATGGAATGTGGAATATGGTATAGAATGGAATGTGGAACGGAATGGAATGGAATGGAATGGAATGTGATTTGCAATGGAATTGAATGGAATATGGAATGGAATGGAATGGAAAGTGGAATGGAATGGAATGGAATGTGGTACGGAATGAGGAATGGAATGGAAAGCAATGGAATGGAATTTGAAATGGAATGGAATGGAATGTGGAATGGAATGGAATGGAATGCAATGTGAAATGGAATGGAATTGAAAGTGGAACGGAATGTAATGAAATGTGGAATAGAATGGAAAGGAATGGAATGTGAAATCTAAGGGAATGGAATGTGAAATGGAGTGGAATGGAATGTGGAATGGATTGAAATCGAATTTGGAATGGATTGGAAAGGAATGTGGAATGTAGTGGAATTTAATGCAATGTGAAATGAAATGGAATGAAACGAGGAATGCAATGGAATGGAATGTGCAATGGAATGAAATGGAATGTGGAAGGAAGTGCAGATTGGAATGCGGTATGGAATGGAATTGAATGGGTAATGGAATGGAATGGAATGTGTAATTGGATTAAGAATGGAATGGAATGCAATGTGAAATTGAATGGAATGGATCTGGAATGGAATGGAATGTGGAATGGAAGGAAATGCAATGTGGAATGGAATGGAATGGAATTGAATGTGAAATGGAATGGAATGCAACAGAATGTTATGTGGAATGGAATTAGAAATGGAATGTAATGAAATGTGGAATTAAAGAAGAATGGAATGGAATGGAATGTGGAATGGAATGGAATGGAATGTGGAAAGGAAAGGTATGGAGTGAGACGTGGATTGGAATGGAATGGAATGTGGAATAGAATGGTATGGAATGGAGAGTGGAATGGAAGGGAATGGAATGGAATGTGGAATGGAAGGGAATGGAATATGGAATGGATTGGGATGGAATGTAGAATGGAATGGAATGCAATGGAATGTGGACTGGGAGGGAATGGTATGTCAAAGCGAATGCAATGGAATGTAGAATGGATCGGAATGCAAAGTGGAATAGAACGGAATGGAACGTAATGGAATGTAGAAGGGAATGTAATGGAATGTGTAATGGAAGAGAATGGAATGGAATATGGAATATAATGGAAGGGAATTGAATGGAATACGGAATGGAAGGGAATGGAATGTGGAATGGAATGGAATGGAATGCAGAATGGAATGTGGAATAGAATGGAATGGAAAGTGGAATGGAATAGAACGTGGAATGCAGTTGAATGGAAGGTGAAAAGGAAATTGGAATGGAATGGAAAGGAATGTGCAATGGAATGGAGTGGAATGTAGAATGGAAAGTGGATGATATGTGGAATGGTATATGGATTGGAATGGAATGGAATGTGGAATTGAATTTGGAATGGAATAGAACGGAATGGGGAATGGAATGGAATGGACTGGAATGTGGAATGGAATGGTATGGAAAGTTGAAAGGAATGGAATAGAATGGAACGTGTAATGAAATGGAATAGAATGTGGAATGCAATGGAATGGAATTGAAAGGAATGTTCAATGGAATGGAATGGAATGTGTAATGGAATGGAATAGAAAGGAATATGGACTGGAATGGAATGGAATTTGGAATAAAATGTGTTGGAATGTGGAATGGAATGTGGAATGGAATGGAATGAAATGTGGAATGGAATGTGGAATGGAATGGAATGTGGAATGGAATGGAATGTGGACTGGAATGTGTAATGTAGTGAAATCGAATGTGTAATGGAAGGGAAAGGAATGGAATGTGAACTGGAAAGGAATGGAATGGAATAGAGTGAAATTGACCATGGAATGGAATGGAATGTTAAATAGAATGTGGAATGCAATGGAATGGAATGTGGAATTGAATAGAATGGAATGTGGAATGGAAAGGAATGGAATGGAATGGAATGTGGAATGGAATGGAATGGAATTTGGAATGGAGTGGAATGGAAAGGAATGTAATAACGAACGGAATGGAAGGTAACGTGGAATGGAAAGTGGAATGGAATCTAATGTAATGTGGACTGAGTCGGAATTGTTTCGAATGGAATGGAAAAGAATGTGGAATTGAATGGAAGGGAATGTGGAATGGAATGGAAAGGAATGTGGAATGGAATGGAATGGAATGTGGAATACAATTCAATGGAATATGGATTGGAATAGAACGGAATGTTGAATGGAATATGGAATGGAATGGAATGGAATGTGAATGGAATGGAATGTGAATAGAATGGAATGGAATGGAAAGTGGAATGGATTGTGGAATGAAATTAAATGGATTATGAAGTTGAATGGAATGAAATGTGTAATGGAATGGAATGGAATGTGGAACGGAATGTGAAGTAGAATGGAATAGAATGTGGAATTGAATGGAATGGAATGTGGAATGGAATGTGAAATGGAAAGGAATGGAATGGAATGGATTCTGGATTTCAATGGAAAGGAAAGGAATGTGGAATGGAATGGAATGGAATGAAATGTGGAATGTGAAATATAATGGAATGTTGAATAGAATGTGGAATGGAATGGAAAGGAATGTGGAATGGAATGGAATGGAATGGAATGGAATGGAATGGAATGTGGAATGGAATGAAATGTGGAATGGGAAATATAACGGAATGCGGAAAAAAATGGAATGGAATGCAACGAGAAATGGAATAGAAGGTAAAGTGGAATGGAATGGAATGGAATGCACAATGGAATGTATTGGAATGTGGATGGAATGGAAAAGAATTGAAAGTGGAATGGAAGGGAATGGGAACGGGAAGGGAATGGAGTGGAATATGGAATGGAATGCAATGTAAAGAAATGTGAGATGGACGCGAATGGAATGTGGAATGCAATAGAATGGAATATGCTATGGAATGCACTGGAAGGTGGAATGGAACGCAATGGAAAGTGGAATGGAATGGAATTGAATGGAATGGAATGGAATATGGAATGGAATGGAATGGAATGTGGAATGGAATGGATTGGAATGTGGAATCGAATGGAATGGAATGCGGAGTGGATTGTGGAATGTGGAATGGAATATGGAATGGAATGGAATGGAACAGAATGTGGAATGTAATGGAATGGAATGGAATCAGAAATAGAATTGAATGTAATGTGCAATATAATGTGGAATGGAATGGAATGGAATGGAATGGAATGGAATGTGGAACAGAATGGAATGTAATCGAATGTGAAATGAAATTGAATGAGTAATGGAATGGAAAGGAATGTGGAATGGAACTGAGTGGAATGTGGAATTGAATACGGAATGGAATGGAATGTGGAATGGAATGGAATTCAATGTGGAATGGAACGGAATGGAACGTGGAATGGAATGGAATGGAGTACGGAATGGAATGGTATGGAATGTGGAATGGAATGGGATGGAATGAGCAACGGAATGTGGAATGGAAGGGAACGGAATGTGGAATGGAATGGAATGGAATGTGGAGTGGAATGGAATGGAATGGAATGAAATGTGGAATGCAAGTGAATGGTATGTGGAATGGAATGGAATGGAATGTGTAATGGAATGTGGAATGGAATGTGGAATGAAATGTGGAATGGAAAACAATGGAATGTGGAATGGAATGAGGAATAGAATGTGGAATGGAATGGAATGGAATGTGGAATGGATCGTGGAATGGAACGTAGAATGGAACTTGGAATGGATAGTGGAATGGAATTTAATGGAACGTGGAATGAATCGTGGACAAGAACGTGGAATTGAAACTGGAATGTAAAGGAATGGAACATGGAGTGGAACGTGGAACGGAACGTGTAATGTAATGGAATGGAATTTGGAATGGAATGGACAGTGGATTTGAATGTAATGGAAGGTGGAATGGAACGGAATCGAAAGTGGAATGGAATGGAACTTAGAATGGAGTGGAATGGAACATGGAATGGAAAGTGGAATGGAATGGAAGGAACGTGGAATGGAAAGGAATTTGGAAGGCGATGGAATGGAATGGAATGGAATAGAATGGAATGGAATGGAAATTGGAATAGAATGTAGAATGGGACCTAGAATGGAATGTGGAAAGGAATGGAAAGGAATGGAATGGAATGTAGAATGGAACGTGGAATGGGATGGAAAGTGGAGGGGAATGGAATTCAGAATGCAATTTGGAATGGAATGGAATGGAATGGAATGTGGAATAGGATGGAATGGAAGGGAGTGGAATGTGGAATGGAATGGAATGGAATGAAAAAGAATCTGGAACGGAATGGAATGTGCAATGGAATGGAAAGAATGTGAAATGGAATGGAATGGAATGTGGAATGGAATGCGGAATCGAATGGAACCGAGTGTGTAATAGAATGGAATGGCATATAGACTTCAATGGAATGGAAAGCAATGGAATGTGAAATGGAATGGAATTGAAAGTGGAAAGGAAAATGGAAATGAATGGAATGGAATGTGAAGTAGAATGAGGAATGGAATGGAATAAAATGTGGAATGGAATTTAATGGAATGTGGAATGGAATGGAATGAGGAAGAGAATGGAATGTGAAAGGGAATGGAATGGAATGGAATGTGGAATGGAATGGAGTGGAAGGTTAAATAGAATGGAATGGAATGGAATTTGGAATGGAATGGAATGGAATGGAAAGTGGAATGGAATGGAATGGAGTGTGCAATAGAATTGAATGTAATGTGGAATGCAATGTCGAATGGAATGGAATGGAAAGTGGAATGGAAGGTGGAATGGAATGGAATGGAATTTAGAATGGAATGTAGAATGCAATGGAATGGGATGTGGAATGGAATGGAATGGTATGAGGATTGCAATGTGCAATGGAATGTGGAATCTAACAGAATGGAATGTGGAATGGAATGGAATGGAATGTGGAATGGGATGGAATGGAAGGGAGTGGAATGTGGAATGGAATGGAATGGAATGAAAAGGAATCTGGAACGGAATGGAATGTGCAATGGAATGGAAAGAATGTGAAATGGAATGGAATGGAATGTAGAATGGAATGTGGATTCGAATGGAATCGAGTGTGTAATAGAATGGAATGGCATATGGACTTCAATGGAATGGAAAGCAATGGAATGTGAAATGGAATGGAATTGAAAGTGGAAAGGAAAGTGGAATTGAATGGAATGGAATGTGAAGTAGAATGAGGAATGGAATGGAATAAAATGTAGAATGGAATTTAATGGAATGTGGAATGGAATGGAATGAGGAAGGGAATGGAATGTGGAAGGGAATGGAATGGAATGGAATGTGGAATGGAATGGAATAAAATGTGGAATGGAATTTAATGGAATGTGGAATGGAATGGAATGAGGAAGGGAATGGAATGTGGAAGGGAATGGAATGGAATGGAATGTGGAATGGAATGGAGTGGAAGTTTAAATGGAATGGAATTGAATGGAATTTGGAATGGAATGGAATGGAATGGAAAGTGGAATGGAATGGAATGGAGTGTGGAATAGAATTGAATGTAATGTGGAATGCAATGTCGAATGGAATGGAATGGAAAGTGGAATGGAAGGTGGAATGGAATGGAATGGAATTTAGAATGGAATGTGGAATGCAATGGAATGGGATGTGGAATGGAATGGAATGGTATGAGGATTGCAATGTGCAATGGAATGTGGAATCTAACAGAATGGAATGTGGAATGGAATGGAATGGAATGCGAAATGGAATGGAATGGAATGTGGAATGGGATCGAATGGAATGGGATCTGGAATGGAAGGTGGTAAGGAACGTGGAATGGAATCGAACGGAATGTGGAATGGAATGGAATGGAATGCAAAATGGAATGGAATGGAATGTGGAAAGGAATGAGGAATGGAATGGAATGGAATGTGGAATGGAAAGGAATGGAATGTGGAATGGAATGGAATGGAATGTGGAATGGAATGGAATGGAACGTGATGTGGAATGGAATGGAAGGGAATCTGGAATGGAATGTGTAATCAAATGGAATGGAATGGAATGTGGAATGGAATGGAATGGAACGTGATGTGGAATGGAATGGAAGGGAATCTGGAATGGAATGTGTAATCAAATGGAATGGAATGGAATGTGGAATGGAATGGAACGGAATGTTAAATGAAATGGAATGGAATGAGGAATGGAATGGAATGGAACATGGAATGGAAGTGAATGGAATGGAATGTGGAATGGAATGGAATGGAATGGAGTGTGGACAGGAAAGGAATGGAATGTGGAATGCAAAGTCGAATGGAATTGAATGGAAAGTGGAATGGAATGTCGATTGGAATGGAATGGAATTCCGAATGGAATGTGGAATGGAAAGGAATGGGATGTGGAATGGAATGGAATGTGGAATGGAACGTGCTATGAAATGTGGAATGGAAGAGAATTGAGTGTGGAATGGAATGGAATGGAATGGAATGCTGAATGGAGTGGAATGGAATGTGGAATGGAATTGAATGGAATGGAATATGTAATGGAATCTGGAAAAGAATGTGGAATGAAATGGAATGGAACGTGGAATGGAATGGAATGGAATGTGGAATGGAATGGCATGGAATGCGGAATGGAATGGGTTGGAACGTGGAATGGAAGAGAATGGAATGGAACGTGGAATGGAATGGAACGTGAAATGGAATGAAATGGAAAGTGGAATGGATCTTGGAAAGGAATTTGGAACGGAAAGTGGAAAGGAATGTTGAAGGTCGAATAGAATGGAATGGAATATGGAAGGGAAAGGAATGGAATATGGAATGGAATGGAATGGAATTTGTAATGGAATGGAATGGAATGGAATGTGTAATGGAATGGAATGGAATATGAAATGGAATGCAATGGAATGTGCGATGGAATGTGGAACGGAATGGAATACAAGGTGAAATGGAATGGAATGGAAAGTGGAATGGAAAATAGAATGGTATGGAATGGAATGGGGAATGGATCACTGAAAGGAATTGAATGGAACGTGGCATGGAATGTGGAATGGAAGGTGAAATGGAACGTGGAATGGAAAGTGGAATGGAAAGTGGAATGTGGAATGGAAAGGAATGAATATTGGAATGGAATGTGCAATGGAATGGAATGGAATGTGGAATGGAATGTGCAGTGGAATGGAATGTGAAACGGAATGTGCAGTGGAATGGAATGTGGAATGGAATGCAATACAATGTGGAATGGAATGGAATGGAATGGATTGTGGAATGGAATGGAATGGAATGTGGAATGGAACGTTAAATGGAATGGAATGGAATGAGGAATGGAATGGAATGGAACGTGGAATGGAATGGAATGGAATGGAATGTGGAATGGAATGGAATGGAATGGAGTGTGGACTGGAATGGAATGGAATGTGGAATGCAATGTCGAATGGAATTGAAAGGAAAGTGGAATAGAATGTGGCTTGGAATGGAATGGAATTCAGAACGGAATGTGGAATGGAATGGAATTGGATGTTCAATGGAATGGAATGTGGAAAGGAACGTGCAATGAAATGTGGATTGGAACAGAATTGAGTGTGGAATGGAATGGAAAGGAATGCAAAATGGAATGGAAAGGAATGTCGAATGGAATCAAATGGAATGGAATGTGTAATGGAATCTGTAAGGGAATGAGGAATGAAATGGAATGGAATGTGGAATGAAATGGAATGGAATGTGGAACGGAACGGAATGGAACGTGGAATGGAAATTGGAATGGATTGGAAAGGAATGTGGAATGGAATGGAATGGAATGATGAATGGAATGTTGAATCAAATGCAATGGAATTTGGAATGGAATGTGGAATGGAATCTGGAACGGAGTTGAATGGAATGTGGAGTGGATTGGAATTGAATGTGGAATGAGATGGAAGAGAATGTAGAATGGAATGGAATGGAATGTGGAATGGGATGGAAAGGAATGTGGAATGGAATGGAATGGAATGAAATGTGGAATGCAAAGGAATGAAATGGAAAGGAATGTGGAAAGTAACGGATTTGAATGTGGAAAGGAAAGTGGATTTGAATGGAATGGAATGGAATGTGGCAAGGAATGTAATGGAATTTGGAATGGAATGTGGAATGTAGTGGAATCTAATGTGGAATGGAGAGTGGAATGGAATGGAAAGGAATGTGGAATTGAATGGAAATGAATCTGGAATGGAATTCAGTTGAATGGAATTTGGACTGGAATGGAATGGAATGGAATGTGGAATGGAATGGAATGGAATGTGGAATGGAATGGAATGGAATGTGGAATGGAATGGAATGGAATGTTTACTCAAAACTGTAATGGAATATGGAAATGAATAGATTGGAATGTGGAATGGAATGGAATGGAATGTGGAATGGAAAGGAATGGAATGGAATGTTGAATGGAATGGAATTGAATGTGGAATGGAATGGAGTGGAATCTGGAATGGAATGGAATGGAATAGAATGGAATGTGGAATGGAATGTGGAATGGAATGTGGAAAGGAATGGAATGGAATGGAATGTGGAATGGAATGGAATGGAATGGAATGAGGAATGGAATGTGGATTGGAATGTTGAATGGATTTCAATGGAATGTGGAATGGAAGGGAATGCAATGTGGAATGGAACTGAATGAAATGTGGAATGGAAGGGAATGGAAGGCGGAATGCAATGGAATGGAATGTGGAATTGAATGGAATCGAATGGAATGTGGAATGGAAGGGAATGGAATGTGGAATGGAATGGAATTTGGAATGGAATGGAATGGAATGGAAAGTGAAATGCTATTGAATCGAATGTGGAATGGAATGGAATAGAACGTGGAATGGAATGGAATGGTACAGAATGTGGAATGGAATGGAATAGAATGTGGAATGGATAAGAATGTAATGTGGAATGGAATGGAATGGAATGGAATATGGAATGGAATGGAATGGAATGTGCAAAGGAATGTGGAATGGAATGCAATTTGGAATGGAGTGGAATGGAATGGAATGTGGAATGGAATGGAATGGAATAGAATGTGAAATGCAATGGAATTGAATGTGAAATGCAATGGAATGGAATGTGAAATGGTAAGGAATGGATTGTGGAATGGAATGGAATAGAAGGTAGAAAGGAATTTGAAATTGAAGGCAATGGAATGTGGAATTGAATGAAGAATGGAATTGAATGTGGAATGGATAGGAATGGAAACTGCAATGGAATGGAATGGAATTCGGAATCGAATGGAATTGAATGGAATGTGGAATGGAATGGAAGGTAATGGAACAGAATGGAATGGTATGTGGAATGGAAAGGAATGGAATATGGTATGTAAAGTGTAAAGGAATTGAACGGTATGTGGAATGGAACGTAGAAAGAATGGAATGAAACCTGGAATGGAATGGAATGGAATGTGTAATGGAATGAGGAATGAAATGGAACAGAATGGAATGGAATGTGGAATGGAATGGAATGGAATGTAGAATTGAATGTTGAGTGGAATTGAATGGAATGTTAAAAGGAATGTGGAATGGAATGGAATGGAATCAGGAGTGGAATGGAATGGAACGATTAATGGAATGTAGAATGAATTGTGGAATGGAATTGAATGGAATGTGGAATGGAATGTGGAATGGTATGTGGAATGGAATGCAATAGAACGTGGAATGGAATGAGGCGTGGAAAGTGGAATGGAATGGAATGGAAAGTGGAATGGAACGTGGAATGGGACTTGGAATGGAAAGTGTAATGGAATGGAATGTGCAATGAAATGGAATTGAAAGTGGAATGTAATGGAACAGAGGGTGAAGTGGAGTGGAATGGAACGTGGAATGGAATGTGGAATGCAATGGAATGGAATGTTGAGAGGAATGGAATGGAATGTTGAAAGAAATGTTAAATAGATTGTGAAATGGAATGGAATGGAATGGAATGTGGAATGGAATGTGTAATGGAACCTGGAATAGAGTGGAATGGAATATGGAATGGAATGTGGAATGCCATGGAATGGAAAGTGGAATGGAATGGAATATGGAATGGAATGAAATGGAATGTGGAATGGAATGGAATGGAAAGTGGAATGGAATTTGGATTGGAATAGAATGGAAATGAATGTTGAATGGAATGTGAAATGGAATGGAATGGAATGTGGAATGGAATGGATTGGAATGGAAAGTTGAATGGAAAGGAATGGAATGTGGAATAGAATGGAATCGAAAGTGAAATGGGATTGAATGGAATGGAATGGAATGTGGAATGGAATGGAATGGAATATGGAATGGAATGGAATGGAACGTGGAATGGAATGGAATAGAATGAAAATTCGAATGGAAAGGAATGGAATGTGGAATGGAAGTTAATGGAATGGAAAGTCGAATGGAATGGAATTGAAAGTTCAATGGAAGGGAATGGAATGGAATGGAATGTGAAATGGAATGGAATGGAATATGGAAAGGAATGTGGAAAGGAATGGAATGGTATGTGGAATGAAACGTGGAAGGGAATGGAACGGAACGTGGAATGGAATGGAATGGAATGTGTTATGGAATGAGGAATGGAATGGAATAGAATGGAAAGGAATTTGGAATATAATGGAATAGAATGTGGAATGGAAAGTGGAATGGAATGGAAAGGAATGTGGAAAGGAATGTGGAACAGAATGGCATAGAATGTGGAATGGAATGGAATTTAACGTGGAACCGAATGTGGAATGAAAAGTGGAATGTAATGGAATGAAATGTGAAATGGAATGGGGAATGGAACGTGGAATGGAGTGGAATGGAAGGTGAAATGGAATGAGGAATGGAGTGGAATGCAATGTGGAATCGAATGCGGAATGGAATGGAATGAAATGTGGAATGGAATGTGGAATAAAATGCAATGGAACGTGGAATGGAATGAGGAATGGAATGTGGAATGGAATGAGGAATGGAACATGGAATAGAAGATGGAATGGATCGTGGAATGGAACGTGGAATAGAATGAGGAATGGAACATGGAATAGAAGATGGAATGGATCGTGGAATGGAACGTGGAATGGAATGTGGAATGGAATGGAATGAAAAGTGGAATGGAACGTGGAATGGAATATGGAATGGAATGGAGTGGAACGTGGAATGGAATGAGGAAAGGAAAGTGGAATAGAATGCAATGGAACGTGGAATGCATCATGGAAAGGAATGAGGAATGGAACGCGGAATGGAAGGTGGAATTGAAAGTGGAATGGAATGGAATGTATAATGGAGTGGAATGGAACCTGGAATGGAATGTGGAATGCAATGGAAAGGAATGGAATGTTTAAAAGAATGGAATGGAATGGAAAGTGGAATGGAACGGAATAGAATGGAATGGAATGTTGAATGGTATTTGGAATAGAAAGCAATGTAATGTGGAACAGAAGGCAATGATGGAATGGAATGGAATGGAATGTGAAATGTAATGGAATGGAATGGAATGTTTAATGGAATGAAATGTGGAACGGAATGGAATGGAATGTGGAATGGAATGGAATGGAATGGAATGTGGAATGGAATGGAATATGTAATGTGGAATAGAATGGAATGAGGACTGGCATGGAATAGAATGGAATGTGGAATGCAAAGGAATGGAATGGAATATGGAATGGAATGGAATGGAATGTGGGATAGAATGTGGAATGGAAAGGAATGGAATGTGAAATGGAATGTGGAATTGAATGGAAAGGAATGGAATGGAATTTGATATGGAATGGAATGGAAAGTGGAATGGAATGGAATGCAATACAATGTGAAATGGAATGGAATTGAATGTGGAATTGAATGGAATTAAATATGGAATGGAATGGAAAGGAATGGAATGTGAAATGGAATGTAATGGAATGTGAAATGGAATGGAAAGGAATGTGGAATGGAATGGAATGGAATGTGGAATAGAATGTGGAATGGAATGTGGAATGGAATGGACTGGAAAGTCGAATGGAATGGAATGTGGAATATGGAATAGAATGGAATACAGAATGGAATGGAGTGGAATGTGGAATGCAATGGAAAGCAACGGAATATGGAATGTGGAACGGAATGGAATGGAATGTGGAATGGAAAGTGGAATGAAATGTGGAATGGAATGTGGAATAGAATGGAATGGAATGTGGAATGGAATGTGGAATGGAATGGAATGGAATGCAAGTGAAATGGAATGGAAAGGAATGTGGAATGGAATGAAATGTAATTTGGAATGGAACGGAATGGAATGTGGAATGGAGTGGAATTTAACGCAATGTGATATGGAATGGAACGAAATGTGGAATGGAATGGAATGGAATTTCCAATGGAATGAAATGGAATGGGGAATGGAATGCTGAATGCAATGGAATGGCATGTGGAATGAAATGGAATGGAATGTGGAATGGAAAGAAGAATGGAACGGAATGGAATGTGGAATGGAATGGAATGGAATGTGGAATGGAATGGAATGGAATCTGGAATGGAATGGAATGGAATGGAATCTGGAATGGAAGGGAATGCAATATGGAATGGAAAGGAATGGAATTGAATGTGGAATGGAATCTTAAGCAATGTAATGGTATGTGGAATGCAATGAGGAAGGGAATGTAATGACATGTAGAATTGGATTAAGAGTGCAATGGAATGGAATGTGGAATGGAATGGACTGGAATTTAGAAAGGAACGCTATGGAATGGAATGTGGAATGGAAAGGAATGGAATGTAATATGGAATCGAATGGTATTGAATGGAAGTTGTGATGGAAGGGAAAGGAATGTGGAATGGAATGGAATGGAATTTGGCATGGTATGGAATGGAATGGAATTGAAAGTGGAATATAATGGAATGTGGAATGGAAGGGAATGGAATATGGAATCAAATTGAATGGAATTTGGAAGGGAATGAGGAAAGGATTGGAATGGAATGTGGAATGGAATGTGGAGTGGAATGGAATGGAATGGAATGGAATGTGGAATGGAATGGAATGGAATGTGGAATGGAATGGAATGTGGAATGAAACGTGGAATGGAACGGAATGCAACGTGGAATGGAAAGAGGAAGGGAACATGGAAGGGAATGGAATGGAACGTGGAAACAAACGTGAAATGGAAGGCGGAATGGAATGGAATGGAACGTGGAATGGAATATGGAATAGAATGGAATCTAATGGAATGAAATGCAGAATGGAAGGTGGAATGAAATTTGTAATGGAACGTGGAATAGAATGGAATGGAAAGTGGAATGGAATGTGGAATGGAATGGAAGGTAACGTGGAATAGAATAGAATGGAATGTGGTGTGGAATGGAATGGAATTTGGAATGGAATGGAATTTCGAATGTTGAATGGAATGGAACGTAGAATGGAATGGAATGGAAGGTGGAAAGGAATGGAATGGAATGGAATGGAATTTGGAGTGGAATATAATGGAAAATGGAAATGAATGTTATGGAAATCAATGTCAAATTGAATAGAATGGAATGTGGAATGGAATGGATTGGAATGTGGAATGGAAAGGAATGGAATGGGGAAAAGTAAACAATGGAGTGTGGAATGCAATGTGGAATGGATTGGAAACGAATCCAAGGTGGAATGGAAAGGAATGGAATGTGGAATGGAGTGGAATGGAATATGGAATGCGATGAGGAAAGTAATGTAATGAAATGTGGAATTGAATGTGTGATGGAATGGAATGGAATGCAATATAACGTGGAATGGAATTGTATGGCATATGGAATTGAATGGAATGGAAAGCTATGTCAAATGGAATGGAATGGAATGTGGAATGCAATGGAATGGAATGGAATGCGAAATGAAATGGAATTGCGTGTGAAATTGAATGGAATGTAATGAGGAATGGAATTTAATGCAATGTGGAATGAAACGTGGAATGGAATGGAATGGAATGAGGAATGGAATGTGGAATGGATTGGAATGGAATGTGGAATGGAATGGAATGTGGAATGTGGAACAGAATTGAATGTGGAATTGAATGAAATGTAATATAGAATGCAATGGAAATGAATGGAATGTAGAATGGAATGGAATGGACTGAAATGAAATGTGAAATGGAATGGAATGTGGAACGTGGAATGGAAAGGAATGGAATGTGGAATAAAATGTGGAATGGAAAGGAATGGAATGGAAGGTGGAATGGAATGTGGAATGGAAAGTGGAATGAAATGGAAAGGAATGTGGAATTGAATGTCGTATGCAATGGAATGGAATGTGCAATGGAATGGAATGAAATGTGGAATGGAAAGTGGAATGGAATGGAATGGAATGTGGAATGAAATAGAAAGGAATGGAATGGAATGGAATGTGGAATGGATATTGCAATTCAATGGAATGGAATGTGGAATGGAATGTGGAATGGAATGGAAAAGCATGTGGAATGGAATGTGAAATGGGTTAGAAAGGAATGTGGAATGAAATGTAATGTGAAATTGAACGTGGAATGGAATGGAATGGAAGGTGGAATGGAATTTGGAATGGAATGGAATGGAATGTGAAATGGAACGGAATGGAATGTGGAATGGAATTGAATGGAATGGAACGGAATGGAATGCAAAGTGGAATGGAATGGAAAGTGGAATGGAATGTGGAGTGGAATGCAATGGAATGTGGAATGGAATGTGGATTGTAAACGAACGGAAAGTGGAATGGAATGTGGAATGGAATGGAATGTGGAATGGAATGGAATGGAACGTGGAATGTGACGGAATGGATTTGGAATGGAACGTGGAATGGAATGGAATAGAATTCAGTGGAATGGAATGTGGAATGGAAGGTGGAATGGAATGTGGAATGGAACGTGGAATGGAAAGGAATGGATCATGGAATGGAAAGGAATGGATGGTGGAATGGAATGGAACATGGAATGGAATGGAATGGAATGGAATGTGGAATGGAAACGAATGGAATGGAATGTGGAAAGGAATGGAAGGTAATGGAATGGATTGTGAAATTTAATGGAATGGAATGGAATGTGAAATGGAATGGCATGGAATGCAATGGAATTTGGATTGGAATGGAATGTGGAATGGAATGGAATGCAATGTGGAAGGGAATGTAATGGAATTTGGAATGGAATTTGGAATGGAATGGAGTGTGGAATGGAATATGGAAAGTAATGGCATGTGGAAAGGCATGGAATGCATTATGGAATGGAATGGAAAGGAACTTGGAGTGGAATGGAATGGAAAGGGATGTGGAATGGAATGTGGAGAGGAAAGGAGTGGAAACTGGAATGGAATTGAATGAAATGTGAAATGGAAAGTGGAATGCAATGGAACGAAAAGTAGAATGGAAAGTGGAATGGAATGGAATGGAATGTGGAATGGAATGGAATGGAATGTCGAATGGAATGGAGTGGAATGGAATGTGAAATGCAATGGAATGGAATGGAGTGGAATGGATTTGAATGAAATGTGCAATGGAATGGAATGGATTTTGGAATGGAATAGAATGGAATGTGGATTGGAAGGTGGAATGAAATGGAATGGAATGTGGAATGGAACATGCAGTGGAATGGAATGGAACAGAATGGAATGGGGAATCAAATGTGGAATGGAACGTGGAATGGAATGGAATGCAATGTGGGATGGAGTGTGGAATGGAACGTGTAATGGAACGGAAAGGAACGTGGAATGAAATGTGGTATGGATTGGAATGGAATGTGGAATGGAATGTGGATTGGAAAGTGGAATGGAATGGATTGGATTGTGGAATGGAATGCGGAATGCAATATAATGGAATGTGCAATGGAAAGGAATTGAATGTGCAATGTAATAGAATGTGGAATGCAATGGAATGGAACTGAATGGAATGGAATTTGGAATGGAAAGTGGAATGTAATGGAATGGAATGGGGAATGGAATGTGAAATTGAATGTGGAATGGAACGTGGAATGCATCGGAATGGAACGGAATGGAATGTGGAAAGGAATGTGGAATGGAACGTGGAATGGAAGGGAATGGAGTGGAATGGAATGGAATTTTGAATGGAAAGTGGAATTGAACGTGGAATGGAATGGAAAGGAATGTGGAATGGAATGTGGTATGGATTGGAATGGAATGTGGAAAGGAATGGAGTGGAATGTGGAATGGAACGTGGAATGGATTGGAATGGAATTTGGAATGGAAGGTGGAATGGAATGGTATGGTATAGGCAATGGAATGGAATGAAATGTGGAATGGAATGGAAAGGAATGGAATGTGGACTACAAAGTAATGGAATGGAAAGGAATGGAATGGAATGTGGATTGGAAAGTGGAATGGAATGGAAAGGAATGTGGAATTTAATGTGGTACGGAATGCAAAGGAATGTGGAATGAAATGGAATGGAATGTGGAAAGGAATGGAATGGAATGGGATGTGGAATGCAATGAAAAGGAATGGAATGGAATGGAATGTGGAATGGAATGGAATGGGGAATAGAATGTGGAATAGAACGTTGAATGGAATGGAATGGAATATTATGGAAAGTTCAACGGAATGTGGAGCAGAAAGTGTAATGGAATGTAAAGGAAGGTGGAATGCAAAGTGGAATGGATGGGAATGGCATGTGGAATGGAATGGAATGGAATGTGCAATGGAATGGAATGGAAAGTGGAATGGAATGGACTGCAAATTGGAAAGGAATGGAATGGAATGTGGAACGGAATGCAGAGGAATGGGTAGTGGAATGTGGAATAGACTGGAATTAAATGGAATGGAATGTGGAATGGAATGGAATGGAATGGAGAATGGAATGGAATGGAATTTGAAATGGAAATACAATGGAATGTGGAATGGTATGGAATGAAGTGTGGAATGGAATGGAATGTAATGTGGAATATAATGAGGAATGGATTGCGGAATGGAATGGAATGGAACTTGGAATGAAACGTCGAATGGAACGTGGAGTGGAACGTGGAATGGAAAGTGGAATGGAATGTGAAATTGAATGTGGAATGGAACGTGGAGTGGAAAGTGGAGTGGAAAGTGGAATGGAATGGAGTAGAACACAGAATGGAAAGGAAGGTTGAATGGAATGGAATGGAAAGTGGAAAGGAATGGAATGGAACGCTGAATGGAATGGAACGTGTAATGGAATATGGAATGGAATGGAATGGCAGGTAGAATGGAATGTGGAATTGGAAGGAATGCAATGTGGAATGGGATGGAATGCAATGTGGAATGGAATGTGGAACGCAATGGAATGGAACGTAGAATAGAATGAGGAATGGAACTTTGAATGGAAAGGAATGGAATGTGGAATGGAATGGAATGGAATGTCGAATCGAATGGACTGGAATTGAATATGGAATGCAATGGAATTGAAAGAAATGGAATGTGGAATGGAATGGAATGGAATGTGGAATGGAACGTGGAATGGAATGGAATGGAACATGGAATAGACTGTAGAACGGAATGGAATGGAACATGGAATGGAAAGTGGAATGGAATGTTGAATGGAAATTGGAATGGAATGTGGAATAGAAAGGCATGGAATGTGGAATGTAATGTGGAATGGAATGGAATGGAACATGGAATAGACTGTAGAACGGAATGGAATGGATCGTGGAATGGAAAGTGGAATGGAATGTGGAATGGAAATTGGAATGGAATGAGAAATGGAATGGGATGTGGAATGGAATGGAATGGAATGTGGAAAGTCATGAGGAATGGATTGCGGAATGGCATGAGGAATGGAACGCGGAGTGGAATGTATTGGAACGTGGAATGGAACGTCAAATGGAACGTGGACTGGAACGTGGAATGGAAGTGGAATGGAAACTGAAATGGAACGTGGAATGGAACATGGAGTGGAACGTGGAATGGAAAGTGGAATGGAATGGAATGGAACACGGAATGGAATGGAAGGTGGAATGGAATGGAATGGAACGTGCAAAGGAATGGAATGGAATGTGGAATGGAATGGAAAGGAAAGAGAAATGGAATTGAACGTGGAATGGAATGTGGAATGGAATGGAATGGAATGTGGAAATGAATGAGGAATAGAAAGGAATGGAACGTGAAACGGAATGGAACGTGGAATGGAGTGGAATGGAATGTGAAATGGAACTTAGAATGCAATGGAATGGAATGTGGAATGGAATGGAGTTGAAAGTGGAATGGAAAGTGGATGGTATGTGTAATTGTACGTGGATTGGAATGGAATGAAATTTGTAAATGAATGTGGAATGTAATGGAATGGAATGTGGAATGGAATGGAATGCAATGTGCAATGGAAAGGAATGGAATGTTGAATGGAATGGAAAGGAATGGAATGGAATGGAATAGAATGTGGAATGGAAAGGAATAGAATGTGGAATGAAACGGAATGGAATGTGGAATGGAATTGAACGGAATTTTCAATGGAATGGAATGGAATGAAACCCGTAATGGAATGGAATGGACTGTGTAATGGAATGGAATAGATTGGAATGTGGAATGGAATGGAATGTGGAATGGAATGGAATGTGGAATGAAATGTGGAATGGAATGGAATGGAATGTGGAGTGGAATGTGGAATGGAACGCGGAATGGAATGGAATGGAATGTGGAATGGAATGTGTAATGTAATTAAATCAAATATGTTATGGAAGGAAATGGAACGGAATGTTAACAGGAATGGAATGGAATGGAAGGTGCAATGGAATGAAATTGAATGTGGAATGTAATATGGAATGGAATGGAATGTGAAATAGAATGTGGAATGGAATAGAATGGAATGTGGAATGGAATGGAATGTGGAATGGAATGGAATTGAACGGAATGTGGAAAGGAATGGAATGGAATAGAATGTGGAATGGAAATTAATTAAATGGGACGGAATTTGGAATGGAAAGGAATGGAATGGAATGTGGAATGGAATGGAATGGAAAGGTATGGAATAACGAACGGAATGGAAGGGAAGGTGGAATGGAAAGTGGAATGGAATCTAATGGAATGTGGAATGGAATGGAATGTTTTGGAATGGAATGAAAAGGAATGTGGAATTTAAAGGAATTGAATGTGGAATGGCATGCGGAATGGAATGGAAAGGAATGTGGAATTGAATGGAATGGAATGTGGAATGGAATGGAATGGAATGTGGTATGGAATCGAATGGAATGTAGAATGGAATGGAATGTGGAATGGAATGTGGAATAGAATGGAATGGAATGTGGAATGGAATGGAATGGAATTTGAAATGGAAATAGAATGGAAAGGAATGTGGAATGGAATGAAATGTAATTTGGAATGGAATGGAATGGAATGTGGAATGGAATGTAATGGAATGTAGAATTGTATTAAGAGTGCAATGGAATGGAAAGTGGAATGGAATGGACTGGAATTTGGAAAGGAACGCTATGGAATGGAATGTGGAATGGAATGGAATGGAATGTAAAATGGAATGGAATGTTATTGAACGGAAATTGGGATGGAAGGGAAAGGAATGTGGAATGGAATGGAATGGAATGTGGAATGCAAGGGAAAGGAATGGAATGTGAAATGGAACGGAATGGAATGTGGAATGGAATTGAATGGAATTTGGCATGGTATGGAATTTAATGGAATGAAAATTGGAATATAATGGAATGTGGAATGGAATGGAATGGAATATGGAATCAAATTGAATGGAATTTGGAAGGGAATGAGGAAAGGATTGGAATGGAATGTGGAATGGAATGTGGAATGAAATCTGGAATGGAATGGAATGGAATGGAATGGAATGTTTAATGGAATGAAATGGAATGTGGAATAGAATGTGGAATGGAATGGAATGTGGAATGGAATGTTGAATGGAATGGAATGCAACGTGGAATGGAATGTGGAATGAAATGTGGAATGGAACGGAATGCAACGTGAAATGGAAAGAGGAAGGGAACGTGGAAGGGAATGGAATGGAACGTGGAAACGAACGTGCAGTGGAAGGTGGAATGGAATTGAATGGAACGTGGAATGCAATGTGGAATAGAATGGAATCGAATGGAATGAAATGCGGAATGGAATGTGGAATGGAATTGAACGTTGAATGGAATGTGGAATAGAATGGAATCGAATGGAATGAAATGCGGAATGGAATGTGGAATGGAATTTGTAGTGGAACGTGGAATAGAATGGAATGGAATGTGGAATGGAATGGAATGGAAAGTTGAATGGTATGTGGAATGGACTGGAATTGAATGTGGAATTGAATGACGAATGGATAGGAATGGAATGGAATGGAATGGAATGTGGAATGGAACATGGAAAGAAATGGAAAGGCTAATGGAATACATCGGATTGTGATGTGTAATGGAAGGAGGAATGGAATGGAATAGAGTGGAAAGGAATGTGGAATGTGGAATGGAATGAAATGTGGAATGGAATGAGGAATGGAATTGAAAGCAATGTGGAATGGAAGGGAGTGGAATGTGGAACGGAATGTGGAATGTAGTGGAATGCAACGTGGAATGGAGTGTGGAATGTAATGTACAGGAATGTGGAATTGAATGGAATGGAATCTGGAACGGAATGGAAAAAAATGGAATGGAATGTGAACTAGAATAGAACGAAATGGAATGGAATGTGGAATGGAAAGGAAAGGAATGTGAAATGGAATGTGGAATGGAATGTGGAATGGAATAGAATGGAATGTGGATTGGAAGGGAATGGAATGGAATGGAATGTGGAATTGAATGGAATGGAATGTGCAATGGAACGTGGAAAGTAATGGAATGGACAGTGGAATGGAATGAAATGTAATGTGTAATGGAATGAGGAGTGGAATGGAATAGAATGGAATGGAATGTGGAATGTGGAATGAAATGGAATGTGCAATGGAATGTGGAATGTGGAATAGAATGGAATGTGCAATGGAATGTGGAATGGAATTGAATGGAATGTGGAATGGTAGAGAGTCGAATGCGGAACGGAATGTGGAATGTAGTGGAATGGAATGTGGAATGGAGTGTGGAATGTAATGGACAGGAATGTGGAATTGAATGGAATGGAATCTGGAATGGAATGGAATGGAACGGAATGTCGGCTGGAGTGGAATAGAATGGAATGGAATGTGGAATGGAATGGAGTGGAAAGTGGAATGGAATCTGGTAAGGAACGTGTAATGGAATGGAATGGAATGGATTGGAACAGAAAGGAATGGGGAATGTATTGGAAAGGAATTTGGAAGGGAATGGAATTTAATGGAATAGAATGGAATGTGGAACGGAATGTAGAACGGAATGAAATGGGATGTGGAACGGAATGTGGAAAGGAATGGAATGTGAAATGGAATTTGGTATGGAATCTGGAATTTAATGTGCAATGGAATGGAAAGGAATGGATTGGAATCAGGAATGTAATGGAAAGTAATGTGGAATGTAGGGGAATGGAATGTGGAATGGAGAGTGGAAAGGAATGGAAAGGAATGTCGAATGCAATGGAATGGTATCTGGAATGGAATTGAATCGAATGGAAAGGGGACTGGAATGGAATGTAATTGAATGTGGAATGGAATGGAATGGAATGTGGAATGGAATGAAATGGAATCTGGAATGGAAAGTGGAATGGAATGTGGAAAGGAATAGAATGGAATGGGAAAGAAATGTGCAATGGAATGGAATGTGATGTGAAATGGAATGTGGAATGGAATGGAATGGTATGGAACGTGGAATGGAAAGGAATGTGGAATGGAATGGAATGGAATGGAATGGAATGGAATGGAAGAGGATGGAATGGAATGGAATTTGAAGGAATTGAATGTGGAATTGAATGTGAAATGGAATCCGGAATTGACTGTGGAATGGAATGTGGAAAGGAATGGAATGTGGAATGGAATGTGGAATTTAATGGAATGGAATGGAATGGAATGTGGAATGGAATGGAATGGAATGGAATGGATTGTGAAATGGAATGGAATGGAATGGAATGGCATGTGGAATGGAATAAAACGGAATGGAATGTAATTGAATGTGGAATGGAATGGAATGTGAATTTGAATGGAATGGAATGTGGAATGGAATGGAATGGAATATGGAACGGAATGTGGAGTGGAAAGGAATGGAATGTGGAATGGAATGGAATGGAATGGAATGTGGAACGGAATGTAATAGAATGTGGAATGCAATGGAGTGGAATGAAATGTGGAATGCAAAGCAATGAGGAATGGAACGTTTAATGGGATGGAATGGAAGATGGAATACAACATGGAATGGAACATAGATCGGAACGTGGAATGTATCGTGGAATGGAGTGGAATGGAAAGTGGAATGGACTGGAACGTGGACTGGAATGGAAAGGAATGTGGAATGGAATGGTTTGGAACGTGAAATGGAATAGTATGGAAATTGGAATGGATTGGAATGGAACGTGGATGGAATGTGGAATGGAATGGAACAGAATGGAATGCAAAGTGGAATGGAATAGATTGTAAAATGGAATGGAAGTGAACGTTGAATGGAATATGGAACGTAATGGATTGGAATGTGGAATGGAATGGTATGTGAAATGGAAGTAGAATGGAATATGAAATTGAAATAAAATGGAATGGAATGGAATGCAGAGTATAATGCAATGGAAAGTGGAAAGGAACGTGGAATGGAACGGAATGGAATTTTGAATGGAAGCAATGGAATGTCAAATGGAATGTCGAATGGAATGGACTGAAATGGAATGAGGAATGCAATGGAATGGAATGGAGTGGAATGAAATATGGAATGGAATGGAATAGAATGTGGAATGGAATGAGGAATGGAATGGAATGGAACGCAAAGTGGAATGGAATGGAGTGGAATGGAATGGAATGGGATGTGGAATAGAACGGAATGGAATGTGGAATGAAATGAGGAATGGAATGCAATGGAATGTGGAAAGGAATGGAATGGAATGGAATGGAATGTGGAATGGAATGGAATGGAATGTGGAATGGAATCTGGAATGGAATGGAATGGAATGTAGAAAGGAATCTAGAATGGAATGGATTGGAATGTGGAATGAAATGGAATGGAATGAGGAATCGAATGTGCAATGGAATGGAATGTGAAATGGAAATAGAATGGAATGTGAAATAGAAATAGAATGGAATGTGGAATGGAATGGAATTGAATGGGGAAAGGGATGCAATGGAATGTGGAATGCAACATGGGATGGAATGGAATAGAAAGTGGAAAGGAATGTGTAATGGATTTGAATGGAATGTGGAATGGAATGGAATGGAATGTCGAATGGAATTGACTGGAATGGAATGTGGAATGCAATGGAATGGATTGGAATGGAATTTAAAGTGGAATGGAATGGAATGGAATGTGGAATGGAACGTGGAATGGAATGGAATGTAATGGAATGTGGAATGTTATTTTGAATGGAACGTGGAATGGAATCTAATGGAACGGAAAGGAATGTTGAATAGAATGTTGAATGGAACATGGAGAAGAATGGAATGGAATGGAATGGAAAGAGGAGTGGATTGTGGAATGGAAGGTGGAATGGAATGGAATTGAACGGAAGTAGGAATGGAATATAATGGAATGGATAGTGGAAGTCAAAGGAATGGAAAGTGCAATGGAATGGAATGGAACGTGGAATATAATGGAAATGAATGTGGAATGGAATGGAAAGAAATGGAATGTGGACTGGAATAGCACGTGGAATGTAATGGAATTGAAGGTGCATTGGAATATGGAATAGAATGGAACGCCAGGTGGAATGGAATGTGGATTGGAATGTGGAATTGAATGGAACAGAATGTGGAATGGATCGTGGAAAAGAACATGGAATGGAATCTAATGGAATAGAATGGAATGTGGAATGAAATGGAATGGAAAGAGAACTGGAATGGAATGGAATGGACACATGGAATAGAATGGAATGGAATGTGGAATGGAATGTGGAATGGAATGGAATGGAATATGGAGTGGTATGGAGTGCAATCTGGAATGGAATGTGGAATGTAGTGGAATGGAATGAGGAATGGAATGTTGAATGGACTGGAAAGGAATGTGGAATGTAATGAAATGGAATCTGGAATGGAATGGAATGGAATGGAATGTCGAAAGGAATGGAATGGAAGGTGGAATGGAATGTGGAATGGAATGTGGAATAGAATGGAATGGAAAGTGGAATGGAATGTGGAATGGAATGGAATGGGATGGAATGTGGGACGGAATGTGGAATGGAAACTGGAATGGATTGTGGAATAGAATGGAATTTAATGGAATGTGGACTAGAATGGAATGGAATGAGAAATGAAATAGAATGTGGAAAGGAATTGAATTGAAAGTAATGGTATCTGGAACGGAATGTGGAATTGAATGGTATGGAAGGGAATTGAGTGGAAGGGAATGTGCAATGGAATGTGGAATGTAACATGGAATGGAATGTGGAATGGAATGGAATGCAATGTGGAATGGAATTGAATGGAATGTGGAATGGAATGGAATGAAATGGAATGTGGAATGGAATGGAATGGAATGTGGAATGGAATGGAAAGGAATGTGGAAAGGAATGGAATGTGGAATGGAATGGAATGGAATGTGGAATGGAATGGAATGGAATGGATTGTGCAATGGAATGGAATGGAATGGATTGTCGAATGGAATGGAATGCAATGGAATGGAATGTGCAATGGAATCTGCAATGGAATGTGGAATGGAATGGAATGTGGAATGGCATGGAATGTAATGGGATGGAATTTGGAATGGAATGTGGAATGGAATGGAATGGAATGGAATTGAGTGGAATGGAATGTGGAATGGAATGGAATGGAATGTGGAATGGAATGTAACGGCATGCGGAATGGGATGCGGAGTGGAACGGAAAGGAATATGGAATGGAAAGTGGAATGGAATGGAATGTGGATTGCAATGGAATGGAATCGAGTGGAATGTGGAAAGGAATGGAATGGAATGTGGAATGAAATGGAATGGAATGGAATGTAGAATGGAATGTGATGGAATGTAGAATGGAATGCGGATTGGAATGGAATGTGGAATGGAATGGAATGGAACGTGGGATGGAACGGAGTGGAATGTGGAATGGAATGTGGAATGGAATGGAATGGAATGTTGGAATGGAATAAAAAATTGAAAGTGGAATGGAATGCAATGGAACGTGGAATGGAAAGTGGAATGCAAGACGGAATGGAACTTGGAATGGATGGTGGAACGGAATGGAATGGAACGTGGGATGGAATGGAACGTGGAATGGAATGGAACGGAACCTGGAATGGAATGGAATGGGACGTAGAATGGAATAGAATGTGAAATGGAGTGGTATGTAACGTTGAATGGATTTTGTAATGGAATGGAATGGAAGGTGGAATGGAATGAGGAACGGAATACGGAATACAATGGAATGGAACGTGGAATATAACGTGGAATGGAACACGGAATGGAACGTGGAATGTATCGTCGAATAGGATGGAATGGAACGTGGAATCGAATGGAACGTGGAATGGAATGCAATGGAATGTGGCATGGAATGTGGAATGGATTGGAATGGAATGTGGAATGGAATGGAATGGAATGGAATGTGCAATGGAAAGGAATGGAATGCAATGTGGAATGGAATGGAATGGAATGGATTGTGGAATGGAATGTTGCATGGAAAGGAATGGAACGTTGAATGGAATATTATGGAAAGTGGAATGTAGTGGAATGGAACTTGGAATGGAATGTGGAATGGAATGCAACGGAATGGAAAGCAAAGTGGAATGCAATCGAAAGTGTAATGGAATGGAATTTAATGTGGAATGGAATGTGGAATGTAATGGAATGGAAAGTGGAATGGCATGTGGAATGGAACCTGGAATGGTATGTAATGGAATGTGGAATGGAATTTGGAATGGATTGGAATGGAAAGTGGAATGGAATGGAATGGAATGGAATGGAGTGGAATGTGGAATGGAATGCAATGGAATGGAATGGAATGGAATGTGGAATGGAATGTGGAATGAAATGGAATGGAATGGAATGTGGAATGGAATGGAATGGAATGCTATGGAATGTGGAATGGAGAGGAATGGAATGGAATGGAATGGAATGTGTAATGAAATGAAATGTGGAATGGAAAGGAATTCAATGTATAATGGAATTCCATTCCATTCCATTCCAGTCCGAATTCCATTCCATTCCATTCCATTCCACATTCCGTTCCACATTCCATTCCATTCCGTTTCACATTCCATTCCATTCCATTCCACATTCGGTTCCACATTCCATTCCATTCCGTTTCACATTCCATTCCATTCCATTCCACATTCCATTCCACTCTCCATTCCATTCCACATTCCATTCCACTTTCCATTCCTTTCCATTCCATATTCCATTCCACTTTCCATTCCAATCCATTCCACATTCCATTCCACATTCCATTCAATTTCATTTCACTTTCAATTCCGTTCCATTCCACATTCCATTCCACATTTAATTCCATTCCATTCCGTATTCCATTCCATTCCATTCTGCAGTCCATTCCTTTCCATTCCACTTTGCATTGCATTCCATTCAATTCCACATTCCATTCAAATCCATTCCACATTCCATTCCACCTTCCATGCCATTACATTCCGATTTCCTTTCCACATTCCATTCCTTTCCATTCCACAATTGATTCCTCATTTCATTCCATTCCATTCCTCATTCCATTCCACTTCCCATTCCATTCCATTCCACATTGCATTCTTTTCCATTCCAGATTCCATTCAATTGCATTCCACGTTCCATTCCACATCCCATTCAATTCCATTCCACTTAGCGTTCCACATTTCATTCCACATTTCCTTCCACATTCTATTCCACATTCCATTCCAGTCCATTCCACCTTCCATTCCACATTGCATTCTATTCAATTCCACATTCCGTTCCACATTCCATTCCACATTCCATTCCATTCCATTCTATTCCACATTCCTTTCCATTCCATTACACATTCCATTCCATTCCCCATTCCACTCCATTTCATTCCACTTTCCATTCCATTTCACTCCACATTCCATTCCAGTCCATTCCACATTCCATTCCTCATTCCATTCCACATTCCATTCCACATACCATTCCAAGGCATTCCACATTCCATTCCATTCCATTCCACATTCTATTCCACGTTCCATTCCACGTTCCATTCCACGTTCCATTCCACCTTCCATTCCATTGCATTGCTCGCTTCATTCCACATTCCATTCTATTACATTCCACTTTCCTTTCCACATTCCATTCCACATTCCATTCCACATTCCGTGCCACATTCCATTCCATTCCAATCCACAGTCCATTTCTTTACATTCCACATTGCATACCACATTCCATTCCACTTTCCATTCCATTCCATTCCATGTACCCTTCGACGTTACATTGGACGTGCCATTCCACGTTCCATTCCATTGCATTCCACGTTCCGCTCCATGTTCCATTCCATTCCATTCCATTCAACATTGCATTCCATTACATTCCACATTCCATTCCCTTCCTTTCCACGTTCCATTCCATTATGTTCCACGTTCCTCTCCACTTTGCATTCCACGTTCCATTCCACGTTCCATTCCATTCCATTCCACGTTCCATTCCATTCCATTCCACGTTCGGTTTCATTCCATTTCACGTTGCGTTTCACCTTCAATTTCACATTCCATTCCACCTTCCATTCCATTCAATTCCCTTCCATTCCACATTAGATTCCATTCCATTCCACTTTCCATTCCACGTTGCATTCCACGTTTTATTCTGCGTTCCATTCCATGTTCCATTCCTTTCCACTCCACCTTCCATTCCATTGCCTTTCACATTCCATTCCTTTCCATTCCATTCCATTCCACATTCCATTGCACAATCCATTCCCTTCGATTACAGATTCCATTCCATTTCATTCCACATTCCTTTCCACGTTCCATTCCACGTTCCATTCCACGTTCCATTCCACATTCCATTCCACATTGCTTTCCATTCCAGTCCATATTCCATTCCACATTCCATACAATTCCATTTAAACCTTCCATTCCAATCCATTACACATTCCATTCCACTTTCCATTCCATTCCATTCCACATTCCATTCCTCATTACAGTTCTTTCCATTCCATATTCCATTCCAAATTGCGTTCCACATTCCATTCCGCATTCCATTCCATATTTCAATCCATTACATTCCGCAATCCATTCAACATTCCATTCCATTGCATTCCACATTCCATTCCAGATTCCATTCCACGTTCTGTTCCACATTGCATTCCATTCCATTCCACGATCCATTCCACGTTCCATTCCACAATCATTTCCATGTTCCCTTCCACTTTCCATTCCATTCCATTCCACATTCCATTGCGCATTCCATTCCACGTTCCATTCCGCATTCAATTCCATTCCATTCCACGTTCCATTCCATTGTATTGCACATTCCATCCCACATTCCAATCCATTCCATTCCATTCCACGTTCCATTCCACATTCCGTTCCATTCCATTGCACATTACATTCCACATTCCATTCCATTCCAATCCTCATTCAATTCCACATTCCTTTCCAAGTTCCAGTCCACATTATATTACACGTTCCATTCCGTTCCATTCCACGTTCCATTCCACATTCCATTCTTCATTCCATTCCACATTCCATTACCTTCCATTCCAGATTCCTTTGAACTTTCCATTCCATGCTACATTACATTCCACATTCCATTCCACATTTGTTTTCGCATTCTTTTACATTGCATTCCACATTTCGTTCCATTCCATTCCACCTTCCATTCCATATTCCGTTCCATTCCTTTCCACATTCCTTTCCACATTCCATTCCAAGTTCCATTCCATTGCAATCCACAATCCATTCCACGTTCCCTTCCATGAACCATCCCATTTCATTACACGATCCATTACAAATTCCATTACATTCCATTACACTTTGCATTCCGCATTCCATTCCACATACCATTCTGTTCCATTGCACATTCCTTTCCACACTCCATTCCACATTCCATTCCTCTTTCCATTCCATTCCATTCCACATTCAATTCCGCATTCCATTCCACATTCCATTCCGTTCCATTTCACTTTAATTTTCACTTTCCATTCCACATTACATTCCATTCCTTTCCACATTCCATTCCACACTGCATTACACTTTCCATTTCACATTCCATTCCACATTCCATTCCAATCCGTTCTACATTCCATTCCATTCCGTTCCACATTCAATTAAATTCTTTCCACATTTCATTCCACTTTCCATTCCATTCCATATCAAATTCCATTCCACTTTCCTCCATTCCATTCCATTCCACATTCCAATCCACATTCCATTCCATTCTATTCCATTCCATTCTGCATTTCTTTGCACATTCCATTCCATTCCATTCCACATCCCATTCCACATTACAATCCACATTCTGTTCCATTCCATTCGATTACGTTCCGCATTCCATTGCACATTCCTTTCCATTCTATTTCACGTTACTTTTCACATTCCATTCCACATTCCATTCTATTCCATTCCACATTTCATTCCACATTCCATTCCACTTTCCATTCTACTTTCCATTCCATTCCATTCCATTCCACATTCCATTTCACATTGCATTCCATTCCATTCCATTCCGCATTGCATTGCACATTCTTTTCCATTCCATTCCACATTCCATTCCATTCAATTCAATTCCACATTCCATTCCACATTCCATTCCATGCCATTCCACATTCCATTCCATTCCATTCCACATTCCATTCCATTCCACATTCCATTCCATTCCATTCCACATTTCATTCCACATTCCATTCCACTTTCCATTCCACTTTCCACTCCATTCCATATTCCATTCCACATTCCATTCCATTCCATTCCACATTCCATTCCATTGAATTCCACATTGCATTCCATTCCATTCCTTTCCATTCCATTCCACATTCCGTTCCACATTCCATTCCATTGCGTTCCACATTGCATACCATTCCGTTCCACATTCAATTCCATTCCACTCCACATTTCATTCCACTTTCCATTCCATTCCATTCCACATTCCATTCCACTTTTGATTTCATTCCATTCTATTCCACATTCCAATCCACATTCTCTTCCATTCTATTACATTCCATTCCGCATTCCATTGCACATTCCATTCCGTTCCATTCCACATTCCGTTTCATTCCATTCCATTCCACATTCCATTCCACATTCCATTCCATTCCACATTCCATTCCATTCCATTCCACATTTCATTCCATTCCATTCCACCATCCATTCAACATTCCATTCCATTGCATTGCACATTCCATTCTAGATTCCCTTCCTCGTTACATTCCACATTCCATTCCAATCCATTCCACGATCCATTCCACTTTCCATTCTACAATCAATTCCACGTTCCATTCCACTTTCCATTCCATTCCATTCCACATTCCATTCCACATTCCAATCCATATTCTATTCCATTCCATTCCATTCCATTCTGTATTTCATTGCACATTGCATTCCATTCTTTTCCACATTAAATTCCATTCAATTCTATTCCACATTCCATTCCTTTCCATTCCGCATTCTACTGCACATTCCTTTCCATTCCATTTCACGTTACTTTTCACATTCCATTCCACATTCCATTCCATTCCATTCCACATTTCATTCCACATTCCATTCCACTTTCCATTCTACTTTCCATTCCATTCCATTCTATTCCACATTCCATTTCACATTCCATTCCATTCCATTACGAATTGCATTACACATTCCTTTGCATTCCATTCCACATTCCATTCCATTCCATTCCACATTCCATTACATTCCATTCCACATTTCATTCCACATTCCATTCCACTTTCCATTCCCCTTTCCATTCCATTCCATATTCCATTCCACATTCCATTCCACATTCCATTCCACATTCCATTCCATTCCATTCCACATTCCATTCCACATTCCATTCCATTCCATTCCACATTCCATTCCATTCAATTCCACATTGCATTCCATTCCATTCCTTTCCGTTCCATTCCACATTCCGTTCCACATTCCATTCCATTGCATTCCACATTCCATTCCATTCCATTCCACATTCAATTCTATTCCACTCCACATTTCATTCCACTTTCCATTCCATTCCATTCCACATTCCATTCCACTTTCGATTCCATTCCATTCCACATTCCATTCCACTTTCTGTTCCATTCAATTCCATTCCACATTCCAATCCACATTCTATTCCATTCTATTACATTCCATTCCGCATTCCATTGCACATTCCATTCCGTCCATTCCACATTCCATTCCATTCCATTCCACATTTCATTCCACATTCCATTCCACTTTCCATTCCACTTTCCATTCCATTCCATATTCCATTCCACATTCCATTCCACATTCCATTCCATTCCATTCCACATTCCATTCCATTCAATTCCATATTGCATTCCATTCCATTCCTTTCCATTCCATTCCACATTCCGTTCCACATTCCATTCCATTGCGTTCCACATTGCATACCATTGCGTTCCACTTTCAATTCCCTTCCACTCCACATTTCATTCCACTTTCCTTTCCATTCCATTCCACATTCCATTCCACTTTTGATTCCATTCCATGCTATTCCACATTCCAATCCACATTCTCTTCCATTCTATTACATTCCATTCCGCATTCCATTGCACATTCCATTCCGTTCCATTCCACATTCCATTTCATTCCATTCCATTCCACATTCCATTCCACATTCCATTCCATTCCACATTCCATTCCATTCCATTCAACATTTCATTCCATTCCATTCCACAATCCATTCAACATTCCATTCCATTGCATTCCATATTCCATTCTAGATTCCATTCCTCGTTCCATTCCACATTCCATTCCATTTCATTCCACAATCCATTCCACGTTCCATTCTACAATCAATTCCACGTTCCATTCCACTTTCCATTCCATTCCATTCCACTTTCCATTCCACATTCCAATCCATATTCTATTCCATTCCATTCCATTCCATTCCGTATTTCATTGCACTTTCCATTCCATTCTTTTCCACATTAAATTCCATTCAATTCTATTCCACATTCCATTCCATTCCATTCCGCATTCTACTGCACATTCCTTTCCATTCCATTTCACGTAACTTTTCACATTCCATTCCACATTCCATTCCATTCCATTCCACATTTCATTCCACATTCCATTCCACTTTCAATTCTACTTTCCATTCCATTCCATCCTATTCCACATTCCATTTCACATTCCATTCCATTCCATTCTGCATTGCATTGCACATTCCTTTCCATTCCATTCCACATTACATTCCATTCCATTCCACATTCCATTCCATTCCATTCCACATTTCATTCCACATTCCATTCCACTTTCCATTCCCAATTCCATTCCATTCCATATTCCATTCCACATTCCATTCCACATTCCATTCCATTCCATTCCACATTCCATTCCATTTAATTCCACATTTCATTCCATTCCATTCCTTTCTGTTCCATTCCACATTCCGGTCCACATTCCATTCCATTGCATTCCACATTCCATTCCATTCCATTCCACATTCAATTCTACTCCACTCCACATTTCATTCCACTTTCCATTCCATTCCATTCCACATTCCATTCCACTTTTGATTCCATTACATTCCACATTCCATTCCACTTTCTGTTATATTCAATTCCATTCCACATTCCAATCCACATTCTATTCCATTCTATTATATTCCATTCCGCATTCCATTGCACATTCCATTCCGTTCCATTCCACATTCCATTCCGTTCCATTCCATTCCACATTCCATTCCATTCCACGTTCCATTCCATTCCACATTTCATTCCATTCCATTCCACAATCCATTCAACATTCCATTCCATTGCATTCCACATTGTATTCTAGATTCCATTCCACGTTCTATTCCACATTCCATTACGTTCCATTCCAAGATCCATTCCACGTTCCGTTCTACAATCAATTCCACGTTCCATTCCACTTTCCATTCCATTGCATTCCACTTTCCATTCCATATTACATTCCATTCCTTTCCACTTTTCATTCCACATTCCATCGCACATTCCATACCACGTTCCATTCCTCATTCAATTCCATTCCATTCCACATTCCATTCCATTGCATTCCACATTCCATTTCACATTCCGTTCCACTCCATTCCATTCCCCATTCCATTCCACATTCCATTCCATTCCATTGCGCATTCCATTCCACTTTCCATTCCATTCCATTCCTCATTCAATTCCACATTCCTTTCCAAGTTCCAGTCCATATTCTATTACACGTTCCATTCCATTCCATGTTGCATTCCACATTCCATTCCACATTCCATTCCACATTCCACTCCATTCCATTCCAGATTCCATTGCACTTTCCATTCCTTGCTATATTACATTCCACATTCCATTCCACATTTCATTTCACATTCTATTCCATTGTATTCCGCATTCCATTCCATTCCATTCCACATTCCATTCCATATTCCGTTCCATTCCTTTCCACATTCCTTTCCACATTCCATTCCACGTGCCATTCCATTCCAAACCACGATCCATTCCACGTTCCCTTCCATGATCCATCCATTTCATTCCACGATCCATTCCACATTCCATTCCATTCCATTTCACTTTGCATTCCACATTCTATTCCACATACCTTTCTGTTCCATTGTGCATTCCATTCCAAACTCCATTCCACATTGCATTCCTCTTTCCATTCCATTCCATTACACATTCCATTCCACATTCTATTCCACATTCCATTCCGTTCTATTTCACGTTAGTTTTCACATTCCATTCCACATTCCATTCTATTCCATTCCACATTTCTTTCCATATTCCATTCCACTTTCCATTCCACTTTCCATTCCATTCCATTCCATTCAACATTCCATTCCATTCCATTCCACGTTTAATTCCATTCCATTCCTTCCAATTCCATTCCACATTCCATTCCATTCCATTCTACTCCACATTCCTTTCCATTCCATTCCACATTCCATTCCATTCCACATTCCTTTCAACATTCCATTCCACATTCCATTCCATTCCGTTCTATTCCACTTTGCCTTGCATTCCACGTTTTATACCATTTCATTCCACATCCCATTCCGTTCCATTCCACATTCCATGCCATTCAATTGCTTATTTCATTCCATTCCTTTGCATTCCACATTCCATTCCATTACATTTCCTTGCCATTCCATTGCATTGTATTCCACTTTCCATTTCACATTCCATTCCACATTCCATTTCATATTCCAGTGTGCATTCTATTCCACGTTCCATTCCATTTCATTCCACTATCCATTCCATTCCATTCCACATGCCATTTCATTCCATTCCTCATTCCATTCCACATTCCATTCCACATTACATTCCATTCCATCCCACATTCCTTTCCATTCTATTCCACATTCCATTCCTTTCCGTTCCACATTGCATTCCACATCCCATTCCATTCCATTCCACATTCCATTCCACATTTGATTCCTTTCAATTCCACTTTCCATTCCACACTCCATTCCACTTTCCATTCCACATTCCTTTCCATTCCATTCCACATTCCATTCCATTCCATTTCACATTCCATTCGACATTCCATTCCTTCCCATTCCATTCCACATTGCTTTCCATTCTATTCCACATTCCATGCCATTCCATTCCACATTCCATTCCATACCATTCCACTTTCCAATCCACATTCCTTTCCACATTCCATTCCATTCCATTACTTTCCATTGCACGTTCCATTCGATGTTCCATTCCACATTCTCTTCCATTCTGTTACACATTCCATTCCACATTCCTTTCGATTCCTTTACACTTTCCATTCCACATTCCATTCCACATGACATTGGGTTCCATTCCACATTCCATACCACATTCCATTACACATTCCTTTCCATTTCATTCCACATTCCAATCCACATTCCATTCCATTGCATTCCACATTCCAATCCATATTCCATTCCATTCCATTCCACATTACTTTAAATTCCATTTCACTTTCCATTCCATTCCATTGCATTCCTCATTACATTCCATTCCATTCCGCATTCCCTTCCATTCCATTCCACTCCATTCCATATTCCATTCCATTCCATTCCTTTCCACATTACATTTTGTTCCATTCCACATTCCATTCCGTTACTTTCCAATTTCCATTCCATTCCACTCCACATTCCATTTCATTCCATTTCATTCCATTCCACGTTCCATAGGATTCCTTTCCTTTCCACATTCCATTACTTTCCGTTCCGCATTCCTTTCCACTTCATTCCACATTTCATTCCACATCACTTTCCATTCCAGTCCACATTCAATTCCACGCTCCATTCCACGTTAGTTTCCAGGTTCCATTCTATATTCCATTCCACATTCCATTCCTTTCCACATTCCATACCGTTCCATTGAATTCCATTCCACATTCCATTCCATTACATGCCACATTCCATTCCATATTCCATTCCACTCCAGTCCATATTCCATTCCACATTCCGTTGCATTTCATTCCACATTCCATTCCACATTCCATTCCATTCCATTCTACATTCCTTTCCAGATTCCATTCTATTCTTATACACATTCCATTGTATTCCATCCGACCTTCCATTCCATTCCACATTCCATTCCACATTCCATTCCACATTCGATTACATTCATTTCCACATTCCATTCCATTTCATTCCACATTCCATTCCATTTCATTCCACATTCCATTGCACATTCCATTCCATGTTCCATTCCATTCCATTCAACGTTGCATTCTACCTTCAAATCCACGTTCCATTCAACGTTACATTCCACGTTCCATTCCATTCCATTCCACCTTCCATTCCACATTCCTTTCCATTCCACTCCACATCCCATTTCACATTCCAGTCCAGCACATTCCACATTGCATTCCTCATTCCATTGCATTCCTTTCCACTTTCCATTCCATTCCCCTCCACGTTCCATTCCACATTTCATTCCATTGCATTCCATTACATTCCACGTTCTATTGCACGTTCCATTATATTCCATTCCACTTTCCATTCCACTTTCCATTCCATTCAATTCCACATTCCTTTCCACATTCCATTCCACATTCCATTCCACTCCACATTCCACTCAATTCCATTCCACTCAACATTACACTACATTCTACAACTTTTCTCATTGCATACCTTTCCATTGCACATTTCATTCCACGTTCCGTTCCACTTTCCGTTCCACATTCCATTCTACACTCCATTCCATTCGTTTCCACATTCCACTCCACATTTCATTCCACAATCCATTGCAGGTTGCATTCCACATTTTGACCGCATTCCATTCCACTATATTTCTCCTTCCATTCCACATTCCTTTCCATTCCATGCCACATTGCATTCCACATTCTATTCCATTCCATTCCACATTTAATTCCACGTTCAATTCTACATTCCACTCCACGTTCCATTCCACATTCCTTACCACGTTCCAGCCCATTGCCTTCCACATTCCACTGCACATTCCAATACATTCCATTCCACATTCCATTCCACATTCCATTCCACATTCCATCTCACATTCCATTCATTCCATGCCACATTCCATTCCAAATTTAATTTCACATTAAATTCTATGTTCCACTCCAAGTTCCATTCCACGATTCATTCCACGTTCCATTCCATGTTCCATCCCATTGCATTCCACATTCCACTGCACATTCCAATACATTCCATTCCACATTCGATTCCACATTCGATCTCACATTCCATTCCACATTCCAATAAATTGCATTCCTCATTCCATTCTACGTTCCATTCCACGATCCTCTCCACGTACCATTCCATTCCATTCCACTTTTCATTTCATTCCATTCCACATTCCATTCCACATCCCATTTCACATTCCATTCCACATTCCATTTCACTTTCCATTGCAATTCATTATATTCAATTACATATTGCATTCCATTACAGTCCACATTCCTTTCCGTTCCATATTCCATTCCTTTTCATTCCACATTCCATTCCACATTTCATTCCATTCCATTCTTTTCCACATTCCATTCGATTCCACTCCACATTCGATTCCATTCCATTCCACGTTCCATTCCACATTCCATTCCACGTTCCATTCCACATTCCATTCCATTCCATTCCACATTCCATTCCATTCCATTCCACATTCCATTCCATTCCATTCCACATTCCATTGCATTCAATTTCACATTCCATTCCATTACATTGCATTCCACATTCCATTCCATTCCATTCTACATTCCATTCCTTTCCATTCCATTCTATTCCACATTCCGTTCCATTCCATTCTTTTCAACATTCCATTCCATTCCATTCCACTTTCCTTTCAATTACATTCCACATTCCATTCCGCATTCCATTCTACATTCTCTTCCACATTCCATCCGACACTGGATTCCACATTCCATTCCTTTCCATCCCACATTCCATTACATTTTCCATTCCATTCCTTTCCACATTCCATTCCACAATCCATTCCATTACATTCCACCTTCCATTCCGTGTTCCATTGCACTGTCCATTCCACGTTACTTTCCACGTTCCATTCCAATTTCCATTACATTCCATTCCATATTCCATACCATTCCATTCCATTCCTCATTCCATTCCACATTCCTTTCAACATTCCCTTCCACATTCGATTCTATACCATTCCACATTCCAATCCACATTCCATTGCATTCCATTACACATTCCATTCCATTCCCCTCCACATTCCATTCCACATACCATTCCATTCCTCTCCACATTCCATTCCAGATTCCATTCCATTCCATTCAACATTCCATTCCACATTCCATTCCATTCCATTCCACCTTCCATTCCACGTTTCATTCCATATTCCATTCCACATTCCATTCCACATTCCATTGTGTTCCATTCCACATTCCATTCCTCATAACTTTCCACAATCCATTCCACATTCCATTCTATTGCATTCCACATTCCTTTCCATTCCACTCCACATTGCATTTCACATTCCAGTCCAGCACATTCCACATTGCATTCCACATTCCATTGCATTCCTTCCCACTTTCCATTCCATTCCACTCCACATTCCATACCACATTCCATTCCATTCCATTCCATTCCATTCCATTCCACGTTCTATTGCACGTTCCATTAGATTCCGTTCCGTATTCCTTTCCACATTCCTTTCCATTCAATTCCACATTCCATTCCACATTCCATTCCACATTCCATGCCATTCCACTCCTCATTCCACTCAACTCCTTTCCATTTCACATTACATTGCATTCTACACCATTTCACATTCCATTCCATTCCATTCCTTTCCATTCCACATTCCATTCCACATTACACTCCACTTTCCATTCCACATTCCATTCTACACTCGATTCCATTCGTTTCCACATTCCATTCCACATTTCATTCCACAATCCACTGCACGTTCCATTCCACATTCCAACCACATTCCATTCCACTATATTCCTCCTTCCATTCTACATTCCTTTCCACTCCATGCCACTTTCCATTCCACATTCCATTCCATTCCATTCCACATTTAATTCCATGTTCAATTCCATGTTCCACTCCATGTTCCATTCCACGATCCATTCCACTTTCCATTCCACGTTCCATCGCATTGCATTCCACATTCCACCGCACATTCCAATACATTCCATTCCACATTCCATTCCACCTTCCATCTCACATTCCATTCCACATTCCAATCAGTTCCATTCCGCATTCCATTCTAAGTTGCATTCCATGATTCATTCCGCGTTCCTTTCCACGTTCCATTCCGTTCCATTCCACTTTCCATTACACATTCCATTCCACATTCCATTTCACATTCCATTCCATATTCCGTTTCACTTTCCATTCCATTCCATTCCATTCCAATACACATTGCATTCCATTACAATCCACATTCCTTTCTGCTCCTTTCCACATTCCATTCCGTTCCACTTTCCATTCCTTTCCTTTCCATATTGCAATCCATTTCATTCCACATTCCATTACACATTTCATTCCATTCCATTCTATTCCACATTCCATTCGATTCCATTCCACATTCCATTCCATTCCATTCCACGTTCCATTCCACATTCCATTCCATGTTCCATTCCACAATCCATTCCATTCCAATCCACATTCGATTCCATTCCATTCCACTTTCCATTCCATTCCATTCCACATTCCATTCCATTGAATTTCACATTCCATTACATTACATTGCATACCACATTCCATTCCATTCCATTCTGCACTCCATTCCTTTCCATTCCATTCTATTCCACATTCCATTCCATTCCATTCTATTCCACATTCCATTCCATTCCCTTCCACTTTCCATTCAATTACATATCACATTCTATTCCACATTCCTTCTACATTCTATTCCACGTTCCATCCCACATTGAATTCCACATTCCATTCTTTTCCATCCCACATTCCATTACATGCTCCATTCCATTCCATTCCACTTTCCATTACATTACATTCCACCTTCCATTCCATGTTCCATTGCACTTTCCATTCCACGTTACTTTCCACGTTCCATTCCACATTCCATTCCATATTCCATACCATTCCATTCCTTTCGTTTCCACAATCCATTCCTTTCCATTCCTCTTTCCATTCCACCTTCCGTTCCATTCCACATACCATTCCACTCTCCATTCCGCATTCCATTCCACATTCCACTCCGTTACATTCCACATTTTATTCCACACTGCATTCCACATTCCATTCCACATTCCATTCCTTTTCATTCCACATTCCATTCCACATTCCATTCCGTTCCATTCCAAATTCATTTCTACATTCCAATCCATTCTCTTATATATTCCATTCCATTCCATTCCATATTTCATTCGACATTCTATTCCACATTCCATTCCACATTCCATTCCATTCCGTTCCACATTCTATTCCACATTCCATTCACATTCCATTCCGTTCAATGCCGTGTTCCCTTCAACATTCCATTCCACATTCCATTCCACATTCCTTTCCACATTCCATTCCACATTCCATTCTACGTTCCATTCCATTCCATTCCAAATTCCATTCCATTCCATTCCACTTTCCATTCCATTCCATTCCACATTCTATTCCATTCCATTCCATTGTCTTCCATATTCAATTCCATTTCATTCCACATTCCATTCTGTTACATTCCGCATTGCATTCCACATTCCATTCCACATTCTATTCCACGTACCATTCCACTCCATTCCACATTCTATTCAATTCCATTCCACATTCCATTCCATTCCATTCCACATTCCATTCCATTCCATTCCACATTCCATTCCATTCCATTCCACATTCCATTCCACATGTCATTTCATTCCAATCCACATTCCATTTCACATTTCATTCCACATTGCATTCCACATTGCATTTCACATTCCATTCCACATTGCATTCCATTCAATTACACATTCCATTCCACATTCCATTTCATTCCATTCCACATTCCATTCCATTCCAATCGACATTTCATTGAACGTTCCATTCCGCGATGCATTCGATGTTCCAATCTGCTTTCCATTCCATTCCATTCCTCATTTCATTCCATATTCCATTCCATTCCATTCTACATTCCGTTGCAAATTCCATTCCATTCCATTCCAGATTCCATTCCATTAATTTCCACATTCCAATCATTTCCAAATTCCATTCCAAGTTTCATTGCACAATCCATTCCACTTTCAATTCCGTTCCATTCCACAATCCATTCCACATAGCACTCCACATTGCATTCCACATTCCCTTCCACATTCCCTTCCGCATTCCATTCCATTCCATTCCACATTCCATTCCATTCCATTCCACATTCCATTTAACATTCCATTCCGTTGCATTCCACATTGCTTTCGAGATTCCATTCCACATTGCATTCCACATTCCGTTCCACATTCCTTTCCATTCCATTCCTTATTCCATTCCATTCCATTCCACATTCCATTCCTTTCAATTCCACATTCCATTTCATATTACATTCCATTCCATTCCACATTTCATTCCAGATTCCATTCCTCTTTCCATTCCACATTCCGTTCCACATTCCACTCCATTGCATTCCGCATTCCATTCCATTCCATTTCATATTCAATTTCACTTTCCATTCCGCTTTTCATTTCACATTCCATTCCATTCCATTTCCCATTAAATTGCATTCCATTCCACATTCCATTCCACTTTTCATTCCATTCCATTCCACATTCCATTCCTCTCTACATTCCATTCCACATTCCATTCCATGTTCCATTCTGCATTTCATTACACATTCCATTCTACTTTCTATTGCGCTCCATTCCACATTTGATTCCACACTCCACTCGACATTGCATTCCACATTCCATTCCACATTCCGTTCCACATTCCATTCCATTCCATTGCACATTCCATTCTACTTTCCATTCCATTTCATTTCACATTCCATTCCCTTCTATCCCACATTCCATTAAATATTCCATTCCATGTCCCATTCCACGTTCCATTCCACGTTCCATTCCATTCAATTCCTCATTCCATTCAACATTGATTTCCATTCCATTCCACTTTCCTTTCCAAATTCCATTCCACATTCCATTCCACATTACATTCCGTTCCATTCAACATTCCATTCCACATACCATTATATTCCATTCCACATTCCATTCCACGTTCCATTCAACATTCCATTCCACTTTCCAGTCCATTTCATTCCACATTCAATTCCACATTCCATTCTGTTTGATTCCACATTGCATTAAAGATGGAATTCCACATTCCATTCCATTCCATTCCTCGTTTCATTACAGGATCCACTCCATTCTATTCCACTTTCCATTGCACTATCCATTCCACATTCTATTCCACATTCCATTCCACATTCCATTTCACAATCCATTCCACATTCCGTTTAACATTCCATTCTATTCTATTTAACATTCCATTCCACATTCCATTCCATTCCACATTCCATTCTACATTGCATGCTACATTCCATTCCATTCCATTCCACATTCCATTCCAATTTCCATTCCACATTCCATTCCATTCCATCTCACATTCCATTCCACATTCCATTCCATTCCATTCCAGGTTGCATTCCACATTGCGTACCACATTCCATTACACGTTCCTTTCCACATTGCATTCAATTCCGTTCCACATTCCATACCATTCCATTCCATTTCATTTCACAATCCATTCCATTCCATTCCACATTCCATTCCATATTCCATTCCACATTCCTTTCTGTTGCATTACACACTGCATTCCGCACTCCATTCCACATTCCATTCCACATACCATTCTTTTCCACTCCACATTCAATTCCACATTGCATTTCACTTTCCGTTGCATTCCATTCCACATTACTTTGCATTCCATTCCACATTCCTTTCCATTACATTCCACATTCCGTTCCACATTTTATTCCATCTTTCTTTCCACATACCATTTCATTCCATTCCACATTCCATTCCACTTTCCATTCCACTTTCCATTCCATTCTATTACACATTTCATTCCATTCCATTCCACATTAAATTACACGCTCCAGTCCACGTTACATTCCATTTTCCTTTCCACTTTCCATGGCATTCCATTTCACGTTCCATTCCACTTTGCATTACATTACATTCCACTTTCATTTCCACATTCAATTCTACATTTCGTTCCACTATATATTCCGTTCTATTCCATATTAAATTCCACATTCCATTCCACATTTCATGTCATTCCATTCAACATTGCATTCCACATTCCATTCAACAGTCCATTCCACTTTTCATTCCATTCCATTCCACATTCCTTTCCACATATGATTCCATTCCATTCCACATTCCATTCCACATTCCGTTCCACATTCCATTCCACATTCCATTCCATTCCTATTCCATTCCTATTCCATTCCATTCCATTCCATTCTATTGCACATTCCATTCTATTGCATTCCACTTTCCATTCCATTCCATTCCACATTCCACTCCACATTACAGTCCTTTTCATTGCACAATTCATTCCACATTCCATTCCATTCCAGTACGCATTACATTCCACATTCCATTCAACATTCCATTCCACATTCCATTCCATTCCATTCCACATTCCGTTCCACATTTCATCGCATTCCATTCCAGATTCCTTTCCATTCAACTCCACCTTCCATTCCACAATCCTTTCCACTCCATTCCACATTCCATTGCACATTCCAATCCACATTATATTGCATTCCACATTCCATTCCACATTCCATTCCATTCCATTTCACATTGCATTTCATTCCATTCCACATTCCATTCCAAATTCAATTTCTCTTTCCATTCCATTCCATTCAAATCCAGATTCCATTCCATTCAATTCCACATTCCATAACATTCCATTCAATTCCGTTCCACATTCCATTCCATTCCATTCCACATTCCATTACACATTCCATTGAAATTTCCATTCCATTCCATTCTATTCCACATTGCATTCCATTCCATTCCACATTCCATTCCATTCCATTAAACATTCCATTCCACATTTCATTCCACGTTCCATTCCACATTCCATTCCTTTCAAATTCACGTTCCATTCCTTTCCATTGCATTCCACATTGCATTCCACATTCCATTCCATTTCATTCCACATTCCATTCCACATTCCATTGCATTCCATTTCACATTCCTTTCCATTCAACTCCATCTTCCATTCCACTTTCCGTTCCATTCCATTCCAGATGCCATTGCACATTACATTCCACATTCCATTCAATTCCATTCCACATTTCATTCCACGTTCCATTCCATTCCTTCCCAAGTTCCATTGCACTTTTATTTCCACTTTCTATTCCACATTCCATTCCGTTCCATTCCACATTCCCTTCTGTTCCATTCCACATTCAATTCTACATTCCGTTCCATATGCCATTCCACATTCCACTCCACATTCCATTCCACATTCCATTCCATGATCCACTCCATTCCCCTTTCCATTCCACATTCCATTCCACATTCCATTCCATTCCATTCCACATTTCATCCCATTCCATTCCAATCCACATTGCTTTCCATTCCTTTCCAAGTTCAATTCTGTTCCACATTCCATTCCATTCCATTCCACATTCCATTCCACATTCCATCGCACATTCCATTATATTCCATTCTATTCCTACTTCCATTCCATTCCATTCCACATTCCATTCCATTCCCTTCCACATTCCATTACACATTCCATTCCTATCCATTCCACATTCCATTTCACATTCCATTCCACATACCATTCTCCGTCCATTCCATTTCATTCCACATCCCATACCATTCCATTCCAATCCAAATTCCATTCCTTTCCATTCTACTTTCCATTCCATTCTTTTCCACATTCCATTCTTTCAAATGTGCATTCCATTCCATTATATTGCATTCCAATTTCCATTCCATTCAATTCCGCATTCCATTCCATTGCATTCCATTCCATACCACATTACATTCCACATTCCCTTCCAAATTGCATTCCACGTTCCGTTCCATTCTATTCCACATTCCATTCCATTCCATTCCCATTCCATTCCACATTCCATTACATTGCATTCCACGTTCCATTGCATTCCATTCCATTCCACGTCCTATTCCATTCAATTTCACACTCCATTCCATTCCATTCCTCATTCGATTCCATTCTATTCCACTTCCCATTCCATTCTATTCCACATTGCATTCCATTCCATTCCATTTCATTCCATTCTACATTCCATTGCATTCCATTCTACATTCCATTGCATTCCATTCCACATTCCGTAAAATTCCATTCCACATTCCATAAAATTCCATTCCACTGCGAATTCCATTCCTTTTCATCCACATTCCATTCCCTTCCATTGCATATTCCATTCCACGTTCCATTTCACAATCCTTAACTTTCCATTCCAATTTCATCAATTTATATTCCATTCCACTCCAGATTCCATTCCTTTCCCTTCCAAATTCTATTCCACATTACATTCCTTTCCATTCCACATTACATTCCACATTCCATTGCACTTTCCATTCCTCTTTCAATTCCACATTCCATTCCACTTTCCATTCCATTCCATTACACTTTCCTTTGCACGTTCCATTCTACATTACCTTCCACATTCCATTGCACGTTTAATTCCATTCCATTCCATGTTCCATTCCACGTTCCATTCCAAGTTCAATTTCACCTTCCATTCCATTCCATTCCTCGTTCCTTTTGACATTCCATTCCTTTCCGTTCCACTTTCCATTACAAATTCCGTTGTACATTCCATTCTAGTTTCCATTTTGCTCCATTCCACATTCCATTCCACATTCCATTCCAAATTCCATTACATTCCTTTCCACATTCCATTCCATTCCATTCCACTTTCCATTCCATATTGCATTCCATTCCAGTCCACATTTCATTCCACATTCCATTCCATACCATTCCACATTTCATTCCATTCAATTCCACTTTACATTACATTCCATTAAACATTCCATTTCCACATTCCATTACTTTCCATTCCACATTCCATTCCAGATTACATTCCACGTTCCATTCCATTCCATTCCATGTCCCTTTCCACTTTCCATTCCTTTCTATTCCACGTTCCATTGTACTTTAAATTGCCCATTGCATTCCACGTTCCATTTTATGTTCCGTTAAACTTTCCTTTCCATTCCACTCCACATTCCATTCCGTGTTCCATTCCATTCAATTCCACTTTCCTTTGCACATTGCATTCCACGTTCTATTCCACATTGCATTCTGTTCCATTCCACATTCCATTCCAAATTCCCATCCACATTCCATTACACATTCCTTTGCATTCCTTTCCACATTCCATTACACATTCCATTCCACACTCCATACCATATTCCATTCCATTCCCTTCCGCATTCCATTGCACATTCCATTTCATCCATTCCACATTGCATTCCACATTCCTTGCCACATACCTGTCCGTTCCATTGCACATTCCATTCCACATTCCATTCCATTCATTCCACGTTGCATTCCACGTTCCATTCCTCATTCCATTCCGTATTCCTTTCCACGTTCCATTCCATTACATTCCATGTTCCATTCAACGTTCCATATAATTCTATTTCACGTTGCATTCCATATTCCATTCCTCTTTCCTTTCCACATAACATTCCACGGTCGATCCCACTTTCCATTCCACGATGCATTCCACGTTCCATTCCACGTTCCATTCCATTCCATTCCACATTCCTTTCCACATTCCATGGCACCTTCCATTCCCTTCTATTCTATTCCACGTTCCCTTCCTTTCCATTCCACATTCCATTGCATTCCATTCCACGTTCCATTCCACTTTCCATTCCACATTCCATTCCACGTTCTACTACACGTCCCATTCCTTACCATTCCATGTTCCATTCCACGTTCCATTCCATTCCATTCCACTTTCCATTTCACATTCCATTGCAATTTCCATTCCATTCCATTCCACATTCCCTTCCACATTCCCTTCCACATTCCATTCCATTCCATTCCACATTCCATTCCATTCCATTCCACCTTCCATTCCATTACATTCCACGTTACATTCCGCTTTAAATTCCACGTTTCGTTCCATTCCAATGCACGTTCCATTCCATTCCATTTCACGTTCCATTTCATTGAATACCACGTTCCATTTCATTCCATTTCACATTCCATTCCACATTCCATTTCACATTCCTTTCCATTCCATTCCATTGTATTCCACATTCCATTCTATTGCCATCCATATTCCATTCCATTCCAATCCACGGTCCATTCCGTTACACTTTCCATTCCATTGCTTTCCACGTTCCCTTCCATTCCATTACACTCTCCATTCCCCATTTCATTCCACCTTCCATTCCATTCCATTCTATTCCACATTCCATTCCATTCCATTACATTCCACATTCCATTCCACATTTCTTCCCACGTTCCATTCCATTCCATTCCACGTTCCATTCCAAGTTCCAGTAGGCAGTCTATTCCACGTTCCATTCCATTCCTTTCGATGTTCCATTACATATTCCATTCCATTCTATTCCACATTCCATACCACTCCATTCCATGATCAGTTTCATTACATTCCACGTTCCATTCCACATTCCATTTCACATTCCATTTCACATTCCTTTCCACCTTCCATTTCATTCCATTCCATTCCATTCCACATTTCATTTCATTCCATTCCACTTCACAATCCATTCAATTCCACATTCCATTCCATTCCGTTACATTCCATTCCACATTCCGTTCCATTCCAATACATTACATTACACATTCCATTACTTTCCGTTACATTCCATTCCACACTCCATTTCATACGATTCCGCGTTCCTTTCCATTCCATTCCATTCCACATTCCATTTCATTCCATTCCATCTTCCATTCCATTGAAATCCACTCCATTCCACATTCCATAATATTCCTTTCCATTCCGCATTCCATTCTCTCTAAATCCACATTCCATTCCGTTTCCTTCCACATTCCATTCCAGTCCTTTCCGTTCCATTCCATTCCACATTCCATTCCACAGTCCATTGTCTTCCATTGCACATTCCATTCCATTCCATTCCACATTCCATTCCACGTTCCATTCCAAGTTCCATTCAAACTTCCATTCCACGTTCCATTCCATTTCATTTCATGTTCCACTCGACATTCCATTCAATTCCATTCCACTTTCCATTCTACATTCCAACGCACATACCATTCAATTCCATTCCACATTCTATTACACATTCCATTCCATTCCATTCCACTTTCCATTCCATTCCATTCCATTCCAGATTCGATTCCATTGCATTCCACATTCCATTCCACATTCCATTACTCCTTACATTCCACGTTCCATTCTGTTGCATTCCACCTTCCATTCCAGATTCCATTCCTCATTAGTTTCCATTCTATTCCATTCGACATTACAATCCATTCCACTCAACATTCCATTCCATTTCTTTCCACCTTCCTTTCCATTCCATTCCGCATTCCATTACGTTCCATTTCACATTCCATTCCACTTTCCATTCCATTCCATTCCACATTCCATTCCACTCCATTCCACATTGCATTCCATTCCATTCCATTACATTCCACATTCCATGCCATTCCATTCCACATTCGATGACATCCCATTCCATATTCCATTCCATTCCATTCCATTCCTCATTCAATTCCATTGCACATTCCATTCCCTTCCAATCCACGTTCCATTCCATTCCATTGCATTCCATTCCTCATTCGATTCCATTCCATTCCACATTCCATTGCATTCCACATTCCATTCCATTCCATTCCACATTCCATTGCATTAGATTCCACATTCAATCCACATTTCGTTCCACATTTCTTTCCGTTCCATTCCACATTCCATTCCTTTCACTTCCATTTCATTTCACATTCCATTTCATTTCACATTCCATTCCCCTTGCCCTTCCACATTCCATTACATTCCATTCCACATTCCACTACATTCCATTCCATCTTCCTTTCCGTTTAACTTTCCATTCCACATTCTCTTCAATTTCATTCCACATTCCATTCCATTCCACATTCCGTTTCATTCCATTCCAGTACACATTCCATTCCATTCCATTACACATTACACTTCATTCTACATTCCAATCCATTACGTTCCACATTCAGTCCACATTTCATTCCACATTGCATTCTATTCCATTCCTCATTCCTTTCCTCTTTCCATTCCATTGCATTCCATTCCTTTCCACATTCCATTCCATTCCATTGCATTCCATTCCACATTCCCTTCTACATTCCATTCCACTTTCCATTCCATTCCATTCAATATTCCATTGTATTCCATTTCACATTCCTTTCCATTCCACATTGCATTCGTTTCCATTCAGCATTCCCTTCCGCTTTCCATTTCGAATTCCATTGCACATTGCATTTCACATTCCATTTCACATTCCATTCCTTCCTGTTCCACTCCACATTCCATTCCATTCATTCCTTTCCACATTCCATTCCGTTTCATTCCACATTCCATTTCACATTCCATTACGTTTCAATCCACATTCCTTTCCACATTGCATTCCACTTTCTCTTCCACATACATTCCTTTCCATTGCACATTGCATTCCATTTCATTCCACATTCCATTCCACATTCCATTCCACATTCCCTTCCACGTTCCATTACATTTCATTCCACATTCCATTCCACATTCCATTATATTCCTTTCCACATTCCATTCCACATTCCATTCCACATTCCATTCCATTCCTTTCCACATTCCATACCACTTTCCATTCCATCCTATTCCACATTCCATTCCTTGACATTCCACTTTCCATTCTATTCCACATTCCATTCCATGACATTCCACATTCCATTCCAAATTCCATTCCATTGCATTCCAAGTTCCTTTCCACGTTCCATTAGACGTTCCGTTCAACATTCCATTCCACGTTCCATTCCATTGCATTCCACATTCCATCCCATTTCATTCTAATTTCCTATCCATTCCATTCCGCATACCATTCCATTCCATTTCACATTCCATTCCACATTCCATTCCACATTCCATTCCACATTACATTCTTCTCCATTCCACATTCCATTCCATTCCATTCTGCATTCCATTGCATTCCATTCCACATTCCATTCAATTCCATTCCATATTCCACTCCATTCCATTCCATTCCACATTCTGTTCCATTGCACATTCCATTCCTTTCCAAGCCACATTCAATTCCATTCAATTCCATTACATTCCCCATTCCATTCCATTCCGTTCCACATTCGATTCCGTTTCATTCCATTCCAGTTTCTATTCCATTCCACATTGCATTCCATTCAATTCCACATTCCATTCCGATCCATTCCATTCCAGTTCACATTGCTTTCCATTCCGTTCTCTTCCACATTTTATTCCATTCCGCATTCCATTCCATTTCATTCCACATTCAAATCCATTTCATTCCCTTCCATTGCACATTCCAGTCCTTTCCACATTCCTGTCCATTCCATTCCATTCCAAAATCTATTCCATTCCACATTCCATTCCACATTCCATTCCACATTCCATGAGACGTTCCATTCCACGTTCCATTCTCCATTCCTTTCCATGTTGCATTCCACGTTGCATTCCACATTCCATTCCTCTTTCCATTCTATGTTCCATTCCAGTTTCCATTCCCTTCCATTCCACATTCCATTCCATTCCAGTCCATATTCCATTCCACATTCCATTCCATTCCATTACACATTCCTTTCCAATTTCCTTTACATTCCATTCCACATTCCAACCCATTCCATTCCACTTTCCATTTCACTTTCCAGTCCATTCCATTCCACATTCCATTCAACATTCCATTGCATATTCTATTCCATTGCATTCCATTCCACAGTGCATTCGGCATTCCATTCCACTTTCCATTTCACATTCTGGTCCATTCCATTCCACATTCCTTTCCACATTCCATTGCATATTCTATTCCATTCCATTCCATTCCACATTGCATTCGGCATTCCATCCCATTCCACATTCCTTTCCACATTCCATTCGATTCCACATTACATACACCATTCCACTGCATTCTATTCCACATTCCATTCCATTGCATTCCACTTTCCATTCTAATCCATTCCACCTTCCATTCCACGTTCCATTTCACATTCTATTCCACATTCTATTAACCATACCATTCCATTCCATTCCACATTGCATTACACATTCCATTGCAATCCATTCCACATTGCAGTCTACCTTCCATTCCCAATTCCAGTCCACATTCGAATACAATCCTTTCCACGTTCCTTTTCACATTGCACTCCATTCCACTCCACTTTCCATTCCACACTCTATTCGACATTCCATTACACATTCCATTCCATTCCATTCCACTTTCCATTCCATGTTCCATTCCACATGCCATTCCATTCCTTTCCACATTCCATACCATATTTCATTCCATTCTATTCTACATTCCATTCCATGACATTACACTTTCCTTTCTATTCCACATTCCATTCCATGATATTCCACATTCCATTCCATATTCCATTCCAGATTCCATTCCATTCCATTCCAAGTTCCTTTCCACATTCCATTATACGTTCCATTCAACGTTCCATTCCACGTTCCATTCCATTCCATTCCACATTCCATCCCATTTCATTCCAATTTCCTATCCATTCCATTCCACATTCCATTCCACTCCATTCCACATTCCTTTTCAAATTCTATTCCATTGCATTCCACATTACATTCCTCTCCATTCCACATTCAATTCCATTCCACTCCATTCTGCATTCCATTGCTTTCCATTCCACATTCCATTCCATGCCATTCCATATTCCATTGCATTGCATTCCATTCCACATTCTGTTCCATTCCACATTCCATTCCTTAGCAATCCACATTCAATTCCCTTCAATTCCATTACATTCCTCATTCCATTCCATTCCATTCCACATTCAATTCCATTTCATTCCATTGCAAATTCTGTTCCATTCCACATTGCATTCCATTCAAATCCACATTCCCTTCCAATCCATTCCATTCCAGTTCACATTGCTTTCCATTCCATTCTATTCCACATTTTATTCCATTCTGCATTCCATTCCATTTCATTCCAGATTCCAATCCATTTCATTCCTTTCCATTGCTCATTCCACTCCATTACATTCCACATTCCATTCCATTCCATTCCATTCCACAATCTATTCCATTCCACATTCCATTCCACATTCCATTCCACATTCCTTACACGTGCCTTTCCACGTTCCATTCTGCATTCCTTTCCACGTTGCATTCCACGTTGCATTCCACATTCCTTTCCTCTTTCCATTCCATGTTCCATTCCAGTTTCCATTCCATTACATTCCACCTTCCATTCCATTCCACTCCATATTCCATTCCACATTCCATTCCATTCCATTCCACATTCGATTCCAATTTCCATTACATTCCATTCCACATTCCATTCCATTCCATTCCAATCGACTTTCCATTTCACATTCCAGTCCATTCCATTCCACATTCCATTCCACATTCCAATGAACATTCTGTTCCATTCCACTCCATTCCGCATTGCATTCGGCATTCCATTCCCTTCCACATTCCTTTCCACATTCCATTCCATTCCGCGTTACATACAACATACCATTCCGTTCCATTCCACATTCCATTCCATTGCATTCCACTTTCCATTCTAATCCATTCCACCTTCCATTCCACGTTCCATTCCACGTTCCTTTCCACGTTCTATTAACCATACCATACCATTCCTTTCCACTTTCCATTACACATTCCACTGCAATCCATTCCACATTGCATTCCACTTTCCATTCCAAATTCCAGTCCACATTCCGTTCCATTCCATTCCACATTCCATTTCACATTGCATTCCATTCCATTCCACGTTCCATTCCACACTCTATTCGACATTCCATTCCACATTCCATTCCATTCCATTCCACTTTCCACTCCACCTTCCATTCCACATTACATTCCCTTCCATTCCACATTTCATTCCGCATTCCATTCCATTGCGTTCCACATTCCATTCCATTCCACTCCACATTCAATTCCACATTTCCTTCCATTCCATTGCACATTCTATTAAAAGTTAAATTCCATTCAATTCCTCGATCCATTCCACTTTTCATTACACATTCCATTCCACATTACATTGCATTCCATTCCACATACCATTCCATTCCATTCCACATACCATTCCATTCCATTCCACATTTCATTCCACATTCCTTTCCACATTCCATTTCGCATTCCATTCCGTATTCCATACCATTCCATTCCACATTCCATTCCAACCTGCATTCCATTCCATTCCACATTCCATTCCACATTCCATTCTGCATTGCATTCCATTCCATTCCACATTGCATTCTGCATTCCATTCCATTCCATTCCATTCCTGTCCATTCCGCATTCCATTCCACATTCCATTCCTTTCCATTAAACATTCCTTTCCATGTTCCATTCCACGTTCCTTTCCATTCCATTCCACATTGCATTCTGTTCCATTCCACATTCCATACAATTCCATTCCATTCCATTCCGCATTCCACTCCATTCCATTTCATGTTCTCTTCCAGACTGCATTCCATGCCATTCCATATTCAAATACACAGTCCATTCCATTCCATTCCACATTTCATTCAATTCCATTCCATTCGGCATTCCATTCCATAGCATTCCACATTCTATTTCTCATTCCATTCCATTCCATTCCACATTTAATTCCAGATTCCATTCCATTCCATTCCACATTCCCTTCCATTCCATTGCACATTCCATTCATTTCCATTCCACATTCAATTCCACATTCCATTCCCCGTTCCATTCAACTTTCCATTCCACGTTCCATTCCACTTTCCATTTCACGTTCCATTCCACGTTCCATGCCATTCCATTCCATATTCCTTACCAATGCATTCTGTTGCATTCCGCATTCCATTCCATTCAATTCCACATTGTCCTCCACTATCAATATCATTCCCTTCCACATTCCACTTCATTCCATTCCACATTCCAGTCCATTCCATTCCACTTTCCATACTTTTCAATTATAGATTCCATTTCACATTCCATTCAACTTTCTATTCCACATTCCATTCCACATTCCAATCCAAGTTCCATTAAATTCCATTCCACTTTCCATTCCACGATAGATTCCACAGTCCACTCCACAACTCATTCCATTCCATTCCATGTTCCATTCCACGTTCCATTGCACTTTCCATTCCATTCCATTCCACGTTCCATTCCACATTCCATTCCACATTCCACTCCACGTTCCATTCCACTTTCCATTCCACATTCCATTCTACGTTTCAATCCAAGCTCCATTCCACGTTTCATTCCATTCCATTCCACGTTCCATTCCACAATCCATTCCATTCCATTACACTTTCCATTCCACATTCCAATCCACATCCCATTCCACATTCCAATACGTTCCATTCGACATTCCATTTCACATTCCATATCACATTCTATTACATTCTGTTCCACATTACTTTTCACATTACATTCCACATTCCATGCCGTTATATTCCACATTCCATTCCACATTGCTGGCCACATTCCATTCCACGTTCAATTCCACATTCCTTTCCACATTCCATTCCATTCTATTCCACGTTCCATTCCACCTTCCCTTACACATTCCATTCCACATTCCATTCCACTTTCCTTTCCACTTTCCATTCCTTTCCATGCCACCTTCCATTCCGCATTCCATTGTACATTCCACTTCAAGTTCCTCTCCACATTGCATTCCAAGTTCCTTTCCATGTTCTATTGAACATTCCATTCCATGGAATGGAATGGAATGTGGAATGGAACTGGAATGGAATGGAAAGTGGAATGTAATGGAATGGAATGTGGAATGGAATGTGGAATGGAATGGAATGGAAATGAATGTGGAATGGAATGTGGAATGCAATGGAATGTGGAATGCAATGTGGAATGGAACGGAATGGAAATGGATGTGGAATGGAATGTGGAATGCAATGGAATTGAATGTGGAATGGAATGTAATGGAAAGTGGAATGGAATGGAATGTAATGTGCAATGCAATGTGGACTGGAATAGGATGGAATGTGGACTGGAATAGAATGGAAGGTGGAAGGGAATGGAATGGAACGTGAAAAGGAACATGGAATAGAACGTCGAATGGAATGTGGAATGGAACATGGAATGCAATGTGGATAGGAATGGGGAATGGAACGTGGAATGGAACGTCTGATGGAATGTGAAATGGAATGTGGAATGGAATGTGGAATGAAATAGATTGTGGAATGGAATGGAATGGAATGTGGAATGGAATGTAATGGAATGGAATGGAATGGATTGGATTGTGGAATGGAATGGAATGGATTGGAATGTTGAATTGAATGGAAAGGAATGTTGACTGGAATAGAATGTGGAATAGATTGGAATGGAAGGCAAGTGAAATGGTATGGAATGGAATGGAACGGAATATGGAATTGAATTGTATGGAATGTGTAACGGAATAGATTGTGGAATGGTATGAAATGGAATCGAATGTGGAATAGGATGGAATGGAATGAGGAATGCATTGTAATGGAATGGAATGGAACGTGGTTTCGAATTGAGTGGAATGTGGAATGGAACAGAATATGGAATGCAATGGAATGTTATGCGGAATGGAATCAAACGGAATGTGGAATGGAATGCAATTGAATGCGGAATGGAATGGAATGTAATGGAATGGTGAATGGAGTGGAATGGAATGTGGAATGGAATATGGAATGGAATGGAATGGAATGTGGAATGGAATGGATAGGAAATTGGAATGAAATGGGAAGGAATGTGGAATGGAATGGATTCTAATATGGAATGAAAAGGAATGGCAAGTGGAATGGAATGTGGAATGTAATGGAATGGATTGGAATGTGGAATGGAACATGGAATGGAATGGAATGAAACGTGGAATGGAATGAACAATGAAATGTGGAATGTCATGAAATGGAATGTGGAATAGAATGGAAAGGAATGTGATATGGATTGTGGAATGGAATGGAATGGAATGTGGAATGGAATGTGGAATGAAATGGAATGGAATGTGGAATTGAATGTGTAATGGAATGGAATGGAATGTGAAAGGGAATGTGGAATGGAATGTGGAAAGGAATGTGGAATGAAATGTAATGGAATGTGGAATTAAATTGTGGAATGTAATGGAAGGGAATGTGGAAAGGAAAGGAATGGAGTGTGGAATGGATCGGGATGGAATGGAACTTGAAATGGAATGTGAAATGCAATGTGGAATGGAATTTGAAATGGAATGTGGAATGGAATGTGCAATGGAATGTAATGCAATGTGGAATGGAATGGAATGTGAAATGGAATGCAAAGAATTATGGAATGGAATGGAATTAAAGGTGGAATGAAATGCAGAAGGGAATGTGGAATGGAATGGAATGCAATGTGGAACTGTATGGAATGCAATGGAATGGAATGTGGAATGGAATGGATTGGAAAGTGTAATGGAATGGAATGTGGAATGGAATGTAATGGAATGTGAAATGGAATGGAATGCAATGGAATGTCGAATGGAATGTGGAATGGAATGTGGAATTGATGGAAAGGGATGTGAAATGGAATGGAATGGAATCTGAAATGCAATGTGGAATGGAACAGAATGGAAAGTAATGTGGAATGGAAAGTCGAATGGAATGGAATGTGGAATGGAAGGTGGAATGAAACGGAATGGAATGTGGAATGGAAGGAGGAATGGAATGTGGAATGGAATGTGGAGTTGAATTTAATGGAATGTGGAATGCAATGTGGAATGGAATGGAATCAAATGTGGAATGGAATGTGGAATGGAATGGAATCGAATGGAATATGTAATGGAATGGAATGGAAGGGAAAGTTGAATGGAATGGAATAGAATGTGGAATGGAAAATGGAATGTAATGGAATGGAATGTGGAATGGAATGTGGAATGGATTGGAATGGAAAGTGGAATGGAATGGAATGTAATGCGGAATTGAACGTGGAATGGAATGAATTGGAAGGTGGAATGGAATGTGGAATAGAACGTGGAAAGAAATGTTGAATGGAACGTGGAATGAAACGTTGAATGGAACGTGGAACGGAATGGAATGTAAAGGAAAGTGGAAAGAAATGGAATGGAAAGGAATGTGGAATGGAATGGAATAGAATGTGGAGTGGATTGGAATGGAATGTCGAATGGAACGTGGAATGCAACGTGTAATGGAAATTGGAGCGGAATGTGGAATGCAATGTGTAATGGAACAGAATGCAATGGAATGTGGAATGGAAAGGAATGTCGAATGGAGTGGAATGGAATGTGGAATGGAATGGAATTAAATGGAATGTGGAATGGAATGGAATGGAATGTGGAATAGAAAGGAATGTGGAATGGAATAGAATGGAAACGGAAAGAAATGGAATGGAATAGAATGTGGAATGGAGTGGAATATGGAATGGAGTGGAATGGAATGGAATGGAAAGGGTATGGAATGGAATGGAATGGAATGGAAAGTGGAATGGAATGGAAGGTGGAATGGAATGGAATGGAATGTGGAATGGAATGTGAAATTGAAAGAAATGGAATGGTATGGAATGTGGACTGTAATGGAACGGAATGTGGAATGGAATGGAATGTCATGTGGAATGGAATGGAATGGAATGTGAAGTAGAATGGAATGGAATGCAATATGGAATGGAATAGAAAGGAATGTGAAATAGAACATGGAATGGAATGGAATGGAACGTGGAATGGATCGTGGTAAGGAACGTCTATAAGAAGGTGGAATGGGCCTTGGAATGGAATGGAATGGAAAGTGGAATGGCATGTAGAAAGTAATGTGGAATGAAATGGAATGGAATATGGGATAGAATGGAAGGGAATGTGGTATGGAATGTGGAATGTAATGGAATGGAATGTGTAGTGGAATGCGGAATGTAATTTTTTGGAATGTGGAAAGTTTTATGGAATGGTATGTGTAATTAAATGGAATGGAATGTGGAATGGAATTGAAAGGAATGTCAAATGGAAAGAAATGGATTGTGGAATGGAATATAGAAGGGAGTGGAATGGAACGGAATGTGGAATGGAATGGAATGGAATGCAGTATGGAATGTGGAATAGAATGGAAATGAATGTCAAATGGAAAGAAATGGACGGTGGAATGGAATATGGAAGGGAATGGAATGGAATGGAATATTGATCGGAATGTGGAATGAAATGGAATGGAATGTGGAATAGAATGGAATGGAATGGAATGAGGAATAGAATGTGCAATGGAATGTGTAATGTAATGCAGTGGAATGTGGAATGGAATGGAATGTAATGGAATGTGGAATGGAATGGAATGGAATGGAGGGTGAAATGGAATGTGCAATGGAATGTGAAATGGAATGTGGCATGGAATGTTTAACGGAATGAAATGGAACGTGGAATGGAATGGAATGGAAGATGGAATGGAATGGAATGGAACGTGCAATGGAACCTGGAATGGGACATGGAATGGAAGTTGGAATGGAATGTGGAATGGAATGTAGAAAGCAATGGAATGGAAAGTGGAAAGAAATGTGGAATGAAATGGAATTGAATGCAGAATGGAATGTGGAACAGAATGCAATGTATTGCGGAATGGAATGTGGAAAGAAATGGAATGGAAGGTGGAATGAAATAGCAAGTGGAATATAACGGAATGGAAAGTGGAATGGAACATGAAATGGAACGTCTAATGGAACGTGGAATGGAAAGTGGAATGGAATGTGGAATGGAATGTGGAATGGAGTGGAATCCAATGTGTAATTGAATGTGAAATGGAGTGGAATGCAATGTGTAATAGAATGGAATGGAATGTGGAATGAAATTTGGAATGCAATGGAATGGAATGGGGAATAGAATGTGGAGTGGAATAGAATGGAATGTGGAATGGAATGTTGAGTGGCATGTGGAATGGAAAGTGGAATGGAATGGAAGGGAACGTGGAATGGATTTTGGAATGGAATGTGAAATTGAGCAGATTGTAATGTGGAATGGAAATTGGAATGGAATGTGGAAAAGAAAGTGGAATGGAATGGATTTGAATGGAATGTGGAATGGAATGTGGAATGGAATGTGAAATGGAATGTGAAATGGAATGTGGAACTGAATGTGGAATGGAATGTGGAATGCAATATGGAATGGAATTTAATGGAATGTGGAATGGAATGGTATGGAATGTGGAATGGAATAGAATGTGGAATGGAATGAAATGGAATGGAATGTAGAATGGAATGGAATGGAATGGAATGTTGAGTGGAATGGAATGGAATGGAATGGAATGTGGAATGGAATGGAATGGGATGGAATGTGGCATGCACTCATCCCAAAGAAGTTTTTATGTGAAGATATTTTCTAGACAGAAGCATTCTCAGAAACTTCTTTGTCATTTGGGTTTTGAACTCACAGTTTTGAAACTTCCTTTTCATAGAGTAGTTCTGCAACACTCTTGTTGTGGAAACTGCAAGTGGATATTTAGTTCGATTACTGCATCTAGTGGAAAAGCAAATACATTCAGATGAAAACTAGATAGAACCGTTCTCTAGAAACTTCTTTGTGATGTGTGCATTCTACTCACAGAGTTGAACCTTCCTTTTGATAGAACAGTTTTGAAACACTCTTTTTGTGGAGTCTACAAGAGGATATTTGGAGCGCATTGAAGCCTATGGTGGAAAAGGAAATATCTTCATATAAAAACTAGATAGAAGCATTCTCAGAAACTTCTTTGTGATGTGCGCATTCAACTCACAGATTTGAAGCTTCCTTTTGATATAGCTGTTTTGAAACACTCTTTCAGTAGAATCTGCAAGTGGATATTTGGAGTGCTAAGAGGCCAACACTGGAAAAGGAAATATCTTCACATAAAAACTAGACGGAAGCATTCTCAGAAACTTCCCTGTGCATTATGCATTCAAGTGACAGAGAGGAATCTTCCTTTTGAAAGCACAGTTTTAAAACACTCTTTTTGTAGAATTTGCTAATGTATGTTTGGAGCGATTTGAGGCCTATGCTGGAAAACGAAATATCTTCTCATAAAAACTAGACAGAAGCATTCTCAGAAACTTCTTTGTGATGAGTGCATTCAACTCACACACTTGAACCTTCATTTTGAAAGAGCAGTTTTGAAAAACTCTTTTTGTAGAATCTGCAAGTGGATATTTTGAGCGTTTTCAGGCCTTTGCTGGGAAATGAAATATCTTCACCTGAAAACTACACAGAGGCATTCTCAGAAACTTCTTTGTGATGTGAGCATTCAACTCACCGAGTTGAACCTGCCTTTTGATAGAGCAGTTTGGAAACAATCTTTTTGTAAAATCTGAAAGTAGATATTTGGAGCCATTTGAGGCCTATGCTGGAAAAGGAAATATCTTCACAGAAACCCTAGACAGAAGAAGTCTCAGGAACATCTGTGTGATGAGTGCATTCAACTCAAGGAAGTGAACCTTCCTTTTGATAGAACAGTTTTGAAACACTCCTTTTGTAGAATCTGCAAGTGTTTATTTGGAGTGCTTTGAGGTCTATGATGGAAAAGTAAATATCTTCACATAAAAACGAGACAGAAGCATTCTCAGAAGGTTCTGTGTGATGAGTGCATTCAGCTCACACACTTGAACTTTCCCTTTGATAGAGCAGTTTTGAAACACTCTTTTAGTAGCATCTATAAGTGGATATTTGGAGGGCTTTTATGCCAATGTTGGAAAACGAAATATCATCACAAAAAAACTAGGCAGAAGCATTCTCAGAAGCTTCTTCGTGATGAGTGCATTCAACTCACAGAGTTGAACGTTACTTTTGATAGAACATTTTGAAACACTCCTTCTGTAGGATCTGCAACTGTTTATTTGGAACTCACAGAGTTGAAGCTTCCTTTTGATATAGCTGTTTTGAAACACTCTTTCAGTTGAATCTTCAAGTGGATATTTGGAGTTTTAAGAGGCCAAAACTGGAAAAGGAAATATCTTCACATAAAAACTAGATGGAAGCATTCTCAGAAACTACCCTGTGATTTATGCATTCAAGTCACAGAGAGGAACCTTCCTAATGAAAGCACAATTTTGAAACACTCTTTTTGTAGAATTTGCTAGTGGATGTTTGGAGCGATTTGAGGCCTATGCTGGAAAACGAAATAGCTTCCCATAAAAACTAGACAGAAGCATTATCTGAAACTTCTTTGTGCTGTGTGCATTCGACACACAGAGTTGAACCTGCCTTTTGAGAGAGTAGTTTGGAAACAGCCTTTTGGCAAAATCTGCAAGTGGATATTTGGAGTGATATGAGACCTATGCTGAAAAGAGAAATATCTCCACATAAACCCTAGACAGAAGCATTCTCAGAAACCTGTTGGTCATTTGCAGGATTGAACTCAGAGAGTGGATCCTTCTTTTTCATAGAACAGTTCTGCAACACTCTTGTTGTGGAAACTGTAAGTGGATATTTGGTGCGATTGCAGCATCTTGTGAAAAAGGAAATACATTCAGATGAAAACCAGATAGAATCATTCTCAGAAACTTCTTTGTGATATGTGCATTCTACTCACAGAGTTGAACCTTCCTTTTCATAGAACAGTTTTGAAGCAGTCTTTTTGTGGAGTCTGCAAGTAGATATTGGAGCGCTTTGAAGTCTATAGTGGAAAAGGAAACATCTTCACATAAAAACTAGATAGAAGCATTCTCAGAAACTTCTTTGAGATGTGCGCATTCAACTCACAGAGTTGAAGCTTCCTTTTGATATATCTGTTTTGAAACACTCTTTCAGTAGAATCTGCAAGTGGATATTTGGAGTGTTAAGAGGCCAACACTGGAAAAGGAAATATCTTCACATAAAAACTAGACGGAAGCATTCTCAGAAACTTCCCTGTGCTTTATGCATTCAAGTGACAGAGAGGAACCTTCCTTTTGAAAGCGCAGTTTTGAAACACTCTTTTTGTACGATTTGATAGGGGACGTTTGGAGCGATTTGAGGCCTATGCTGGAAAATGAAATATCTTCTCATAAAAACTAGACAGAAGCATTCTCAGAAACTTCTTTGTGCTGTGTGCATTCAACTCACAGAGTTGAACCTGCCTTTTGATAGAGTAGTTTGGAAACAGCCCTTTTGTATAATCTGCAAGTGGATATTTGGAGCGATTTGAAACCTATGGTGCAAAAAGAAATGTCTTCACATAAACCATAGACAGAAGCATTCTCAGAAACTTCTTGATCATTTGGGGATTGAACTCAAAGAGTTGAACCTTCCTTTTCATAGAGCAGTTCTGCAACACTCTTGTTGCGGAAACTTCATGTGGATATTTGGTCCAATTTTGACATCTAGTGGAAAAGGAAATACATTCAGATGAAAACTAGATAGAACCGTTCTCAGAAACTTCTTTGTGATGTGTGCATTCTACTCACAGGGTTGAAACTTCCTTTTGATAGAACAGTTTTGAAACACTCTTTTTGTGGAGTCTGCAAGTGGATATTTGGGGCTCTTTGAAGCCGATGTTGGAAACGGAAACATCTTCACCTAAAAACTAGATAGAAGCATTTTCAGAAACTTCTTTGTGATGTGCACATTCAACTCACAGAGTTGAAGCTTCCTTTTGATATATCTGTTTTGAAACACTCTTTCAGTAGAATCTGCAAGTGGATATTTGGAGTGCTAAGAGGACAAAACTGGAAAAGGAAATATCTTCACATAAAAACTAGACGGAAGCATTCTCAGAAACTTCCCTGTGCTTTATGCATTCAAGTCCCAGAGAGGAACCTTCCTTTTGAAAGCGCAGTTTTGAAAAACTATTTTTGTAGAATTTGCTAGTGGATGTTTGGAGTGATTTGAGGCCTATGCTGGAAAACGAAATATCTTCCCATAAAAACTAGACAGAAGTATTCTCAGGAACTTCTTTGTGCTGTGTGCATTCAACTCACAGACTTGAACCTTCATTTTGAAAGAGCAGTTTTGAAACACTCGTTTTGTAGAATCTGGAAGTGGATATTCTGAGCGTTTTGAGGCCTTTGCTGGGAAATGAAATATCTTTACCTGAAAACTACACAGAAGCATTCTCAGAAACTTCTTTGTGATGTGTGCATTCAACTCACAGAGTTGAACCTGCCTTTTGATAGAGCAGTTTGGAAACAGCCTTTTTGTAAAATCTGCAAGTGGATATTTCGAGCAATTTGAGGCCTATGCCGCAAAAGGAAATATCTTCACAGAAACCCTAGACAGAAGCATTCTCAGGAACTTCTGTGTGACGAGTACATTCAACACACGGACTTGAACCTTCCTTTTGATAGAACAGTTTTGAATCACTCCTTTTGTTGAATCTGCAGGTGTTTATTTGGAGCGCTTTGAGGCCTATGATGGAAAAGGAAATATCTTCACATAAAAACGAGACAGAAGCATTCTCAGAAACTTCTGTGTGATGAGTGCATTCAATTCACACATTTGAACTTTCCCTTTGATAGAGCAGGTTTGAAACACTCTTTTAGTCCCATCTGTAATTGGATATTTGGAGGGCTTTTATGCCAATGCTGGAAAACGAAATATCATCACAGAAAAAGTAGGCAGAAGCATTCTCAGAAACTTCTTCATGATGAGTGCATTCAACTCACAGAGTTGAACGTTCCTTTTGATAGATCAGTTTTGAAACACTCCTTTAGTAGGGTCTCCAACTGCTTATTTGGAGTGCTTTGAGGCCTACGTTGGGAAAGGAAATATCTTCACATAAAAACTAGACAGAAGCATTCTCAGAAACTTCCCTGTGCTTTCTGCATTCAACCCATATAGTTGAACCTTCCTTTTGATAGAACAGTTTTGAAAATCTCTTTTCGTAGAATCTGCAAGTCGACATTTGGAACGCTTTGAGGCCTATGCTGGAAAAGGAAATATCTTCACATAAAAACTAGATAGCAGCATTCTCAGAAACTTCTTGTGATGTGCGCATTCAACTCACAGAGCTGAAGCTTCCTTTTGATATAGCTGTTTTGAAACACTCTTTTAGTTGAATCTTCAAGTGGATATTTTGAGTGTTAAGAGGCTAAAACTGTAAAAGGAAATATCTTCACATAAAAACTAGACGGAATCATTCTCAGGAACTTCCCTGTGCTTTGGGCATTCAAGTCACAGAGAGGAACCTTCCTTTTGAAAGCACAGTTTTGAAACACTCTTTTTGTAGAATTTGCTAGTGGTTGTTTGGAGCGATTTGAGGCCTATGCTGGAAAACGAAATATCTTCCCATAAAAACTAGACAGAAGCATTCTCAGAAACTTCTTTGTGCTGTGTGCATTCAACTCACAAAATTGAACCTGCCTTTTGATAGAGTAGGTTAGAGACAGCCTTTTTGTAAAATCTACAAGTGGATATTTGGAGCGATTTGAGACCAATGCTGCAAAAAGAAATATTTCCACATAAACCCTAGACAGAAGCATTCTCAGAAACTTCTTTGTCATTTGGGGATTGAACTCACCGAGGTGGACCTTCCTTTTCATAGAGCAGTTCTGCAACACTCTTGTTGTGGAAACTGCAAGTGGATATTTGGTGCGATTGTGGAATCTAGTGGAAAAGGAAATACATTCAGATGAAAACTAGATAGAACCATTCTCAGAAACTTCTTTGTGATGTGTGCATTCTACTCACAGAGTTGAACCTTCCTTTTGATAGAACAGTTTTGAAACACTCTTTTCGTGAATTCTGCAAGTGGACATTTGGAGCGCTTTGGGGCCTTTGCTGCGAAATGAAACATCTTCACCTGAAAACTAGACAGAAGCATTCTCAGAAACTTCTTTGTGATGTGTGCATTGAACTCACAGAATTGAAGCTTCCTTTTGATATAGTTGTTTTGAAACACTCTTTCAGTAGAATTTGCAAGTGGATATTGGGATTGTTAAGAGGCCAACACTGGAAAAGTAAATATCTTCACATAAAAACTAGACGGGAGCATTCTCAGAAACTTCCCTGTGCTTTATGCATTCAAGTCACAGAGGGGAACCTTCCTTTTTATAGCACAGTTTTGAAACACTCTTTTTGTAGAATTTGCTAGTGGATGTATGGAGCGATTTGAGGCCTATGCTGGAAAACGAAATATCTTCCCATAAAAACTAGACAGAAGTATTCTCAGAAACTCCTTTGTGGCGAGTGCATTCAACTAACAGACTTGAAACTTCCTTTTGAAAGAGTAGTTTTGAAACACTCGTTTTGTATAATCTGCAAGTGGATATTTTGAGCGTTTTGAGGCTGGGAAATGAAATATCTTCACCTGAAAACTACATGGAAGCATTCTCAGAAACTTCTTTGTGATGTGTGCATTCAACTCACAGATTTGAACCTGCCTTTTGATAGAGCTATTTGGAAACAGCCTTTTTGTAAAGTCTGCAAGTGGATGTTGAAGCAATTTGAGGTCTATGCTGTGAAAGGAAATATCTTCACAGAAACCCTAGACAGAAGCATTCTCAGGAACCTCTGTGTGATGAGTGCATTCAACTCATGGACTTGAGCCTTCCTTTTGATAGAACAGTTTTGAAACACTCCTTTTATAGAATCTGCAATTGTTTATTTGGAGTGCTTTGAGGCCTATAATGGAAAAGGAAATATCTTCACATTGAATACGAGACAGAAGCATTCTCAGAAACTTCTTCGTGCTGTGTGCATTCAACTCACGGAGTCGAACCTGCGTTTTGATACAGTGGTTTGGAAACAGCCTTTTTGTAAAACCTGCAAGTGGATATTTTGAGCGATTTGAGACCTATGCTGCAAAAAGAAATATCTCCACATAAACCCTAGACAGAAGCATTCTCAGAAACTTCTTTGTTATTTGGGGATTGAACTCACAGAGTTGAACCTTCCTTTTCATAGAGCAGTTCTGCAACACTCTTGTTGTGGAAACTGCCAGTGGATATTTGGTGCGATTGCGGAATCTAGTGGAAAAGGCAATTCATTCAGATGAAAACTAGATAGAACCATTCTCAGAAACTTCTTTGTGATGTGTGAATTCTACTCACAGAGATGAACCTTCCTTTTGATAGAACAGTTTTGAAACACTCTTTTCGTGGTGTCTGCAAGTGGACATTTGGAGCGTTTTGAGGCCCTTGCTGGGAAATGAAATATCTTCACTTGAAAACTAGACAGAAGCATTCTCAGAAACTTCTATGTGATGTGCACATTCAACTCATAGAGTTGAAGTTTCCTTTTGATATAGCTGTTTTGAAACACTCTTTCAGTAGAATCTGCAAGTGGATATTTGGTGTGTTAAGAGGCCAACAATGGAAAAGGAAATATATTCACATAAAAACTAGATGGAAGCCTTCTCAGAAACTTCCCTGTGCTTTATGCATTCAAGTCCCAGAGAGGAACCTTCCTTTTGAAAGCACAGTTTTGAAACACTCTGTTGTAGAATTTGCTAGTGGATGTTTGGAGCGATTTGAGGCCTCTGCTGGAAAACGAATTATCTTCCCATAAAAACTAGACAGAAGCATTCTCAGAAACTTCTTTGTGATGAGTGCATTCAACTAACAGACTTGAAACTTCGTTTTGAAAGAGCAGTTTTGAAACACTGTTTTTGTAGAATCTGCAAGTGGATATTTGGAGCGTTTTGAGGCCTTTGCTGGGAAATGAAATATCTTCACCTGAAAACTACACAGAAGCATTCTGAGAAACTACTTTGGGATGTGTGCATTCAATTCAGAGAGTTGAACCTGCCTTTTGATAGAGCAGTTTGGAAACAGCCTTTTTGTGAAATCTGCAAGTGGATATTTTGAGGGTTTTGAGGCCTATGCTGCAAAAGGAAATATCTTCACAGAAACCCTAGATAGAAGCATTTTCAGAAACTTCTGGGTGAATAGTGCATTCAACTCACGGACTTGAACCTTCCTTTTGATAGAACAGTTTTGAAACACTCCTTTTGTAGAATCTGCAAGTGTTTATTTGGAGCGCTTTGAGGCCTATGATGGAAAGGGAAATATCTTCAAATAAAAACGAGACAGAAGCATTCTCAGAAACTTCTGTGTGATAAGTTCATTCAACTCACACACTTGAACTTTCCTTTTGATAGAGCAGTTTTGGGACACTCTTTTAGTAGCATTTGTAAGTGCATATTTGAAGGGACTTTATGCCAATGCTGGAAAACGAAATATCATAATTAAACTAGGCAGAAGCATCCTCAGAAACTACTTCATGATGAGTGCATTCAACTTACAGAGTTGAAAGTTCCTTTTGATAGAACAGTTTTGAAACACTCCTTTTGTAGGATCTGCAACTGTTTAATTGGAGGGCTTTGAGGCCTATGGTGGAAAAGGAAATATCTTCACATAAAAACTATACAGAAGCATTCTCAGAGACTTCCCTGTGCTTTCTGCATTCAGCTCACATAGTTGAATCTTCCTTTTGATAGAACAGTTTTGAAAAACTCTTTTCGTAGAATCTGCAAGTCGACATTTGGAAAGCTTTGAGGCCTAGGCTGGAAAAAGAAATATCTTCACATAAAAACTAGATAGAAGCATTCCCAGAAACTTGCTTGTGATGTGCACATTCACCTCACAGAGTTTAAGCTTCCTTTTGATATAGCTGTTTTGAAACACTCTTTTAGTAGAATCTTCAAGTGGATATTTGGAGTGTTAAGAGGTCAACACTGGAAAAGAAAATATCTTCACATAAAAACTAGATGGAAGCATTCTCAGAAACTTCCCTGTGCTTTATGCATTCAAGTCACAGAGAGGAACCTTCCTTTTGAAAGTGCAGTTTTGAAACACTCTTTTTGTAGAATTTGCTAGTGGATGTTTGGAGCGCTTTGAGGCCTATGCTGGAAATTGAAATATCTTCCCATAAAAACTACAAAGAAATATTCTCAGAAACTACTTTGTGATGAGTGCATTCAACTCACAGACTTGAACCTTCATTTTGAAAGAGCAGTTTTGAAACATTCTTTTTGTAGAATCTGCAAGTGGATATTTGGAGCGTTTTGAGGCCTTTGCTGGGAAATGAAATATCTTCACCTACAAATTATACAGAAGCATTCTCAGAAACTAATTTGCAATGTGTGCATTCAACTCACAGAGTTGAACCTGCTTTTTGATAGAGCAGTTTAGAAACAGCCTTTTTGTAAAGTCTGCAAGTGGATATTTGGAGCGATTTGAGGCCTATGCTGCAAAAGGAAATATCTTCACAGAAACCCTAGACAGAAGCATTCTCAGGAATTTCTGTGTGATGAGTGCATTCAACTCACGGACTTGAACCCTGCTTTTGATAGAACAGTTTTGAAACCCTCCTTTTGTAGAATATGCAGGTGTTTATTTGGAGCGTTTTGAGGCCTGTGATGGAAAACGAAATATCTTCACATAAAAATGAGACAGAAGCATTCTCAGAACCTTCTGTGTGATGACTGCATTCACCTCACACACTTGAACTTTCCTTTTGATTGAGCAGGTTTGAAACACCCTTTTAGTAGCATCTGTAAGTGGATATTTGAAGGGTTTTTATGGCAATGCTGGAAAAGGAATTATCATCACATAAAAACTAGGCAGAAGCATTCTCAGAAACTTCTTCATGATGAGTGCATTCAACTCACAGAGTTGAACGTGCCTTTTGATAGAACAGTTTTGAAACACTCTTTCAGTAGAATATGCAAGTGGATATTTGGAGTGCTAAGAGGCCAACACTGGAAAAGGAAATATCTTCACATAAAAACTAGACAGAAGCATTCTCAGAAACATCCCTGTGCTTTCTGCATTCAATCTACATAGTTGAACCTTCCTTTTGATAGAAAAGTTTTGAAAATCTCTTTTCGTAGAATCTGCAATTCGACATTTGGAACGCTTTGAGTCCTATGCTGGAAAAGGAAATATCTTCACATAAAAAATAGATAGAAGCATTCTCAGAAACTTCCCTGTGCTTTGTGCATTCAAGTCACAGAGAGGAACCTTAATTTTGAAAGCACAGTTTTGAAACACCCTTTTTGTAGTATTTGCTAGTAGATGTTTGGAGCGATTTGAGGCCTATGCTGGAAAACGAAATATCTTCCCATAAAAACTAGACAGAAGCGTTCTCAGAAACTTCTTTGTGATGAGTGCATTCAACTCACAGACTTGAACTTTCGTTTTGAAAGAGGAGTTTTGAAAACACTCTTTTTGTAGAATCTGCAAGTGGATATTTTGAGCGTTTTGACACCTTTGCTGGGAAATGAAATATCTTCACCTGAAAACTACAGAGAAGCATTCTCAGAAACTTCTTTGTGATGTGCACATTCAACTGACAGGGTTGAAGCTTCCTTTTGATATAGCTGTTTTGAAACACTGTTTCAGTAGGATCTGCAAGTGGATATATGGAGTGTTAAGAGGCCAACACTGGAAAAGGAAATATCTTCACATAAAAACTAGATGGAAGCATTCTCAGAAACTTCCCTGTGCTTTATGCATTCAAGTCATAGAGAGGAACCTTCCTTTTGAAAGTGCAGTTTTGAAACACTCCTTTTCCAACATAGGCCTCAAAGAGCTCTAAACACTTGCAGATTCTAAGAAAACAGTGTAGAGTGGATTGGAGATTCCAATCCATTCCATTCCATTGCATTCTACTCACAGAGTTGAACCTTCCTTTTGATAGAACAGTTTTGAAACACTCTTTTTGAACAATCTGCAAGTGTTTATTTGAAGCGCTTTGAGGCCTAAGTTGGAAAAGGAAATATCTTCCCATAAAAACTAGACCGAAGCATTCTCCGAAACTTCTTTGTGATGAGTGCATTATTCTCACAGAGTTGAACCTTCCTTTGATAGGATAGTTTTGATACACTCTTTTTGTAGATTCTGCACGTGGATATTTGTGCGCTTTGAAGCCTATGTTGGAAAAGGAAATTTCTTCCCATAAAAACTATATCGAAGCATTCTCAGAAACTTCTTTGTGATGAGTGCATTCTACTCACAGAGTTGAACCTTCCTTTTGAGAGAACAGTTTTGAAACACTCTTTTTGGAGATTCTGCAAGTGTTTATTTGGAGCTCTTTGAGGCCTATGCTGGTAAAGAAATTATCTTCACATAAAAACTAGACAGAAGCATTCTCAGAAACTTTTTCTGATGTGCGCATTCAACACACCAAGTTGAACCTACCTTTTGGTATAGCAGTTTTGAAACACTCTTTTTCTAGAATGTGCAAGTGGATATTTGGATTGTTAGGGGGCCAACACTGGAAAAGGAAATATCTTCCCATAAAAACTAGACAGAAGCATTCTCAGAAACTTCTTTGTGATGAGTGCATTCAACTCACAGACTTTAACTTTTCTTTTGAAAGAGCAGTTTTGAAACACTCTTTTTGTAGAATCTGCAGGTGGATATTTTGTGTGCTTTGAGGCCTAAGGAGCAAAAGGAAATATCTTCACATAAAAACTAGACAGAAACATTCTCCAAAACCTCTTTGTGATGTGTGCATTCAAATAACAGAGTAGAACCATCCTTTTGATAGTGCAGTTTTGAAACACCCTTTTTGTAGAATCTGCAAGTGGATATTTGGAGAGATTTGAGGCCTATACTGAAAAAGGGATATCTTCACATAAAAACTAGAGAGAAGCATTCTCAGAAACTTCTCTGTGCTTTATGCATTCAACTTACAGACTTTAAACTTCCTTCTGAAAGAGCAGATTTGAAATACTGTTTTTGTAGAAACTGCAGGTGGATATTTGGAGCGCTTTGAAGCCTATGTTGGAAAGGAAATTTCTTCCCATAAAAACTATATCGAAGCATTCTCAGAAACTTCTTTGTGATGAGTGCATTCTACTCACAGAGTTGAACCTTCCTTTTGAGAGAACAGTTTTGAAACACTCTTTTTGGAGATTCTGCAAGTGTTTATTTGGAGCTCTTTGAGGCCTATGCTGGTAAAGAAATTATCTTCACATAAAAACTAGACAGAAGCATTCTCAGAAACTTTTTCTGATGTGCGCATTCAACACACCAAGTTGAACCTACCTTTTGGTATAGCAGTTTTGAAACACTCTTTTTCTAGAATGTGCAAGTGGATATTTGGATTGTTAGGGGGCCAACACTGGAAAAGGAAATATCTTCCCATAAAAACTAGACAGAAGCATTCTCAGAAACTTCTTTGTGATGAGTGCATTCAACTCACAGACTTTAACTTTTCTTTTGAAAGAGCAGTTTTGAAACACTCTTTTTGTAGAATATGCAGGTGGATATTTTGTGTGATTTGAGGACTAAGGAGCAAAAGGAAATATCTTCACATAAAAACTAGACAGAAACATTCTCCAAAACCTCTTTGTGATGTGTGCATTCAAATAACAGAGTAGAACCATCCTTTTGATAGTGCAGTTTTGAAACACCCTTTTTGTAGAATCTGCAAGTGGATATTTGGAGAGATTTGAGGCCTATACTGAAAAAGGGATATCTTCACATAAAAACTAGAGAGAAGCATTCTCAGAAACTCCTCTGTGCTTTATGCATTCAACTTACAGACTTTAAACTTCCTTCTGAAAGAGCAGATTTGAAACACTGTTTTTGTAGAAACTGCAGGTGGATATTTGGAGCTCTTTGTGGCCTATGCTGGAAAAGGAAATATCCTCACATAAAAACTAGACAAAAGCATTCTCTGAAACTTGTTATGATGAATGAATTCAGCTCACAGAGTTGAACCTTCCTTTTGATGGAACAGTTTTGAAACCCTCTTTTTGTGGAATCTGCAAGTGGGTATTTGGAGCGCTTTGTGGCCTATGTTGGAAAAGGAAATATCTTCACATAAAAACTAGACGGAAGCATTGTCAGACACTTCTCTGTGATGAGTGCATTCAACTCACAGAGTTCAACCTTCCTTTTTGGAGAACAGTTATGGAACACTCTCTTTGTAGAATCTACAAGGGATCATTTGGAGTACATTGAGGCCTATGCCGGAAAAGGAAGTATCTTCCCATAAAAAAATAAGCAGAATCATTCTGAGATACTTTTTTGTGATGAGTGCATTCGACTCACAGACTTGAACCTTCCTTTTGATAGAGCAGTTTTGAAACACTCTCTTTGTAGAATCTGCAGGTGGATATTTGGAGCACTTTGAGGCCTGTGCTGGAAAAGAAAGTATCTTCCCATAAAAACAAAGCAGAATCATTCTCAGAAACATTTTTGTGATGAGTGCATTCAACTCACAGACTTGAACATTCCTTTTGATAGAGCAGTTTTTAAACACTCTTTTTGTAGATTCTGCAAGTGGGTATTTCATGCGCTTTGAGGTCAAAGATGGAAAAGGAAATATCTTCATATAAAAACTAGACAGAAGCATTCTCAGAAATTACTTTGGGATGAATGCATTCAACTCAAAGAGTTGAACCTTCCTTTTGATAGAACAGTTTTGAAACACTTTTTTTTGTAGAATCTGGAAGTGGATATTTGGGGCAACTTGAGGCCTATGCTGGAAAAGGAAATATCTTCACATAAAAACTAGATGGAAGCATTCCCAGAAATTTCTTGGTGATGAGTGCATTTAACTCACAGGTTTGAACTTGCCTTTTGATAGAAGAGTTTTGAAACACTCTGTAGAATTTGCAAGTGGATATTTGGAGAGATTTGTGGCCTGTGCTGCATAAAGGGAATATCTTAATTTAAGAACTAGACAGAAGCATTCTCAGAGACTTCCCTGTACTTTATGCATTCAAATCACAGGCTTGAACCTTCGTTTTGATAGAGCAGTATTGAACCACTCTTTTTGTATAATGTGCAAGTGGATATTTTGAGCGATTTGAGGCCTATGATGAAAAAGGAAATGTCTTCACCTAAAAGCTAGACAGATACATTCTCAGAAACTTCTGTGGGATGAGTACATTCAACCAACAGAGTTGAACCTTCCTTTTGATAGACTAGTTTTGAAACACGCTTTTTGTAGAATCTGCAAGTGGATGTTTGGAGGGCTTTGAGGCCTATGCTGGAAAAGAAAATATCTTCACCTAAAAACTAGACAGAAGCATTCTCAGAAATTTCTTTGTGATTAGTGCATTCAACTCACAGGGTTGAAAGTTCCTTTTGATAGAGCAATTCTGACACAATCTTCTTGTAGAATCTGCAAGTGGATATTTGGATCGCTTGAGGCCTATGCTGGAGTAAGAAATAATTTCACATAAAAACTATATTGAAGCATTCTCAAAAACATCTTTGTGATGTGTGCCTTCAACTCAAGAATTGAAACTTCCTTTTGATAAAGCAGTTTTGAAACACCATATTGTAGAATCTGCAAGTGGATAGTTTTAGCACTTTGAGGCCTAGCCTGGAAAAGGGTATATCTTCACATAAAAACCAGACAGAAGCATTCTCAGAAACTTCCCTGTGATTTATGAATTCAACCCACACACTTGAACCTTCCTTTTGATAGAACAGTTTGGAAACACACTTTTTGTAGAATCTGGAAGTGGATATTTGGAGCGCTTTGAGGCCTATGCAGGAAAAGGAAATACCATCACATAAAAACTAGACAGAAATATTCTCAGAAACTTCTTTGTGATGTGTGCATTCAACTCACAGAGTTGAACCCTGCTTTTGAAAGAGCAGTTATGAAACACCCTTTTTGTAGGATCTGCAGGTGGATATTTTTGGTGCTTTGAGGCCAATGCTGGAAATGGAAATATGTATTCATAAAAACGAGACAGAAGCATTCTCAGAAACTTCTCTATGTTTTATGATTTCAACTCAGAGTGTTGAACCTTCCTTTTGATAGCGCAGTTTTGAAACACTCTTTTTGTAGAATCTGCAAGTGGATTTTTGGAGTGCTTTGAAGACTCTGCTGCAAAAGGAAACATCTTCATATAAAAATTGGACAGAGGCCTTCTCAGAAACTACTTTGTGATGAACGCATTCAGCTCACAGGGTTGAACCTTCCTTTTGATAGAACAGTTGTGAAGCACTCTTTTAGTAGAATCTTCAAGTGGATATTTCGAGCTCTTTGAGGCTTATGATGGAAAAGGAAATATCTTCACATAAAACCTAGACGGAAGTATTCTCAGAAACATCATTATGATGAGTGAGTTCAACTCACAGAGTTGAACCAACCTTTTGATTGAACAGTTTTGAAACACTCGTTTTGTAGAATCTGCAAGTGGATATTTGGAATGCTTTGAGGCCTATGCTCAAAAAGGAAATTTCTTCATATAAATACTAGACAGAAGCATGCTCAGAAACTTCTTTGTGATGAGTGCTTTGTACTTACAGACTTTAAATTTCCTTTTGATAGAGCAGTTTTGAAACAGTCTTTTTGTAGAATATGCGCGTTTATATTTGGTGCGATTTGAGGGCTAAGCTGGAAAAGGAAATATCTTCACATAAAAACTGGACAGAAGTATTCTCCTATCTTCTTTGTGATGTGTGCATTAAACTAACAGAGTAGAACCTTCCTTTTGATAGAGCAGTTTTGAAACACCCTTTTTGTAGAATCTGCAAGTGGATATTTGGAGCGATTTGAGGCCTATGGTGAAAAAGGGGATATCCTCGCATAAAAACTAGATAGAAGCATTCTCAGAAACTTCCCTGTGCCTTATGCATTCAACTCACAGATTTAAAACTACCTTTTGAAAGAGCAGATTTGAAACACTTTTTTTGTAGAAACTGCAGGTGGATATTTGGAGCGCTTTGAGGCCTACGCAGGAAAAGGAAATATCCCCACATAAAAAGTAGACAAAAGCATTCTCCGAAACTTCTTTGTGATGAATGCATTCACCTCACAGAGTTGAACCTTCCCTTTGATGGAACAGTTTTGAAACACTCTTTTTGTAGAATCTGCAAGTAGATATTTGGAGGTCTTTGAGGCCTATGCTGGAAAAGGAAATATCTTCACATAATAACTAGACGGAAGCATTCACAGAAACTTCTCTGTGATGAGTGCATTCAACTCACAGAGTTCAACCTTCCTTTTGGTAGAACAGTTATGAAACACTCTCTTTGTAGAATCTACAAGAGATTATTTGGTACTCATTGAGGCCTATGCTGGAAAAGAAAGTATCTTCCCATAAAAACTAAACAGAATCATCCTCAGAAATATTTGTGTGATGAGGGCATTCAACTCACAGACTTGAACCTTCCTTTTGATAGAGTAGTTTTGGAACACTCGTTTTGTAGAATCTGCAAGTGGATATATGGAGCACTTTGAGGTCTATGCTGGAAAAGGAAATATCTTCACATCAAAACTAGACAGAAGCATTATCAGAAATTTCTGTGTGATGAGTGCATTCAACTCACAGACTTGAACATTCCTTTTGATAGAACAGTTTTGAAACATTCTTTTTGTAGAATCTGCAAGTGGGTATTTGGAGTGATTTGAGGCCTATGCTGCAAAAAGTGAAATCTTCACATAAAAACGAGACAGAAGCATTCCCAGAAACTTCCCCATGCTTCATGCGTTCAACTCACATACTTGAACCTTCCTTTTGATAGAGCAGTTTTGAAACACTCTTTTTGTAGAATCTGCAATTGGATATTTGGAGCGATTTGAGGCCTATGATGAAAAAGGGAATATCTTCACCTAAAAACTAGACAGAAGCATTCTCAGAAACTTGTTTGTGATGAGTTCATTCAACCCACAGAGTTGAAACTTCCTTTTTTTAGAACAGTTTTGTAACACTCTCTTTGTAGAATCTGAATGTGGATACGTGGTGCACTTTGAGGCCTATGCTGGAAATGGAAATATGTTCTCATAAAAACTAAGCAGAAGCATACTCACAAAGTTCTTCGTGATGAGTGCATTCAACTCAGAGACTTAAACCTTTCTTTCGATATAGCAGTTTTGAGACACTGTTTTTGCAGAATCTGCATGTGGATATTTGGAGAGCTATGAGGCCTACGCTGTAAAAGGAAATATCTTCACATAAAAACTATACAGAAGCATTCTCAGAAACATCTCTATGATGAGTGCATTGTACTCACAGACTTGAACTTTCTTTTTGATAGAGCAGTTTTGAAACACTCCTTTTGTAGAATTTGCAAGTGGATATTTGGTGTGCTCTGAGGCCTAATCTGGAAAAGGAAATATCTTCACATAAAAACTAGACAGAAGCATTCTCTGAAACTTCTTTGTGATGCGTGCATTCATCTAACAGACTAGAAACTTCCTTTTGATAGAGCAGCTTTGAAACACCCTTTTTGTAGAATCTGCAAGTGGATATTTGGAACGATTTGAGGCTTGTGGTGTAAAAGGGAATATCTTCACATAAAAACTAGATGGAAGCATTCTCAGAAACTTCAGTGTGCTTTATGCATTCAACTCACAGACTTGAACCTTCCTTTTGAAAGAGCAGATTTGAAAAACTCTTTTTGTAGAAATTGCAAGTGGATATTTGGAGCGCTTTGAGGCCTATGCTGGGAAAGGATATATCCTCACATAAAAACTAGACAAAAGCATTCTCCGAAACTTCTTTGTGATGAATGCATTCAGCTTACAGAGTTGAACCTTCCTTTTGATAGAACAGTTTTGAAACGCTCTTTTTGTAGAATCTGCAAGTGGATATTTGGAGTGCTTTGAGACCTATGCTGGAAAAGGAAATATCTTCACATAAAAATTAGACAGAAGCATTCTCAGACACTTCTCTGTGATGAGTGCATTCAACTCACAGAAATCAACCTTCCTTTTGGTAGAACAGTTTTGAATCACTCTCTTTGTAGAATCTACAATAGATTATTTGGAGCGCTTTGAGACCTATGATGGAAAAGGGAATATCTTCCCATAAAAACTAAGCAGAATCATTCTCAGTAACATTTTTGTGATGGGTGCATTCAACTCGGAGACTTGAACATTCCTTTTGATAGAGCAGTTTTGAAACACTCTTTTTATAGAATCTACAAGTGGATATTTGGAGCAATTTGAGGCCTATGCTGGAAAAGGGAATATCTTCACATAAAAACTAGACAGAAGCATTCTCAGAAATTTCTTTGTGACGAGTGCATTCAACTCACAGGGTTGAACTTTCCTTTTGATAGAACAGTTTTGAAACACTCTGTTTGTAGAATTTGCAAGTGGATATTTGGAGCAATTTGAGCCCTATGCTTCAAAAAGGGAATATCTGAACATAAGAACTAGACAGAAGCATTCTCAGAGACTTCCTTGTGCCTTATGCATTCAACTCACAGGCTTGAACCTTCCTTTTGATAGGGCAGTTTTGAAACACCCTTTTTGTAGACTCTGCAAGTGGATATTTAGAGCGATTTGAGACCTATGGTGAAAAAGGGGATATCTTCACATAAAAACTAGATAGAAGCATTCTCAGAAACTTCCCTGTGCTTTATGCAGTCAACTCACAGACTCGAAACTTCCTTTTGAAAGAGCAGATTTTAAATACTCTTTTTGTAGAATCTGCAAGTGGATATTTGGAGCGCTTTGAGGCCTGTGCTGGAAAAGGAAATATGTTCACATAAAAACTAGTCGGAAGCATTCTCATACACTTCTCTGTGATGATTGCATTTAACTCACAGAGTTCAACATTCCTTTAGATAGAACAGTTTTGAAACACTCTAGTGGTAGAATCTGCAAGAGATTATCTGGAGCGCTTTGAGACGTGTGCTGGAAAAGGAATTATCTTCCCATAAAACATGAGCAGAAGCATTCTCAGAAACATTTTTGTGATGAGTGCATTCAACTCGCAGACTTGAACCTTCTCTCTGATAGAGCAGTTTTGAAACACTCTTTTGGTAGAATCTGAAAGTGGATATTTGGAGCACTATGAGGCCTTAGTTGGAAAAGGAAATATGTTCACATAAAAACTGGACAGAATCATTCTCAGAAACTTCTTTGTGATGTGTGCATTCAACTCACAGTGTTGAACCTTTCTTTTGAAACAGCAGTCTGAAACACACATTTAGTAGAATCTGCAAGTGGATATTGGGAGCGCTTTGAGGCCTTTTATGGAAAAGGAAATATCTTCACATAAAAACTAAACAGATGCATTCTCAGGAACTTCTTTGTGACGTGTGCACTCAACTCACAGAGTTGAACATGACTTTTGATAGAGCAGTTTTGGAACATCCTTTTTGTAGAATCTGCAAGTGGATATTTGTAGCGCTTTGAGGCCTCTGCTGGAAAAGGAAATATCTTCACATTAAAACTACAGAGAAGTATTCTGAGAAACTTCTTTGTGATGGGTACATTCAGCTAATGCAGTTGAACCTTCCTTTTCATAGAACTGTTTTGAAACACTCTTTTTGTAGAATCTGCAAGTGGATATTTGGAGAGCTTTGAGGCCTATGATGGAAAAGAAAATATCTCCACATAAAAACTAGACAGAACCATGCTCAGAAACTTCTCTGTGATGAGTGCATTGAAGTCAAAGAGTTGAACCTTCCTTTTGATAGAGCAGTTTTGAAGCACCCTTTTTGTAGAATCTGAAATTGAATATTTGGAGCTCATTGAGGCCTATGCTAGAAAAGGGAATACGTTCACATAAAAACTAAAGAAAAGGATTCTCAGAAAATTCTTTGTGATGTGTGCATTCAATTCACAGAGTTGAACAGTATTTTTGATGGAGCAGTTTTGAAACACCCTTTTTTCAGAATCAGCAAGTGGATATTTTGAGCGCTTTGAGGCCTATGCTGGAAAATAAAATATCTTCACATAAAAACTAGACTGAAGCATTCTCAGAAACTTCTTAGTGATGAGTGCATTCAACTCACGGATTTGAACCTTCCTTTTGATAAATCGGTTGTGAAGCACACTTTTTGTAAAATCTGCAGGTGGATATTTGGAGTGCTTTGAGGCCTACACTGGAAAAAGGAATATCTTCACATAAGAACTTGACAGAAGCATTCTGAGAAACTTCCCCGTGCTTTATGCATTCAAATCAAAGAGTTGAACCTTCCCTTTGATAGCGCAGGTTTGAAACACTCTTTTTGTAGAATCTACAGTTGGATATTTTGAGTGCTTTGAGGTCTATCCTGGAAAAGGAAATAACTTCACATAAAAACTAGATTGAAGCATTCTCAGAAACTTCTTTGTAATGTGAGCATTCAACTCACAGAATCGACCAGTCCTTTTGACAGAGCAGTTTTGAAACACCCTTTTTGTAGAAACTGCAAGTGGATATTTGTAGCCCTTTGAGGCTTATGCTGGAAAAGGAAATATCTTCACATAAAAACTAGACAGAAGCATTCTCAGAACCTTCTTTGTGATGATTGCATTGAACTCACTGAGTTGAAACTTTCTTTTCATAGGACAGTTTTGAAACACTCTTTTTGTAGAATCTGCAAGTGGATTTTTGGAGCGCTTTGAGGCCTACCCTAGAAAAGGAAATATCTTCACATAAAAACTAGACAGAAGAATTCTCAAAAACATCTAGGTGATGAGTGCATTCAATTCACGGAATTGAACTTTCTTTTCAATAGAGCAGTTTGAAATACTCTTTTAGTGGAATCTGAAAGTGGATATTTGGAGTGCTATGAGGCATTTGCTGTCAAAGGAAATATCTTCACATAAAAACTAGACAGAAGCTTTCTCAGAAACTTGTTTATGATGCCCGCATTCAACTCACAGAGTTGAAACTTCCTTTTGAAACAGCAGTTTTGAAACACACTTTTAGTAGAATCTGCAAGTGGATATTTGGAATGCTTTGAGGCCTATGCTGGAAAAGGAAATGTCTTCACAGAAAAACTAAACAGAAGCATTCTCAGAAACTTCTTTATGATGTGGGCCTTAAACTATCCGATTTGGACCTTCCTATTGATAGAACAGTTTTGCATCACTGTTTTTACAGAATCTGCAAGTGTATATTTGGAGCGCTTCGAGGCTTATGAGGTAAAAGGAAATAACTTCACATAAAAATGAAACAGAAGCATCCTCACCAACTTCTTCATGATATGTGCATTCAACTCACAGAGTTGAACCATACTTTTGATACAGCATTTTTGAAACACCCTTTTTGTAGGCTCTGCAAGTGGATATTTTCAGTGCTTTGAGTCCTATACTGGAAAAGCAAATATCTTCACATAAAAACTAGATGGAAGCATTCTCAGAAACTTCTTTGTGATGAGTGAGTTGAACTGACAGAGTTTAACTTTGCTTTTTAAGAGCAGTCTTGAAACACCTCTTTTATAAAATCTGCAAGTGGATATTTGGAGTGCTTTGATGCCAATGATGGAAAAGGAAATATCTTCACATAAAAATTAGACAGAAGCATTCTGATAAACTTCTATGTGATGAGTGCATTCAAATCTCAGAGTTGAACCTTCTTTTTGAAAGAACAGTTTTGAAACACTCTTTTTGTAGAATCTGCAGTTGGATATTTGGAGCAATTTGAGGCCTATCCTGGAAAGGGTTATATCTTTATATAAAAACTAGACAGTAGCATTCTCAGAAACTTCTTTGTGATGAGCACATTCATCTCACAGACGTGAGACTTCCTTTAAATAGAGAAGTTGTGAAACACTCTTTTTGTAGAATCTACAAGTGTATATTTGGAGTGCTTTGAGGCCTATGCTGGTTAAGGAAATATCTTCACACAAAAATTAGACAGAATCATTCTCAGAAACTTCTTTGTGATGAGCTCATTCACCTCGCAGAGTTAAGCCTTCCTTTTGATAGAGAAGTTTGAAACACTCTTTTTGTCGGATCTGCAAGTGGATATTTGGGGTGCTATGAGGCTTATGCTGGAAAAGGAAATATCTTCACATAAAAACAAGACAGAAGCATTCACGAAAATTTCTTTTTTATGAGTGCATTCAACTCACAGAGTTGAACCTTCCTTTTCATAGAACAGTTTTGAAACACTCTTTTTGTAGAATCTGCAAGTGGATATTAGGAGCATTTTGAGGCCTATGATGGAAAAGGAAATATCTTCACATAATAACTAGACAGAAGTATTCTCAGAAACTTCTCTGTGATGAGTGCACTGAACACCCTGAGATGAAACTTTCTTTTTATAGAACAGTTTTGAAACTCTCTTTTTGTAGAATCTACAAGTGGATATTTGGAGCCCTTTGAGGCCTATGCTGGAAAAGGAAATATCTTCACATAAAAACTAGACAGAAGAATTCTCAGAAATATCTTTGTGTTGAGTGCATTCAACTCACAGACTTGAACTTTCCTTTTGATAGAGCAGTTTTGAAAAATTCTTTTGGTAGAATCTGAAAGTGGATATTTGGAGTGCTATGAGGCTTATGCTAGAAAATTGAATATCTTCACATAAAAACTAGACAGAGGCATTCTCAGAAAATTCTTTGTGATGTGTGCATTCAACACACAGAGTTGAACCTTACTTTTGAAACAGCAGTTTTGAAACACACTTTTAGTAGAATCTGCAAGTGGATATTTGGAATGCTTTGAGGCCTATGCTCGAAAAGTAAATATCTTCTCATAAAAAATAGGCAGATGCATTCTCAGAAAGTTCTCTGTGATGAGTGCTTTCAACCCACAGAGTTGAGCTTTCCTTTTGATAGAACAGTTTTCAAACACACTTTTTGTAGAATCTGCAGGAGGATATTTGGAGTGGATTGAGACCTATGATGGAAAAGGAAATATTTTCTCATGAAAACAAAACAGAAGCATTTCAGAAACTTCTTTGTTATATGTGCATTCAACTCACAGAGGTGAACCATACTTTTGATAGAGCAGTTTTGAAACACCCTTTTTGTAGTATCTGCTAGTGGATATTTGGAGTGCTTGGAGGCCTATACTGGAAAATTAAATATCTTCAAATAAAAACTAGACAGAAGCATTATGAGTAACTTCTTTGTGATGAGTGCATTCAACTCACAGAGTTTAAAATTCCTTTTCATAGAGCAGCTTTGAAACACCCTTTCTGTAAAATCTGCAAGTGGATATTTGGAGCTCTTTGAGGCCTATGCTGGAAATGGAAGCATCTTCACATAAAAACTAAACAGAAGTATTCTGGGAAACTTCTATGTGATGAGTCCATTCAACTCTCAGATTTGAACCTCCTTTTGATAGGACAGTGCTGAAACACTATGTTTCGATAATCTGCAAGTGGATATTTGGAGCACTTTGGGGCCTATGCTGGAAAAGGAAATATCTTCACATTAAAACTAGACAGTAGCATTCTCAGAAACTTCTTTGTGATGAGCACATTCAACTCACCAATTTGAGCCTTCCTTTTGATAGAGCAGTTTTGAAACCCTCTTTTTGTAGAATCTGCAAGTGGATATTTGGAGGATTTTGAGGCCTCTGCTGGAAAAGGAAATATCTTCACATAAAAACTAGACAGAAGAATCCTCAGAAACTTCTTTGTGATGAGCACATTCAATTCACAGAGGTGAGCGTTCCTTTTGATAGAGCAGTTTTGAAACACTCTTTTTGTAGAATCTGCAAGTGGATATTTGGAATGCTTTGAGGCCTATGCTGGAAAAGGAAATGTCTTCACAGAAAAACTAAACAGAAGCATTCTCAGAAACTTCTTTATGATGTGGGCCTTAAACTATCCGATTTGGACCTTCCTATTGATAGAACAGTTTTGCATCACTGTTTTTACAGAATCTGCAAGTGTATATTTGGAGCGCTTCGAGGCTTATGAGGTAAAAGGAAATAACTTCACATAAAAATGAAACAGAAGCATCCTCACCAACTTCTTCATGATATGTGCATTCAACTCACAGAGTTGAACCATACTTTTGATACAGCATTTTTGAAACACCCTTTTTGTAGGCTCTGCAAGTGGATATTTTCAGTGCTTTGAGTCCTATACTGGAAAAGCAAATATCTTCACATAAAAACTAGATGGAAGCATTCTCAGAAACTTCTTTGTGATGAGTGAGTTGAACTGACAGAGTTTAACTTTGCTTTTTAAGAGCAGTCTTGAAACACCTCTTTTATAAAATCTGCAAGTGGATATTTGGAGTGCTTTGATGCCAATGATGGAAAAGGAAATATCTTCACATAAAAATTAGACAGAAGCATTCTGATAAACTTCTATGTGATGAGTGCATTCAAATCTCAGAGTTGAACCTTCTTTTTGAAAGAACAGTTTTGAAACACTCTTTTTGTAGAATCTGCAGTTGGATATTTGGAGCAATTTGAGGCCTATCCTGGAAAGGGTTATATCTTTATATAAAAACTAGACAGTAGCATTCTCAGAAACTTCTTTGTGATGAGCACATTCATCTCACAGACGTGAGACTTCCTTTAAATAGAGAAGTTGTGAAACACTCTTTTTGTAGAATCTACAAGTGTATATTTGGAGTGCTTTGAGGCCTATGCTGGTTAAGGAAATATCTTCACACAAAAATTAGACAGAATCATTCTCAGAAACTTCTTTGTGATGAGCTCATTCACCTCGCAGAGTTAAGCCTTCCTTTTGATAGAGAAGTTTGAAACACTCTTTTTGTCGGATCTGCAAGTGGATATTTGGGGTGCTATGAGGCTTATGCTGGAAAAGGAAATATCTTCACATAAAAACAAGACAGAAGCATTCACGAAAATTTCTTTTTTATGAGTGCATTCAACTCACAGAGTTGAACCTTCCTTTTCATAGAACAGTTTTGAAACACTCTTTTTGTAGAATCTGCAAGTGGATATTAGGAGCATTTTGAGGCCTATGATGGAAAAGGAAATATCTTCACATAATAACTAGACAGAAGTATTCTCAGAAACTTCTCTGTGATGAGTGCACTGAACACCCTGAGATGAAACTTTCTTTTTATAGAACAGTTTTGAAACTCTCTTTTTGTAGAATCTACAAGTGGATATTTGGAGCCCTTTGAGGCCTATGCTGGAAAAGGAAATATCTTCACATAAAAACTAGACAGAAGAATTCTCAGAAATATCTTTGTGTTGAGTGCATTCAACTCACAGACTTGAACTTTCCTTTTGATAGAGCAGTTTTGAAAAATTCTTTTGGTAGAATCTGAAAGTGGATATTTGGAGTGCTATGAGGCTTATGCTAGAAAATTGAATATCTTCACATAAAAACTAGACAGAGGCATTCTCAGAAAATTCTTTGTGATGTGTGCATTCAACACACAGAGTTGAACCTTACTTTTGAAACAGCAGTTTTGAAACACACTTTTAGTAGAATCTGCAAGTGGATATTTGGAATGCTTTGAGGCCTATGCTCGAAAAGTAAATATCTTCTCATAAAAAATAGGCAGATGCATTCTCAGAAAGTTCTCTGTGATGAGTGCTTTCAACCCACAGAGTTGAGCTTTCCTTTTGATAGAACAGTTTTCAAACACACTTTTTGTAGAATCTGCAGGAGGATATTTGGAGTGGATTGAGACCTATGATGGAAAAGGAAATATTTTCTCATGAAAACAAAACAGAAGCATTTCAGAAACTTCTTTGTTATATGTGCATTCAACTCACAGAGGTGAACCATACTTTTGATAGAGCAGTTTTGAAACACCCTTTTTGTAGTATCTGCTAGTGGATATTTGGAGTGCTTGGAGGCCTATACTGGAAAATTAAATATCTTCAAATAAAAACTAGACAGAAGCATTATGAGTAACTTCTTTGTGATGAGTGCATTCAACTCACAGAGTTTAAAATTCCTTTTCATAGAGCAGCTTTGAAACACCCTTTCTGTAAAATCTGCAAGTGGATATTTGGAGCTCTTTGAGGCCTATGCTGGAAATGGAAGCATCTTCACATAAAAACTAAACAGAAGTATTCTGGGAAACTTCTATGTGATGAGTCCATTCAACTCTCAGATTTGAACCTCCTTTTGATAGGACAGTGCTGAAACACTATGTTTCGATAATCTGCAAGTGGATATTTGGAGCACTTTGGGGCCTATGCTGGAAAAGGAAATATCTTCACATTAAAACTAGACAGTAGCATTCTCAGAAACTTCTTTGTGATGAGCACATTCAACTCACCAATTTGAGCCTTCCTTTTGATAGAGCAGTTTTGAAACCCTCTTTTTGTAGAATCTGCAAGTGGATATTTGGAGGATTTTGAGGCCTCTGCTGGAAAAGGAAATATCTTCACATAAAAACTAGACAGAAGAATCCTCAGAAACTTCTTTGTGATGAGCACATTCAATTCACAGAGGTGAGCGTTCCTTTTGATAGAGCAGTTTTGAAACACTCTTTTTGTAGAATCTGCAAGTGGATATTTGGAGCTCTTTGAGGCCTATTCTGGAAAAGGAAATATCTTCACATAAAAACTAGACAGCAGTATTCTCAGAAACTTCTCTGTGATGAGTGCATTGAACTCCCTTAGTTGAACCTTTCTTTTGATAGAACAGTTTTGAAGCTCTCTTTTTGTAGGATCTGCAAGTGGATATTTTGTGCGATTTGAGATCTAAGCTTTAAAAGGAAATATGTTCACAAGAAACTAGACGGAAGAATTCACAGAAACATCTTTATGATGAATGCACTTAACTCACAGACTTGAAATTTCTTTTAACAGAGCAGTTTTGAAACACTCTTCTGGCAGAATCTGAAAGTGGATATTTGGAGCGCTATGAGGCCTGTGCAAGAAAAGGAAATATCTTCACATAAAAAGTAGATGGAAGCATTCTCAGAAACTTCTTTGTGATGTGTGCATTCAACTCACAGAGTTGAAACTTCGTGTTGAAACAGCAGTTTTGAAACACACTTTTTGTAGAATCTGCAAGTGGATATTTGGAATGTTTTGAGGCCTATGCTGGAAAAGGAAATATCTTCACATAAAAACTAAACAGAAGCATTCTAAGAAACTTCTTTGTGATGTGTGCATTCAACTCACAGGTTTGAACCTTACTTTTGATAGAGCAGTTTCGAAACACCCTTTTTGTAGTATCTGCAAGTGGATATTTGGAGCGCTTTGAGGCCTATGCTGGAAAAGGAAATATCATGACATAAAAACTAGATGGAAGCATTCTCAGAAACTTCAATGTGATGAGTGCATTCAACTAATGGAGTTGAACTTTCCATTTGATATAGCAGTTTTGAAACACCATTTTTGTGGAATCTGCAACTGGATATTTGGAGTGCTTTGAGGCCTATGCTGGAAAAGGAAATATCTTCACATAAAAACTAGAGAGAAGCATTCTCAGAAACTTCCCTCTGCTTTATGCATTCATCTCACAGACTTGAACTTTCCTTTTGATGCAGCAGTTTTGAAACACTCTGTTTGTAGAATCTACACGTGGATATTTGGAGCGCTATGAGGCCTATGATACAAAAGAAAATATCTTCACATAGAAACTCAATGGAAGCATTCTAAGAAACTTCTTTGTGATTACTGAATTCAACAGACAGACTTGAACCATCCTTTTGATAGAGGAAATTTGAAACACTCTTTTTTTAGAATCTTCAAGTGGATATTTGGAGCAATTTGAGGCTTATGATTGAAAAGGAAATATCTTCACATAAAAACTAGACAGAAGCATTTTCAGAATCTTCTCTGTGATGAGTGCATTCAACTTACACAGTTGTACTTTTCTTTTCATGTAACAGTTTTGAAACACTCTTTTTATAGAATATGCACGTGGATATTTGCAGCTTTTTGAGGCCTATGCTGCAAAAGGAAATATCTTCACACGAAGACTAGGCAGAAGCATTCTGAGAAATTTCTTTGTGATGTGCACATTCAACTCACAGAGTTGAACGTTCCTTTTGATAGAACACTTTTGAAACATTCTTTTTGTAGAATCTCCAAGTTATTATTTGGAGTGCTTTGAGGCCTTTGCTGGAAAAGGAAACAACTTCACATAAAAACTTGATTGAAGCATTCTCAGACACTTCTTTGAGATGTGTGCATTCATCTTACAGGCTTGAACCTGCCTTTTGATAGAGCAGATTTGAAACACTCTTTTTGTAGAACCTGCAAGTCGATATTTGGAGCACTTTCAAGCCTATGCTGGAATAGGAAATATCTTCACATAAAAACAAGACAGAAGCTCTATCGGAAACTTCTTTTAGATGAGTGCATTCAACTCACAGAGTTGAACCTTCCTTTTGATAGAACGGTTTTGAACCACTCTTTTTGTAGAATCTGCAAGTGGATATTTGGAGGGCTTTGAGATGTATAATGGAAAAGGAAATATCTTCACATAAAAACTAGACAGAAGAATTCTCATAAACTTCTCTGTGATGAGTGCATTGAAATCCCTCAGTTGAAATTTTCTTTTGATAGAAAAGTTTTGAAATACTCTTTTTGTAGAATCTGCAAGTGGATATTTGGAGCGCTATGAGGCCTATGCTGGAAAACGAAATGTCTTCACATAAAAGTTATACAGAAGAATTCTCAGAAACAACTTTGTGATGAGTGCATTCAACTCACAGATTTGAACTTTCCTTTTGATAGAGCAGTTTTGAAAAACTCTTTTGGTAGAATCTGAAGGTGGATATTTGGAGCGCTATGAGGCCTATGCTATAAAAGAAAATATTTTCACATAAAAACTTGACAGAAGCATTTTCAGAAACCTCTTTGTGATGTGCACATTCAACCCACAGAGTTGAACCTTGCTTTTGAATCAGCAGTTTTGAAACACACTTTTAGTAGATTCTGCAAGTGGATAGATTGAATGCTTTGAGGAATAAGCTGGAAAAGGAAATATCTTCACATAAAAACTAAAGAGAAGCATTCTCAGAAACTTCATTGTGATGTGTGCATTCATCCACAGAGTTGAAGCTTACTTTTGATAGAGCAGTTTTTAACCACCCTTTTTGTAGAATCTGCAAGTGGATATTTGGAGCACTTTGAGGTCAATGCTGGAAAAGGAAATATCTTCAAATAAAAAATAGACAGAAGCGTTATCAGAAACTTCTTTGTGATGTGTGCATTCAACTCACAGAATTGAAACTTCCTTTTGATAGAGCAGTTTTGAAACACCCTTTTCGTACAATCTGCAAGTGTATATTTGGAGCACTTTGAGGTCTATGCGGGAAAAGGAAATATCTTCACATAAAAACTAGACAGAAGCATTCTCAGAAAGAGTGCATTAAACTGACAGAGTTGAAACTTCCTTTTGATAGAATACTTTGGAAACACTCTCTTTGTAGAATCTACAAGTGGATACTTAGAGTGCTTTGGGGCCTATGCTGGAAAAGGAAATCTTCCCACAAAAACTAGACAGAAACATTCTCAGAAACTGCTTTGTGATGAGTGCATTCAACTCGCAGAGTTGAACCTTCTTTTTGATAGGACAGTTTTGAAACAGTCTTTTTGTTCAATCTGCAAGTTTATATTTGGAACGCTTTGAGACCTATAATGGAAAAAGAAATATCGTCACATAAAAACTAGACAGATGCATTCTCAGAAAGTTCTCTGTGATGAATGCGTTCAACTCACAGAGTTGAACTTTCCTATTGATAGAAGAGGTTTGAAACACACTTTTTGTAGGATCAGCAATTTATATTTGGAGGGCTTTGCGGCCTATGCTAGAAAATAAAATATCTTCACACAAAAACTAGACAGAAGTATTCTCAGAGACTTCTTAGTGATGAGTGCATTCAACTCACACAGTTGAACCTTCCTTTTCATAGAAGTGTTTAGAAACACTCTTTTTGTATAATCTGCATGTGGATATTTGGAGCGCTTTAAGGCCTATGATGGAAAAGGAAATATCTTCACATAAAAACTAGAAAGAAGCTTTCCAAGGAACTTCTCTGTAATGATTGTATTCAACTCACAGATTGAACCTTTCTTTTGATTGAGCAGCTTTGGAACACCATTTTTGTAGAATCTGCAAGTGGATATTTGCAGCAATTTGAGGCCTGTGCTGGAAAAGGAAATATATTCACATAAAAACTAAACAGAAGCATTCTCAGAAACTTCTTTGTGATGTGTGCATTCAACTCACAGAGTTGAACCATACTTTTGATAGTGCAGTTTGGAAACACCCTTTTGTAGAATCTGCAAGTGGATATTTGGAGCGCTTTGAGGCCTATACTGGAAAAGTAAATATCTTCACATAAAAACTAGACAGAAGCATTCTCAGAAACATCTTTGTGATGAGTGCATTCAACTAACGTAGTTGAACCTTCCGTTTGATATAGCAGTTTCGAAACACCATTTTTGTGGAATCTGCAACTGAATATTTGGAGCACTTTGAGGCCTATGCTGGAAAAGGAAATATCTTCACATAAAAACTACAGAGAATCATTCTCAGAAACTTCACTGTGCTTTATGCATTCAACTTACAGACTTCAACTTTCCTTTTAATAGAGCAGTTTTGAAACACTCTTTTTGTAGGATCTGCAAGTGGACATTTGGAGCACTTTGAGGCCTATTCTGGAAACGGAAATATCTTCACACAAAAAATTAATGGAAGCATTCTAAGAAACTTCTTTGTGATGAGTGAATTCAATCACAGGCTTAAACCATCCTTTTGATAGAGCAATTTTCAAACACACTTTTAGTAGAATCTGCAAGTGGATATTTGGAGGGCTTTGAGGCCTATGCTGGAAAAGGAAATATCTTCACATAAAAAATAGACAAAAGGATTTTCAGAAACTTCTTTGTGATGAGTGCATTCAACTCAGATAGTTGCACCTTCCTTTTGATAGAACAGTTTTGAAACACTCTTTTTGTAGAATCTGTAAGAAAATATTTGCAGTGCTGTGAGGCCTATCTTGCAAAAGGAGATATCTTCACATAAACACTAGACAGAAGAATTCTCAGAAACTTTTTGTGATGTGTGCATTCAACTCACAGAATTCAACCTTCCTTTGATAGAACAGTTTTGAAACACTCTTTTTGTACAATCTGCAAGTTGATATTGGAGAACTTTGAGGCCTGTGCTGGAAAAGGAAATAACTTCACATAAAAACTAGATGGAAGCATTCTCAGAAACTACTTTGGGATGTGTTCATTCAACTCACAGGTTTGAACCTTTCTTTTATTAGAGGAATTTTGAAACACTCTTTTTGTAGAATCTGCAAGTGGATATTTGGAAAACTATGGGGCTTATGATGGAAAAAGAAATACCTTCTCATAAAAACTAGACAGAAGAATTCTCAGAAACTTCTCTGTGATGACTGCATTCAACTCATAGAGTTGAACCTTCCTTTTGACAGAACGGTTTTGAAACACTCTTTTGAACAATCTGCAAGTGGATATTTGGAGTGCTTTGAGGCCTATGCTGGAAAGGGAAATATCTTCACATAAAAACTAAGCAGAAGCATTCTCAGAAACTTCTTTATGATGAGTGCATTCAACTAACAGATTTGAACCTTCCTTTTCATAGAGCAGTTTTGAAACACTCTTTTTGTAGCATCTGCAAGTGAATATTTGGAGCGCTTTGAGGCCTAGGCTGGAAAAGTAAGTATCTTCACATAAAAACTAGATAGAAGCATTCTCAGAAACTTCTTTGTGATGTGTACATTCAACTCACGGATTTGAACCTTGCCTTTGATAGAACAGTTTTGAAACACTATTTTTGCAGAATCTGCAAATGAATATTTGGAGTGCATTGAGACCTACGATGGAAATGGTAATATCTTCACATTAAAACCAGACAGAAGCATTCTCAGAAACTTCTCTGTGATGAGTGCATTCAACTCACAGAGTTGAACCTTCCTTTTGATAGAACAGATTTGAAACACTCTCTTTGTAGGATCTGCAAGTGGATACTTGGAGCTCTTTCAGGTGTACACTTTAAAAGGATATATCTTCACATAAAAAATAGACAGAAGAATTCTCCGAAACTCCTTTGTGATGAGTGCATTCAACTCACAGATTTGAACCTTCCTTTTGATAGAGCAGTTTTGAAACACTCTTTTTGTAGAATCTGCAAGTGGATATTTGGAGCGCTTTGAGGCCTATGCTGGAAATGGAAACATCTTCACATTAACAATAGTCAGAAGAATTCTCAGAAACTACCTTGTGATAAGTGCATTTCACTCACAAATTTGAACCTTCCTTTTGATAGAACAGTTTTGAAGCACTCTTTTTCTAGAATCTCCAAGTGGATATTTTGAGCACTTTGAGGCCTATGCTGGAAAAGGAAATATCTTCACATAAAGACTAGTCTGAAGCATTCTCACAAAATTCTTTGTGATGAGTGCATTCAACTCACAGAGTTGAAACTTCCTTTTGATAGAAAAGTTTTGAAACACTCTTTTTGTAGAATCTGGAAGTGGATATTTGGAGCACTTTGGGGCCTATGATGGAAAAGGAAATATCTTCACATAAAAACTAGACAGAAGCATTCTCAGAAACTTCTCTGTGATAAGTGCATTCATCTCACAGAGCTGAACCTTCCTTTTGAAAGAACAGTTTTGAAACACTGTTTTTGTACAATCTGCAAGTGGATACTTGGAGCACTCTGAGGCCTATGCTGGAAATGGAAATATCTTCACATGAAAAATAAACAGAAGCATTCTCAGAAACTTCTTTGTGATGAGTGCATTCAACTCCCAGACTTGAACCTTCCTTTTGTTAGAGCAGTTTTGAATCACTCTTTTTGTAGAGTCTGCAAGTGGACATTTGGAGCGCTTTGAGGCCTATGCTGGAAAACTAAATATCTTCACATAAAAACTAGACAGAAGTACTCTCATCAAATTCTTGGTTATGAGTGCTTTCAACTCACAGAATTGAACCCTCTTTTTAGTAGAACAGTTTTGGAACCCTCTTTTTAAAGAATCTGCAGGTGGATATATAGAGTGCTTTGAGGTCTATGATGGAAAAGGAAGTATCTGTGATGGGTCCATTCAACTCACGGACTTGAAGTTAACTTTTCATAGAGCAGTTTTGAAACACTCCTTTTGTAGAATCTGCAAGTGCATGTTTGGAGCGCTTTGAGGCCTATGCTGGAAAAGGAAACATCTTCTTACAAAAATTAAGTAGAAGCTTTCTCCAAAACTTCTTTGTGATGTGTGCATTCAACTCACAGAGTTGAACCTTCGTTTCGGTAGAACAGTTTTGGAAAACTCTCTTTGTAGAATCTGCAAGTGGATATTTGGAGCGCTTTGAGGCCGATGCTGGAAAAGGAAATATCTTCACATAAAAACTAGACAGAAGCATTCTTAGAAACATCTTTTGATGAGTGCATTAAACTCACAGACTTGGACCTTCCTTTCCATAGAGCAGTTTTGAAATACTCTTTTTGTAGAATCTGCAAGTGGATATGTGGAGCACTTAGAGGCTGATGTTGGAAAAGGAAATATTATCACATAAAAACAAGACAGAATCATTCTCAGAAAATTTTCTGCAATGAGTGCATTCAACTCACAGAGTTGAACCTTCCTTTTGAGAGAACAGTTTTGAAACATTCTCTTTGTAGAATCTGCAAGTATATATTTGGAGAGCTTTGGGGACTATGCAGGAAAAGGAAATATTTTCACATAAAAACTAGACAGAAGCATTCTCAGAAACTTCTTTGTGATGTGCACATTCAACTAACAGTGTTGAACCTTCCTTTTGATAGAGCAGTTTTGAAACACCCTTTTTATGGGATCTGCAAGTGGATATTTGGAGAGTTTTGAGGCCTATGTTGGAAAAGGAAATATCTTCACATAAGAACTAGACAGAAACATTCTCAGAAACTACCCTGTGCTTTACAAATTCAACTCACAGACTTGAACCTTCCTTTTGATAGAGCAGTTTTGAAACACTCTTTTTGTAGAATCTGCAAGTGGATATTTGGAGCGCTTTGAGGCCTATGCTGTAAAAGGGAATATCTTCACATAAAATCAAGACAGAAGCATTATCAGAAACTTCCTGTGCGTTGTGCATTTTTCTCACAGACTTGAACCTTCCCTTTGATAGAGCAGTTTTGAAACACTCTTACTGAAGAAACTGCAAGTGGATATTTGGACCGCTTTGAGGTCTATGCTGGAAAAGGTAATATCTTCACATAAAAATTAAGCTGAAGCATTCTCAGAAACTTCTTCATGATGAGTGCATTAAACTGACAGACTTGAACTTTCCTTTTGATAGAGTCGTTTTGAAACACTCTTTTTGTGGAATCTGCAATTGGATATTTGGAGCGCTTTGAGGCCTATGCTGGAAAAGGAAGTGTCTTCACATAAAAACTAGACAGAAGCATTCTCAGAAACTTCTTTGTGATGTGTGCACTCAACTCACAGAATTGAACCTTCCTTTAGGTAGAGAAGTTTTGAAACACCCTTTTTGTAGAATCTGAAAGGGGATATTTGGATCGCTTTGAGGCCTATGATGGAAAAGGAAATATCTTCACATAAAAACTTGACAGAAGCATTCTAAGAAATTTCCCTATGCTTTATGAATTCAACTCACAGACTTGAACTTTCCTTTTGATTGAGTAGTTTTGAAACACACTTTTTATAGAATCTGCAAGTGGATATTTGGAGCATTTTCTGGCCTTTGCTGGAAAAGGGAATATCTTCACATAAAACCTAGACAGAAGCATTCTAAGAAACTTTCCTGTGCTTTATGAATTCAACTCACAGACTTGAAGTTTCCTTTGATAGAGCAGTTTTGAAACACACTTTTTGTAGAATCTGCAAGTGGATATTTGGAGCACTTTCTGGCCTATGCTGGAAAAGGGAATATCTTCACATAAAATGTAGACAGAAGCATTCTCAAAAATTTCACTTTGCTTTAGGCATTTAACTCACAGATTTGAACCTTCGTTTTGATACAGCAGTTTCAAAAAACTCTTATTGTAGAATCTGCATGTGGATATTTGGAGCGATTTGAGGCCTATGCTGGAAAAGGAAATATCTTCACATAAAAACTAGACAGAAACATTCTCAGAAACTTCTTTATGATGAGTGCATTCACCTCACAGAGTTCAACATTACTTTTGTTAGAACAGTTTTGAAATACTCTTTTTGTAGAATCTGCAAGTGCATATTTGGAGCATTTTGAGGCCTATGATGGAAAAGGAAATATCTTCATATAAAAACTAGACAGAAGCATTCTCAGAAATTTCTCTGTGATGACAGCGTTGAACTCACAGAGTTGAACTTTCCCTTTTAAAGAACAGTTTTGAAACACTCTTTTTGTACAATCTGCAAGTGGATATTTGGAGCGTTTAGAGGCCTATGCAGGAAAAGGAAACATCTTCACATAACAGCTAAGCAGAAGCATTCTCAGAAAGTTCTTTGAGATGAGTGCATTCAACTCACAGACTTGAGCCTTCCTTTTGATAGAGCAGTTTTGAAACCCTCGTTTTGTAGTATCTGCAAGTGGATATTTGGAGCGCTTTGTGGCCTATGCTGGAAAAGGTAATATCGTCACATAAAAATCAAGCTGAAGCATTCTCATAAACTTCTTCATGATGAGTGCATTCAACTGACAGACTTGAACCTTCCTTTTGATAGAGCCGTTTTGAAACACTCCTTTGTGGAATCTGCAATTGGATATTTGGAGTGCTTTGAGGCCTATGCTGGAAAGGGAAATATCTTCACATAAAAAATAGACAAAAGCATTCTCAGACAGTACTTTGTGATGACTGTATTGAACTCGCAGAGTTGAACCTTTCTTTTCATAGAGCAGTTTTGAAACACTCCCTGTGTAGAATCTGCAAGTGGATATTTGGGTGCATTGAGGCCTATGATGGAAAAGGAAATATCTTCATATAAAAACTAGACAGAGGCATTCTCAGAAACTTCTTTGTCATGAGTGCATTCAACTCACAGACTTGAACCTTCCTTTTCATAGAGCAGTTTTGTAAGACACTTTTTGTAGAATCTGCAAGTGGATATTTGGAGCGCTTTGAGGCCTATGCTGGAAAGGGAAATATCTTCAAATAAAAACTAGACAGCAGTATTCTCAGAAACTTCTCTGTTATCAGTGCATTGAACTCACAGAGATGAATCTTCCTTTTGATAGAAGAGTTTTGAAAAACTCTCTTTGTAGAATCTTCAAGGGGATATTTGGGGTCCTTTGAGACCCATGCTGTAAAAGGAAATATCCTCACATAAAAACTAGACAGAAGCATTCTCAGAAACTTCTTTGTAATGTGTGCATTCAACACACAGAGTTGAACATTCGTTTTGATAGAGCAGTTTTGAAACACACTTTTTGTAGAAACTGCCAGTGGATATTTGGGGATATTTGAGGACTATGCTGGAAAAGGGAAAATCTTCTCATAAAAGTATTAAAGAAGCATTCACAGAAACTTACCTGTGATTTATGCATTCAACTCACAGACTTGAACCTTCCTTTTGATAGAGCAGTTTTGAAATACTGTTATTGTAGAATCTGCAAGTGGATATTTGGACAGATTTGTGTTCTATGCTGAAAAAGAAAATATTGTCACGTAGAAACTAGACAGAAGCATTCTCAGAAACTTCTTGGTGATGAGTGCATTCAAATCACAGAGTTGAAACTTCCATTTGACAGAACACTTTTGAAACACTCTTTTTATGGAATCAGCAAGTGGATATTTGGAGGGCTTTGAGGCCTACGATGGAAAAGGGAATATCCGTGATGAGTGCCTTCAACTCACAGACTTGAACATTCCTTTTGATAGAGCAGTTTTGGAACACTCCTTTTGTAGAATCTGCAAGTGGATATTTGTAGCACTATGAGGCCTACACTGGAAAAGGAAATATCTTCACATAAAAACTAGACAGAAGTACTCTCAGAAACTTCTTTGTGATGAATGCATTCAGCTCACAGAATTGAACCTTCCTTTTGATAGAATAGTTCTGAAACATTCTTTTTATAAAATCTGCAAGTGGATGTTTTGAGGGCTTTCAGGCCTATGCTGGAAAAGGAAATATCTTCATATAAAAAATAGACAGAAACATTCTCAGAAAATTCTTTGTGATGAGTGCATTCAACTCAAAGACTTGAACCTTCTTTTGATAGAGCAATTTTGAAACACTTTTTTGTGGAATCTGCAAGTGGATGTTTGGAGCAATTTGAGGCCTATGCTGGAAAAGGAAATATATCCACTTAAAAAGTAGACAGAAGCGTTCTCAGAAACTTCGTTGTGATGTACGCATTCAACTATCAGAGTTGAACCTTTCTTTTGATAGAGAAGTTTTGAAACACCCTTTCTGTAGAATCTGCAAGTGGATATTTGGAGCGCTTGAGGCCTATGCTGGAAAAGGAAATATCTTCGCATAAAAATTAGACCAAAGCATTATCAGAAACTTCCCTGTGCTTTATGAATTCAACTCACAGACTTGAACATTCCTTTTGATAGCTCAGGTTTGAAACACTCTTTTTGTAGTGTCTGCCAGCTGATATTTGGAGAGCCTTGAGTGCTATGCTGGAAAAGGAAATATCTTCACAGAAAAACTAGACAGAAGCAATTTCAGAAACTTCTTTGTGATGAGTGCATTCAACTCAAAGACTTGAACCATCTTTTGATTGAGCAATTTTGGAACACTCTTTTGTAGAATCTGCAAGTGGATATATGGAGTAATTTGAGGCCTATGCTGGAAAAGGAAATATCTTCACATAAAAAGTAGACAGAAGCGTTCTCAGAAACATCTTTGTGATGTATGCATTCAACTCACCGTGTGGAACCTTCCTTTTGACATAGCAGTTTTGAAACACCCATTCTGTAGTATCGGCAAGTGGATATTTGGAGTGCTTGAGGCCTATGCTGGAAAAGGAGATATTTTCCCATCATAATTAGACAGAAGCATTGTCAGAAACTTCCCTGTGCTTTATGAATTCAACTCACAGTCTTGAACATTCCTTTTGATAGTTCAGTTTGAAACACTCTTTTTGTAATATCTTCAATTTGATATTTGTGGTTTTTGAGTGCTGTGCTGGAAAAGGAAATATCTTCACATAAAAACTAGACAGAAGAATTCTCAGAGACTTCTTAATGGTGAGTGCATTCAACGCACACAGTTGAACCTTCCTGTTGATGGAACAGTTTTGAAACACTATTTTTGTAGGATCTGCAAGTGGATATTTGGAGCGATTTCAGGCCTATGATGGAAAAGGAAATATCTTCACTTATAAATTAGACAGAAGCATTCTCAGCAACTTCTCTGTGATGAGTGCATTCAACTGATAGTGTTGAACCTTCGTTTTGATAGAATAGTTTTGAAACTCTCTCTTTGTAGATTGTGGAAATGGTACTTGGAGCGCTTTGATGCCTACGCTGGAAAAGGAAATATCTTCACATAAAAAATAAACAGAAGCATTCTCAGAAACTTCTTTGTGATGAGAGCATTCAACTCATGGATGTGAACCTTCCTTTTGATAGAACAGTTTTGAAGCATTCTTTTTGTAGAATCTGCAAGTAGATATTTGGAGCGCTTTGAAGCCTATGCCGGAAAAGGAAATATCTTCACATAAAAACCAGACAGAAGCATTCTCAGAAACTTCTCTTTGATGAGTGCATTCAACTCACAATGTTGAACCTTCCTTTTGATAGAAGAATATTGAAACACTCTTTTTGTGGAATCTGCAAGTGGATATTTGAAGCCCTTTGGGGCTTATACTGGAAAAGGAAATAAATTCACATAAAAACTAGATTGAAGCATTCTCAGAAACGTCTTTCTTATGTGTGCATTCAACTCACAGACGTGAACCTTCCTTTTCATAGAGCTGTTTTGAAACACCCTTTCTGTACAATCTACAATTGGATATTTGGAGCGATTTGAGGCTTATGATGGCAATAGAAATATCTTCACATACAAACAAGTCTGAAGCATTCTCAGAAATTTGTTTTTGATGTGTGCATTCAAATCGCAGTGTTGAACCTTCCTTTTGATAGAGCAGTTTTGAAACACACTTTTTGTAGAATCTGCAAGTGGATACTTGGAGCGATGTGACGCCAGTGCTGGAAAAGGGAATATCTTCACATAAAAACTAGACAGAAGCATTCTCAGAAACTTCTCTGTGCCTCATAAATTCAATTCACAGACTTGAAACTTCCTTTTGATAGAATAGTTTTGAAACACTCTTTTTGTAGAATCTGCAAGTGATTTGAGTGATTTGAGGCCTATGCTTGAAAGCGAAATATCTTCACATGATAAGCAGACAGAAGCATTCTCAGAAACTTCTTTGTGATGTCTACATTCAACTTACAGAGTTGAACATTCCTTTTGATAGAGCTGTTTTGAAACACCCTTTCTGTACAATTTGCAATTGGATATTTGGAGCGATTTGAGGCCTATGATGGAAATAGAAATATGTTCACATACAAACAAGACAGAAACGTTCTCAGAAACTTCTTTGTGATGAGTGCATTCAACTCATGGTGTTGAACCTTCTTTTCGGTAGAACAGATTTGAAACACTCTCTTAGTAGAATCTGCAAGTGGATATTTGGAGAGTTTTGAGGCCTGTGCTGGAATAGGAAATACCTTCACAAAAAACTAGACAGAAGCATTCTCAGAAACATTCTGTGAAGAGTGCGCCCAACTCACAGATTTGAACTTTCCCTTTTGATCGAACAGTTTTAAAAAAACCCTTTTGGGGAATCTACAGGTGGATATTTGGAGCGCTTTCAGACCTATGCTGGAAAAGGAAATCTCATCACATAAAAACTAGACAGAAGCATTATCAGAAACTACTTTGTGATGGGTGCATTCAACTCACAGTGTTGAACCTTCCTTTTGATAGGACAGCTTTGAAACACTCTTTTTGTAGAGTCTGCAAGTGGGTATAAGGAGCGCATTGAGGCCAATGGTGAAAAAGGCAATACCTTCACATTAAAAGTAGACAGAAGCATTCTCAGAAACTTCTTTGTGATGAGTGCATTCAGCTCACAGAGTTGAACTTTATTTTTGATAAGGCAGTTTTGAAACACTCTTTTTGTAGAATCTGCAGGTAGATATTTGGAACACTTTGAGGCCTTTGCTGAAAAAGGAAATATCTTCACATAAAAACTGGACAGAAGCATTCTCGGAAACTTCTTTGTGATGAATGCATTCAACTCACAGAGTTGAACCTTCCTTTTGATAGAGCTGTTTTGAAACACCCTTTCTGTACAATCTGCTATTGGATATTTGGAGCGATTTGAGGCCTATGCTGGAAAAGGGAATATCTTCACATAAAAACTAGTCAGAAGCATTCTCAGAAACATCTTTGTGATGCGTTCATTCAACTCACATAATTGAACATAACTTTTCATACAGCAGTTTTGAAACAGTCTTTTTGTAGAATCTGCAAGGGGAGAAGTGGACCAATTTGAGGCTTTCATTGGAAAAGGGAATATCTTCACATAAAAACTTGACAGAAGCATTCTCAGAAACTTCTTTGTGATGTGTGCATTTAGCTCAAAGAGTTGAACCATCCTTTTGGTAGAGCAGTATTGAAACACTCTTTTTGTACAATCTGCAATTGGATATTTGACCTATTTGAGGCCTTCATTGTAAACGGGAATGTCTTCACATAAAAACTAGACAGAAGCATTCTCAGAAACTTCATTGTGATGTGGGCATTTAACTCACAGTGTTGAACCTTTCTTCTGATTGAAGAGTTTTGAAACACTCTTTTTGTAGAATCTGCAACTGGATATATGGACTGCTATGAGGCCTTCATTAGTAATGGGAATAATTTCGAATAAAAACTAGACGGAAGTATTCTCAGAAACTAATTTGTGATGTGTGCGTTCTACTCACATAGTTGAACCTTCCTTTCAATAGAGTAGTTTTGAACACTCTTTTTGTAGAACCTGCAAGGGGGTATTTGGAGCGTTTTGAGGCCTTCGTTGGAAATGGGAATATCTTCACATAAAAATTGGACAGAAGCATTCTCAGAAAATTCTTTGTGATGTGTGAATTGAACTCACAGATTTGAACCTTCCTTTGGATAGACCAGTTTTGAAACACTTTTTTTGTAGAATCTACAAGAGAACATTTGGAGTGCTTTGAGGCCTACACTGGAAAAGGGAATATCTTCACATAAAAACTAGACAGAAACTTCTATGTGATGTGTGCATTCAACTCACAGAGTTCAAATTTCCTCTTGATATAGCAGTTTTGGAACACTCTTTTGTGGAATCTGCAATTGGATATTTGAAGCATTTTGAAGCTTTAGTTGGAGAAGGGAATATCTTCAAATAAAAGCTAGACAGAACAATTCTCAGAAACTACTGTGTGATGTGTGTATTCAACTCACAGAGATGAACCTTTCTTTTGAGAGAGTAGTTTTGAAACATTCTTTTTGTGGAATCTGCAAGTGGACATTTGTAGTGCTTTGAGGGCTATGGTGGAAAGGAAATATCTTCAAAATAAATCTAGACAGAAGCATTCTCAGAAACTTCTTTGTGATGTTTGCATTCAACTCACAGAGTTGAACATACCTTTTCACAGAGCAGTTCTGAAACACTCTTTTTGAAGAACGTGCAAGTGGATATTTAGACCGAATTGACACCATCTTTGGAAACGGGAATATCTTCACATAAAAACTACACAGAAGCATTCTCAGAAATTATTTTGTGATGTGTGCATTCAACTCACGGAGTTGAACCTTCCTTTTGATAGAGCAGTTTTGAAACCCTCTTTTTGTATAATCTGCAAGGGGATATTTTGACCGTGTAGAGGTGTTCGTTGGAAACGGGAATATCTTCACATAAAAACTGCACAGAAGCATTCTCAGAAACTACTTTGTGATGTGTGCATTCTACTCACAGAGTCGAAACTTCCTTTAGATAGAGCAGTTTCGAACCACTCTTTTTGTAGAATCTGCAAGGGGATATTTCTAGCGTTTTGAGGTCTTTGTTGGAAACGGGAATATCTTCACATAAAAGCTGGACAGAAGAATTCTCAGAAATTCCTTTTGATGTGTGCATTCAACTCACAGACTTGAACATTCCTTTTGATACAGCAGTTTTGAAAGAACTCTTTTTTGGAACCTGCAAGAGGACATTTTAGGCGCTTTGAGGTCTTCGGTGGAAAAGGAAATATCTTCTCATAAAAACTAGACAGAAGCATTCTCAGAAATTTCTTTCTGATGTGCACATTCAACTCACAAAATTGAACCTTCTTTTTGATAGAGCAGTTTTGAAACACTCCTTTTGTAGAATCTGCAAGGGGATATTTAGACCGATTTGAGGCCTTTGTTGGAAAAGGGAATATCTTCACATAAAAACTGTACAGAAGCTTTCTCAGAAACTTCTTTGAGATGTGTGCATTCCACTCTCAGAGTTGAAGCTTCCCTTTTATAGAGCAGATTTGAAACTCTCTTTTTGTACAATTTGCAATGGGATATTTGGACAGTTTTGGGACTTCTTTGGAAACGTGTATATCTTCAAATAGAAACTAGACAGAAGCATTCTCAGAAGCTTCTTCATGATGAGTGTATTCAACTCACAGAGTTGAGCCATCCTTTTGATAGTGCAGTTTTGAAACACTCTTTTTGTAGAAACTGGAGGTGGTTATTTGGAGTGCTTTGAGACCAGTGGTACAAAAGGAAATATCTTCACATAAAAACTAGACAGAAGCATTCTCATAACTTCTTTTTGATGTGTCCATTCAACTCACTGAGTTGAACCTTCCTTTTGATAGACCAGTTTTGAAACACTCTTTTTGTAGAATCAGCAAGTGTATATTTTGAGTGCTTCAAAGCCTTCACTGGAAATAAAAATATCTTCAAATAAAAACAAGACAGAAGCATTCCCAGAAACTACTTTGTGATGTATGCATGCAACTCAAAGAGTAGAACATTTCTTTTGATAGAAGAAATTTGAAACACTCTGCTTTTAGATTCTGCAAGTGGACATTTGTAGAGCTTTGAGGGCTGTGGTGGAAAATGAAATAACTTCAAATAAAAACTAAACAGAAGTATTCTGAGAAACTTCTTTGTGATATTTGCATTCAGCTCACAGACTTGAACCTTCCTTTTGATAGAGCAGTTTTGAAACACATTTTTTGTAGAATCTGCAAGTGGACATTTCGGGGGCTATGAGGCCTTCGGTGGAAAAGGAAATATCTTCACATAAAAACTAGACAGAAGCATTCTCAGAAACTTCTTGGAGATATGTGCATTCAACACACAGATTTGAACCTTCCTTTTGATAGAGCAGTTTTGAAACACTCTTTGTAGAATCTACAAGTGGATATTTCGAGCACTATGAAGCATTTGCTGGAAAAAATATCTTCAAATAAAAAGTAGACAGAAGCATCCTCAGAAAGTACCTTCTGATGTGTGCATTCAACTCACTGAGATGAACCTTCCTTTTGATAGAGCAGTTTAGAAACACTCTTTTTGTAGAATCAGCAAGTGTATGTTTTGAGCACTTCAAAGCCTTCATTGGAAATGACAATATCTTCAAATAAAAACAAGACAGAAGCATTCTCAGAAACTACTTTGTGATGTGTGCATGCAACTCAAAGAGTAGACCATTTCTTTTGATAGAATAAATTTGAAACAGTCTGCTTTTAGAATCTGCAAGTGGACATTTGTAGAGCTTTGGGGGCTGTGGTGGAAAATGAAATAACTTCAAATAAAAACTAGAAAGAAGAATTCTGAGAAACTTCTTTGTGATATTTGCATTCAACTCACATACTTGAACTTTTCTTTTGATAGAGCAGTTTTGAAACACTTTTTGTAGAATCTGCCAGTGGACATTATGGGCGCTTTGAGGCCTTCGGTAGAAAAGGAAATATCTTTACATAAAAACTAGACAGAAGCATTCTCAGAAACTTCTTGGCAATGTGTGCATTCAGCACACAGAGTTGAACCTTCCTTTTGATAGAGCAGTTTTGAAACACTCTTTTTCTAGAATCTGCAAGTGGATATTTGGAGCACTATGATGCATTCGCTGGAAACGGGAATATCTTCAAATAAAAAGTAGATAGAAGCATCCTCAGAAAGTACCTTGTGATGTGTGCATTCAACTCACTGAGATGAACCTTCCTTTTGATAGAGCAGCTTTGAAACACTCTTTTTATAGAATCTGCAAGTGCATATTTGGAGTGAATAAGCCTATTCTGGAAAAGGAAATATCTGCCTATAAAAAGTAGAGAGAAGCATTCTCAGAAAAATCTTTGTGATATGTGCAATCAACTTTCACTTTTGAAACCTCCTTTTGATAGAGCAGTTTTGAAACACTGTTTTTGCAGAATCTGCAAGAGGATATTTGGAGCGGTTTGAGGCCTATGCTGGAAAAGGATATATCTTCCCATAAAAAGTAGAGAGATGTAATCTCAGAAACTTCATTTTGCTGCGTGCATTCAACTCACAAAGTTGTACCTTCCTTTTGATAGAACAGTTTTGAAACACTCTTTTTGCATAATCTGCAACTGGATATTTGAAGCCCTTGAAGGCCTATGCTGGAAAAGGAAATATCTTCACATAAAAACTATACAGAAATATTATCAGAAACTTCTTTGTGATGTGTGTATTAAATTCACAGAGTTGAACCTTCTTTCTGATAGAGCAGTTTTGAAATACTCTTTTTGAAGAATCTACAAGTGGATATTTGGAGCAACTGTGGCCTTTGGGGGAAAAAGAAATATCTTCATATAAAAACTAGACAGAAGCGTTCTCAGAAACTAATTAGTGATGTGTGCTTTCAAATCACAGACTTGTACCTTCCTTTTGATAGAGCTGTTTTGAAAGACTCTTTTTGTAGAATTTGCAGTTGGTTATTTGCAGCACTTTGAGGCCTATGCAGGAAAAAGAAATATCTTCACATAAAAACCAGACAGAAGCGCTTTCAGAAACTTCTTTGTGATGTGTGCCTTCAGCTCACAGAGTTGAACATTCCTTTTGATAGGGCAGTTTTGAGACACTCTTTTTTAGATTCTGCAAGTAGATATTTGGATCTCTTTGATGCCTGTGATGGAAAAGGAAATATCTTCACATAAAAACTAAAGAGAAGTGGTTTCAGAATCTTCTTTGTGATGTATGCGTTCAACTCTCAAAGTTGAATCATCCTTTGTATAGCGAAGATTTGAAACACTCTTTTTGTTTTATCTGCAAGTGGATAGTTGGAGTGCTTTGAATCCTAAGCTGGAAAAGGCAATATCTTCACATAAAAACAAGAGAGAAGCATTCTCAGAAACTTCTTTGTGATGTGTGCATTCAACTCACAGAGTTGAACCTTCCTTTTGATAGTGCAGTTTGGAAGCACTCTTTTTGTAGAATCTGCTACTCGATACTAGGGGCATCTTGAGGCCTATGCTGTAAAAGGAAATATTTTTCCATAAGAACTAGACAGAAGTATACTCAGAAACTTCTTTGTGGTGTGTGCATTCAAATCACAGAGATGAAATTTCCTTTAGATAGACCAGTTTTTAAATACTATTTTTGAAGTATCTGCAAGTGGATATTTGGAACGCTATGAGGCCTGTGCTTGGAAAAGGAAATATCTTCACATAGAAACTAGAAAGGAGCATTCTCAGAAACTTATTTGTGATGTGTGTGTGCTGTCAACACACAGAGTTGAACCTTCCTTTTGATAGAGCAGTTTTGAAACACTCTTTTTGTAGAATCTGCAAGAGGATATTTTCAGCGCCTTGAGGACTGTGCTGGAAAAGGAAATATCTTCACATAAAAACTACACAGAAGCATTCTCAGAAACTTCTTTGTGATGTCTAAATTCAAGTCATAGAGTTGAACATTCCTTTTGATGGCGCAGTTCTGAAACACTCTTTTTATAGAATCTGCAAGTGGACATTTGGAGTCCTTTAAGGACAATGCTTGAAAAGGAAATATCTTCACCTAAAAACTGGACAGAAGCGTTCTCAGAAACTTCTTTGTGATGTGTGCCTTCAGCTCACAGAGTTGAACCTTCCTTTTGATAGAGCAGTTTTGAAACACTCTTTTTTTTTCGAATATGCAAGTGAATATTTGGAGTGATTACAGATTCTGGGGGAAAAGGAAATATGTTCATTTAAAAACTAAACAGAAGTTTTCTCAGAAACTAATTTTTGATGCGTGCTTTCAACTTCCAGATTTGTACCTTCCTTTTGACAGAGCAGTTTAGAAAGGCTCTTTTTGTAGAAATTGCAAGTGGTTATTTGCAGCGCTTTAAGGCATATCGTGGAAAAGGAAATATCTTCACATAAAAATTATACAGAAGCATTCTCAGAAACTTCTTTGTGATATGTGGCTTCAACTCACCGAGTTGAACAATACTTTTGATAGAGCAGTTTTGGAACACTCTTTTTGTAGATTATCCAAGTGGATACTTTGATCCCTTAGATGCCAATGATGGAAAAGGAAATATCTTCACATAAAAATTATAGAGAAGCGTTTTCAGAAACATCCTTGAGATGTGTGCATTCAACTCACAGAGTTGAACTTTCCTTTTGTTAAAGCAGTTTTGAAACACTATTTTTGGAGAATTTGCAAGTGCATATACGGAGCGCTTTGAGGTCAATCCTGAAAAAGGATATATCTTCACAAAAACTAGACAGAAGCATTCTCACGAACTTCTTTGTTATGTGTGCTTTCAATACACTGAGTTGAACGTTCCTTTTGAGAGAGTAGTTTGAAACACTCTTTTTGTAGAATCTCCATGTGAATATTGCGAGCAGTTTAAGGTCTAAGCTGGAAAAGGAAATATCTTCACATAAAAAGTAGATAGTAGCATTCTCAGAAACTTCTTCATGATATATGCATTCAACTCACGGAGTTGAACCCTTTTATTGATAGAGCAGTTTTGAAACACTCATTTTGTGGAATCTGCAAGGGGATATTTGGAGCGCTTTGAGTTCTAAGCTGGAAAAGGGAATATCTTCACATAAAAACTAGACAGAAGCATTCTCAGAAACTTCTTTTTGATGTGTGCATTCAACTCACAGAGTTGAACATTCTTTTTGATAGAGCAGTTTTGAAACAGTCTTTTTTAAAATCTGCAAGTGGATATCTGGAGCGCTTTGAGGCCTATGCTGGAAAAATAAATATTTCTCATAAAAAGTAGAAAGAAACATTCTCAGAAACTTCTTTGTGACGTTTGCATTCAACTCACAGAGTTGAACCTTCCTTTTGATAGAGCAGTTTTGAAACGCTCTTTTTGTAGTATCTGCAAGTGGATATTTGAAGCCCTTTAAGGTCTATGTTGGAAATGGAAATATCTTCACATAGAAACTAGACAGAAGCATTCTCATAAACTTCTTTGTGATGTGTGCATTCAATTCACAGAGCTGAAACATCCTTTTTAAAGAGCAGGTTTGAAGCACACTTTTTGCAGAATCTGCAAGTGGTTATTTTGAGCGCTTTGAGGCCAATGCTGTAAAAGGAAATATCTTCAACTAAAAACCAGACAGAAGCATTATCAGAAACATCCATGAGATGTGTGCATTCAATTCACAGAGTTGAACCTTCCTTTCGATAGAATAGTTTTGAAACACTCTTTTTGTAGAACCTGTAAGTGGATATTTGGATCGCTTTGCGGCCAATGCAGGAAAAGGAATTATATTCACATAAAAACTAGACAGCAGCATTCTCACAAACTTCTTTGCTCTGTGCACATTCAACACACAGAGTTGAACCTTCTTTTTGGTAGAGCAGTTTTGAAACAATCTTTTTTCAGAATCTCCAAGTCAATATTTGGAGCGCTTAGAGGCCTATTCTGGAAAAGGGAACAGCTTCATTTAAAAACTAGAAAGAAACATTCTCAGAAATTTCTTTGTGATGTCTACATTCAAGTTATAGAGTTGAAACTTCATTTGATAGAACAGTTTTGAAACACTCTTTTTTTAGAATCTGCAAGTGGATATTTGGAGCAATTTCAGGCCAAACCTGGAAAAGGAAATATCTTCACATAAAAACTAGACAGAAGCATTCTCAGAAACTTCTTTGTGATGCATGCATTCAACTCACAGAGTTGAACCTTCCTTTTGATAGAGCAGTTTTGAAACACTCTTTTTGCAGAATTTGCAAGTATATATGTGTTGCGCTTTGAGGCCTATGCTGGAAAAGGAAATAACTTCCCATAAAAAGTAGAGAGAAGCATTGTCAATAACTTCTTTTTGATGTGTGCATTCAACTCACAGAGTTGAACCTTCCTTTTGATAGAGCAGTTTAGAAACCCTCTTTTTTTAGAATCGGCAAATGAATATTTGAAGCCCTTTAAGGCCTATGCTGTAAAAGGAAACATCTTCACATAAAAAACTAGACAGAAGCATTCTCAGGAACTTCTTTGTGATATGTGCAGTCAATTCATAGAGTTGAACCTTCCTTTTGATAGAGCAGTTTTCAAACACTCTTTTTGTAGAATCTGCAAGTGGATATTTGGAGCGATTGCGGCCTCTGGTGAAAAAGGAAATATCTTCATATAGAAACTAGACGGAAGCCGTCTCAGAAACTAATTTGTGGTGTGTGTTTTCAACTCACAGACTTGTACCTTCTGTTTTGTAGAGCAGTTTTGAAACACCTTTTTTGTAGAATTTTCAATTGGTTATTTACAGTGCTTTGAGGCCTATGCTGGAAAAGGAAATATCTTCACATAAAAACAAGAGAGAAATGTTTTCACAAACTTCTTTCTGTTGTGTGCATTCAACTCCCAGAGTTGAACTTTTCTTTTGATAGGGCAGTTTTGAAACACTGATTTTAGAGGATCTGTAAGTGTATATATGGAGCACTTTGAGGACTATGCTGGAAAAGGAAATATCTTCACATAAAAACAAGACAGAAGCATTCTCAAAAATTTCTTTGTGACATGTACATTCAACTTATAGAGTTAAACCGTCCTTTTGATACAGCAGCTTTGAAACACTCTTTTTGAAGAAGTTGCATGTGAATACTTAGAGCACTTTGATGCCTAAGCTGGAAAAGGAAATATCTTCACATAAAAACTAGAGAGCTGCATTTTCAGAAACTTCTTTGCGATGTACGCGTTCAAATCACAGAGCTGAACCACCCTATTCATACAGCAGTTTTGAAACACTCTTTTTGCAGAATCTGCAAGTGGATATTTGGAGCGCTTTGATGCCTAAGCTGGAAAAGGGAATATTCTCACATACAAACAAGAGAGAAGCATTCTCAGAAACTTGTTTGTGATATGTGCATTCAATTCACAGTGCTGAACATTTCTTTTGATAGAGCAGTTTTGAAACACTCTTTTTCTAGAATCTGCAGGTGGATATTTGGAGCACTTCGAGGCCAATGCTGGAAAAGGAAATATCTTCACTTAAAAACTATACAGAAGCATTCTGAGAAATTGCTTTGTGATGACTTCATTCAATTCACAGAGTTGAATCTTCCTTTTGATAGAGCAATTTAGAAACACTATTTTTGTAGAATCTGCAAATGAATATTTGGAGCGCTTTGAGGCCTATGCTGGAAATGCGAATATCTTCACCTTAAAACTAGACCGAAGCATTCTAAGAAACTTCTTTTTGACGTGTGCATTCAACTAACAAAGTTAAAACTTTGTTTTTATAGAGCAGTTTTGAAACACTCTTTTTGTAGAATCTGCAAGTGGATATTTGGAGTGTTTTGAGGCCAATGCTGGAAAAGGAATTATATTAACATAAAAACTAGACAGCAGCATTCTCACAAACTTCTTTGTTCTGTGTGCATTCAACATGCAGAGTTGAATCTTCCTTTTGATAGAGCAGTTTTGAAACAATCTTTTTGCAGAGACCCCAAGTCAATATTGGGAGCGCTTGGAGGCCCATTCTGGAAAAGGAAACATCTTCATATAAAAACTAGACAGAAGCATTCTCAGAAACTCCTTTGTGATGTCTGCATTCAAGTCATCGAGTTGAACCTTCCTTTTGATAGAGCAGTTTTGAAACACTCTTTTTGTAGAATCTCTAAGTGGCTATTTGGAGCGATTGTACCTCTTGTGGAAAAGGAAATATCTTCATATAGAAACTAGACGGAAGCCTTCTCAGAAACTAATTTTTGATGAGTGTTTTCAACTCACAGACTTGTACCTTCTGTTTTATAGAGCAGTTTTGAAACACCTTTTTGGTAGAATTTTCAATTGGTTATTTGCAGCGCTTTGAGGCCTATGCTGGAAAAGGAAATATCTTCACTTAAAAACTACAGAGAAGCGTTTTCTCAAACTTCTTTGTGATGGGTGCATTCAACTCCCAGAGTTGAACTTTCCTTTTGATAGAGCAGTTTTGAAACACTGTTTTTAGAGGATCTGCACGTGTACATATGGAGTGCTTTAAAGACTATGCTGGAAAAGGAAATATCTTCACATAAAAACAAGATAGAAACATTCTCAAAAATTTATTTGTGACGTGTGCATTCAACATATAGAGTTATATCGTCCTTTTGATACAGCAGCTTTGAAACACTCTTTTTGTAGTATTTGCGTGTGAATACTTACAGCACTTTGAGGCCTAAGCTGGAAAAGGGAATATCCTCACATAAAAACAATAGAGAAGCATTCTCAGAAACTTCTTTGTGATGAGTGCATTCAATTCACAGTGCTGAACATTCCTTTTGCTAGAGAAGTTGTGAAACACTCTTTTTCTAGAATCTGCAAGTGGATATTTGGAGCACTTTGAGGCCTATGCTGAAAAAGGAAATATCTTCACTTAAAAACCAGACAGAAGCATTCTCAGAAACTTCTTTGTGATGTCTGCATTGAATTCACAGAGTTGGACCTTCCTTTTGATAGAGCAGTTTTGAAACACTATTTTTGTAGAGTCTGCAAGTGAATATTTGGAGCGCTTTGAGGCTAATGCTCTAAAAGTAAATATCTTCACCTAAAAGCTAGACAGACGCATTCTAAGAAAATTCTTTTTGATGAGTGCATTCAACTAACAAATTTGAACTTTTTTTGATAGAGCAGTTTTGAAACACTCTTTTAATAGAATCTGCAGGTGAATATTTGGAGTACTTTGAGGCCAGTGCTCCAAAAGTAAATATCATCAAATAAAAACTAGACAGAAGCATTGTCAGAAACATCTTTATGATGTGTGCATTCAACTCACAGAGTTGAAGCTCCTTTTTGATAGATTAGTTTTGAAACACTCTTTTTGTAGAATCTGCAAGGGGATATTTGGACTGATTTGAGGCATTCGTTGGAAACGGGAATATCTTCACTTAAAACTAGACAGAAGCCTTCTCAGAAACTTCTTTGTGATGTGTGCAATCAACTCACCTAGTTGAACCTTCCTTTTTTGATAGAGCAGTTTTGAAATACTCTTTTTGTAGAATATGCAAGTGGACATTGGGAGCACTTTGAGGCCTTCTGAGGAAAAGGAAATGTCTTCACATAAAAACTAGACAGTAGCGTTTTCAGAAACTGGTTTGTGATGTGTGCATTCAATTCACTGAGTTGAAATTTCCTGTTGATCAGCTGTTTTGAAACACTCTTTTTGTAAAATCTGCAAGTGGATATTTGGAGTGCTTTGAATCCTTCATTGGAAAAGGGAATATCTTAAAATAAAACAAGACTGAAGCATTCTCAGAAACTTCTTTGTGATGTGCACATTCAACTCACAGAGTTGAACCTTCCTTTTGATACAGCAGATATAAAACACTGTTTTTCTAGGATCTGCAATGGACATTTGTAGTACTTTGAGGGCTATGTTGGAAAATGAAATATCTTCAAATAAAACCTAGACAGAAGCATTCTCAGAAATATCCTTGTGATTTTGCATTCAACTGACAGAGTTGAACATACCTTTTAATAGAGGAGTTGTGAAACACTCTTTTTGAGAAACCTGCAAGTGGAAATTTGAAATGATTTCAGGCCTTTGTTGGAAACGGAATATCTTCACATAAAAACTAGACAGAAGCATTCTCATAAACGTCTTTGTGATGTGTTCATTCAATTCACAGAGTTGAACTTTTCTTTTGATAGAACAGTTTTGAAACAATGTTTTTGTAGGATCTGCAGTAGGATATTTGGACACATTTGAGGCCTTCTTTCGAAACTGGAATATCTTCACATAAAAGCTGGACAGAAGCATTCTTAGAAATTTCTTTGTGATATGTGCACTCAACTCACAGAGTTGAACCTTACTTTTGCTATATCAGTTTTGAAACCCACTTTCTGTAGATTCTGCAAGAGGACATTTGGAGGGCTTTAAGGCCTTTGGTGGAAAAGGAAATATCTTCACATACAAACTAGACAGAAACATTATCAGAAACATCTCTGAGATGTGTGCATTCAACTCAATGATTTGAGTCTTCCTTTTGATAGAGCAGTTTTGAAACACTCTTTTTGTAGAATCTCAAAGTGGATATTTGGAGCTGTTTGAATCCTTCATTGGAAACGGGAATATCTTCAAATAAAAACAAGACAGAAGCATTCTCAGAAACTACTTTGTGATATGTATATTCAACTCACAGAGTTCAACCCTTCTTATGATAGAGTAGTTTTGAAACGCTCTTTTTGTAGAATCTGCAAGTGGACATTTGCAGCTCTTTGAGGGCTCTGGTGTAAAAAGAAATATCTTCACATAAAAACTAGACAGAATCATTCTCAGAAACTTCTTTGTGATGTTTTCATGCAACGCACAGAGTTGAACATATCTTTTCATAGAGCAGTAGTGAAACACTCTTTTTCAAGGACTTGCAAGTGGTTATTTGGACAGATTTGAGGCCTTCATTGGAAACAGGAATATCTTCACAGAGAAACTAGACAGAAGCATTCTCAAAAACTTCTTTCAGATGTGTGCATTCCCCTCACAGAGGTCAACATAACTTTTCATAGAGCAGTTTTGAAACACTCTGTGGAATCTGCAAGTGGATATTTAGACCTCTTTGACGCCTTCTTTGGAAACGGGAATATCTTCACATAAAAACTAGACAGAAGCATTCTCAGAAACTTCTTTTTCATGTGTGACTTCAACTGACAGATTTGAAACCTCCTTTTGATAGAGCAGTTTTGAAACATTTTGTGTAGAATCTGCAATTGGACAGTTTGAGAGCTTTGAGGCCTTTGGTGGAAAGGGAAATATCTTCACATAAAACTAGACAGAAGCAATCTCAGAAACTTCTCTGTGATCTGTGCATTCAACTCACAGAGATGAACCATCCTTTTCATAGAGCAGTTTTGAAACACTCTTTTTGTAGAATCTGAAAGAGGACAATTTGTAGGACTTTGAGGGCTGTAGTGGAAAAGGAAATATCTTCCAATAAATACCAGACAGAAGCATTCTCAGAAACTTCTTTGAGAAGTTTGCATTCAACTCACAGAGTTGAACATTCCTTTTGATAGAGCAGTAGTGAAACACTCTTTTTGAAGAACCTGCAAGTGGATATTTGGACAGATTTGGGGCCTTAATTAAAAACAGGAATATCTTCACATAAAAACTGGACAGAAGCGTTATCAGTAATTTCTTTGTGATGTATGCTTTCAATTCATGGAGCAGAACATAAGTTTCCATGGAGCAGTTTTGAAACCCTCTTTTTGTATAATCCACAAGTGGATATTTGGACCATTTCAGGGCTTCATTAGAAACGGAATTATCTTCCCATAAAAACTACACAGAAGCATTCTCAGAAACTTCTTTGTGATGGGTGCATTCAACTCACAGATTTGAACATAACTTTTCATAGAGCAGTTTTGAAACAGTCTTTTTGTAGAATCTGTAAGGGGATATTTGGACCGATTTGAGGCCTTTGTTGGAAACTTGAATATCATCACATAAAAACTAGACAAAAGCATTGTCAGAAACTTCTTTGTGATGTGTGCATTCAACTCAAAGATTTAAACCTTCATTTTGATAGAGCAGTTTTGAAATCTTTTTTTGTGGAATGTGAATGTGGACAATTGGAGCGCTTTGAGGCCTTCAGTGGAAAAGGAAATATCTTCACATAAAAACTAGACTGAGCATTCTCAGAAAGTTCTTTCTTTTGTGTGCATTCAACTTACAGAGTTGAACCTTCCTTTTGATAGAGCCGTTTAGATACAGTTTTTTGTGGTATCTGAAAGTGGACATTTGGAGCACTTTGAGTTCTCTGGTGGAAAAGGAAATACCTTCACATGAAAACTAGACAGAAGCATTCTCAGAAACTTCTTTGTGAAGTGTGAATTCAACTCACTGAGTTGAATCTTCCTTTTGATAGAGTAGTTTTGAAACAGTTTTTTGTAGAATCTGCAAGCGGATATTTAGAGGGCTTTGAAGCCTTTGTTTGAAACGGGAATATCTTCAAATAAAAACTAGACCGAAGCACTCTCAGAAACAACTTTGTGATATGGCCATTCAACTCACAGAGTTGAACCTTTCTTTTGATAGAGCAGTTTAGAAACTCTCTTTTTTGTAGAATCTGAAAGAGGACCTTTGTAGCACCTTGAGGGCTATCGTGGAAAAGGCAATATCTTCAACCAAAGACTACACAGAAAAATTCTCAGAAACAACTTTGGAATGTTTGCATTCAACTCACGGAGTTGAACATACATTTTCTTAGTGCAGTTGTTGAACACTCTTTTTGAAGGACCTGCAAGTGGATATTTGGAATGATTTGAGGCCTTCATTGAAAATGAGAACGTCTTCACATATAAACTAGACAGAAGGATTCTCAGAAACTACTTTGTGATGTGTGCATTCAACTGATGGAGTTGAACATAACTATTCATAGAGCAGTTTTGAAACACTCTTTTTGTAGAATCTGCGAGAGCATATTTGGACAGTGTGAAGCCTTCATTGGAAACGGGAATATCTTCACAAAAAATCTAGACAGAAACATTCTCAGAAACTACCTTGTGATGTGTGCATTCGACTCACAGAGTTGAACATAACTTTTCATAGAGCAGTTTTGAAACACTCTTTTTGTAGAATCTGAAAGGGGATATTTGGACCGATTTGAGGCTTTCATTGCAAACAGGAATATCTTCAGATAAAAACAAGACCTGAGCACTGTCAGAAACTTCTTTGTGATGTGTGCATTCAGCTCACAGAGCTGAAACTTCCTTTTGATAGAGCAGTTTGAAACCTTTTTTTATGGAATTTGCAAGTGGACATTTGGAGTGCTTTGAGGTCTTTGGTGGAAAAGGCAACATCTTCACATAAAACTAGACAGAAGCAACCTCAGAAACTTCTCTGTGATCTGTGCATTCAACTCACAGAGTTGAACCATCCTTTTCATCGAGCAGTTTTGAAACACATTTTTTGTAGAATCTGGAAGTAGACAATTGGAGTGCTTAGAGGACTTCATTGGAAAAGGAAATCTCTTCACATAAAAACTAGACAGAAGCATTATCAGAAACTTCTTTGTGTTGTGTGCATTCAACTCCCAGAGTTGAATCTTCCTTTTGATAGAGCAGTTTTGAAACATTCTTTTTGTAGTATCTGCAATTGGATACTTGGAGAGTTTTGAAGCCTTCATTGGAAACGGGAACGTGTTCAAATAAAATCAGAAGAATTCTCAGAAACTACTTTGTGATGTGTGCATTCAACTCACAGAGATGAACATTTCCTTTGATAGAGCAGCTTTGAAACACTCTTTTTGTAGAATCTGCAAATGGACATTTGTATCGCTTTGAGGGCTATGGTGGAAATTGAAATATCTTCAAATAAAAACTAGACGGAAGCATTCACAGAAACTTCTTTGTGATATTTGCATTCACCTCACAGTTGAACATGCCTTTTCATAGAGCAGTTGTGAAACAGTCTTTTTGAAATCCTGCAAGTGGATAATTTTACCAATTTAAGGCCTTCGTTGAAATTGGGAAAATCTTCACATAAAAACCAGACAGAAACATTCTCAGAAACTTCTTTGTGATGTGTGCATTCAACTCACAGAGTAGAACATAAGTTTTCATAGGACAGTTTTGAAACACTCTTTCTGTAGAATCTGCAAGTGGATATTTGGACTGTTTGATTCATTCATTGGAAACGGGAATTTCTTCCCATAAAAATTAGACAGAAGTATTCCCAGAAACTTCTTTGTGATGTGTGCATTCAACTTACAGAATTGAACATACCTTTTCATAGAGCAGTTTTGAAACACTCTTTTTGTAGAATCTGCAAGGGGATATTTGGACCAATTTGAGGCCTTCGTTGGAAACAGGAATATCTCCTCATAAAAACTAGACAGAAGCATTGTCAGCAACTACTTTTTGATGTGTGCATTCAACTTAAACAGTTGAACCTTCCTTTTGCTAGAGTAGCTTTGAAACCTTTTTTTTTTTTGGAACCTTCAAGTGGACATTTGGAGCGATTTCAAGCCTTCGGTGGAAAAGGAAATATCTTTACATAAAAAGTGGACAGAAGCATTCTCAGAAACTTCTTTGTGATGTGTGCATTCAGCTCAAGGAGTTGAACTATCTTTTTGAAGAGCATTTTTGAAACACTCTTTTTTAGAGTCTGCAAAAGGACACTTTTAGCGATTTTGGGCTATGGTGGAAAAGAAAATATCATCAAATAAAAACTACACAGAAGCATACTCAGAAACTTCTTTGTGATGTGTGCGTTCAACTCATAGAATTGTACATATCTTTTCATAAAGCAGTTTTGAAACTGTCTTTTTGTGGAATCTGCAAATGAATACTTGGAACGCTTTGTGGCCTTCCTTGGCAACGGGAGTACCTGCACATAAAAACAAGAAAGAATAATTCTCAGAATTTTTTTGTGATGTGTGCATTCAACTGACAGAGTTGATCCTTCTTTTTGATAGAGGAGTTTTGAGACACTGTTTTTGTAGATTCTGCAAGGGGATAGACCGATTTGGGGCCTTCATTGGAATCCAGAATAGCTTCACATAAAAACTAGACAGAAGGATTCTGAGAAACGATTTTGTGATGTGTGCATTCAACTCACAGAGGTGAACCTTCCTTTTCATAGAGCAGTTTTGAAACACTCCTTTTGTAGAATCTGCAAGTGGAAATTTGGTCCGCTTTGAGGCCTTTGTTGGAAACGGGAATATCTTCACCTAAAAATTAGACAGAAGCATTCTCAGAGAATTCTTTGTGATGTGTGCTTTTACCTCACAGAGTTGAACCTTCCTCTTGATAGAACACTTTTGAAACACTCTTTTCGTAGAATCTGCAATGGGATATTTGGATCGTTTTGAAGCCTCCATCAGAAACAGGAATATCTTCACATAAAAGTACACAGAAGCATTCTCAGAAACTGTTTTGTTATGTGAGCATTCAACTCACCGAGTTGAATCTTCCTTTTCATAGAACAGTTTTGAAAAACTTTTTTTGCAGAATCTGCAAGAGGATATTTGGAGTGCTTTGAGGCCTTCAGTTTAAAAGGAAATATCTTCATATAAAAACTAGACAGAAGTATCCTAAGAAACTTCTTTGTGATGCGTGCATTCAACTCACAGAGTTGAACATAACGGTTCATCAAGCAGTTTTGAAACACTCTTTTTGTACAATCTGCAAGTGGATATGTGGAGCGCTTTGAAGTTTTCATTGGAAACGGGTATATCTTGAAATAAAATCTAGATAGAAGAATTTTCAGAAACTAATTTTTGGTGTGTGCATTCAACTCACGGAGTTGAGCCTTCCTTTTGATAGAGCAGTTTTGAAACACTCTTTTTGTAGAATCTGCAAGTGGATATTTGCAGTGCTTTGAGGCGTATGTTAGAAAAGGAAATATCTTCATATAAAAACTAGACAAATCATTCTCAGAAACTTCTTTGTGATGTTTGCATTGAAGTCACAGAGGTGAACAAATCTTTTCATAGAGCAGTTGTGAAACATGCTTTCTAAGAACCTGCAAGTGGATATTTGGACCGAATTGAGGCCCTCTTTGGAAACGGGTATATCTTCACATAAAAACTAGACAGAAGCATTCTCAGAAACATCTTTGAGATGTTTCTCACAGAATTGAACATAATGTTTCATAGAGCAGTTTTGGAACACTCCTTTTCTAGAATCTGCAAGTGGATATTTGGAGTGCTTTGAGGTCTATGGAAGAAAAGGAAATATCTTCTAATAAAAACTAAACGGAAGCATTCTCAGAAACTTCTTTTTGATGTGTGCATTCAACTCACAGAATTGAACCTTCCTTTTGATAGAACAGTTTTGAAACACTCTTTTTGTATAATCTGCAAGTGGATATTTGGAGCGCTTTGAGGCCTGTGGTAGAAAAGGAAATAACTTCACTTAAAAACTACACAACAGCATTCTCAGGAACTTCTTCTTGATGTGTGCATTCTACTCACAGAGTTGAACCTTCCTTCTGATAGAGCACTTTTAAAGCACTCTTTTTGTAGAATCTGCAAGTGGATATTTGGAGTGCTTTGAAGCATTCTTTGGAATCGTGAGTATTTTCAAATAAAAACTAGGCAGATTCATTTTCAGAAACTACTTTGTGATGTGTGCATTCAACTCACAGTGTACAGCCTTCTTTTTGATAGAACAGTTTTTAGCAATCTTTTTGTGGAATTTACAAGTGGATATTCAGAGCGTTTCAAGGATTATGGTGGAAAAGGAAATGTCTTCAAATAAAAACAAGACAGAAGCGTTCTCAGAAACTTCTTTGTGATGTGTGCATTCAACTCACAGTGTTGAACCTTCCTTTAGACACAGCAGTTTTGAAAAACCCTTTTCGTAGATTCTGCAAGGGGATATTTAGACCTATTTGAGGCCTTCCTTGGAAACGAGCAGATCTTCACATAATAACTAGACAGAAGCATTCTCACAAACTGCTTTGTGATGTGTGCATTCAACTCATAGATTTGAACATAACTTTTCATAGAGCAGTTTTGAAACACTCTTTTTGTAGAATCTGCAAGTGGACAATTGGAGCACTTTTAGGAATTCGGTGGAATAGGAAATATCCACATAAAAAGTAGACAGAAGCATTATCAGAAACTTCTTTGTGATGTATGCATTTAACTCACAGAGTTCAACATAATTTTTAATAGAACAGCTTTGAAACACTCTTTTTGTAGAATCTGCAAGTGGACATTTGGAGCACTTTTAGGCATTCAGTGGAACAGAAAATATCTTCACATAAACACTAGACAGAAGCATTCTCAGAAACTTCTTTGTGATGTGTGCATTCAATTTACTGAGCTGAAACTTCCTTTTGATAGAGCAGGCTTGAAAGTCTCTTTTTGTAGAATCTGCAAGTGGATATTTGGAGCACATCGAATCCTTCCTTGGAAACGGGAATATCTTCAAATATAAACTAGACAGAAGCATTCTCAAAAACTGCATTGTGATGTGTGCATTCTTCTCACAGAGTTAAACTTTCCTTTTGATAGAGCAGTTATGAAACACTCTTTTTGTATAAACTGCAGGATGATGTTTGCACCATTTTGAGGCCTTCATTCGAAACGCATATACATTTACATAAAAACTAGACAGAAGCATTCTCAGAAACTTTTTCTGATGTGTGCATTCAACTCACAGATTTTAACATTCCTTTTGATAGAGCAGTTTCAAAACACTTCGTTTGTAGAATCTGCAAGTGGACATTTGGAGCGCTTTGAGGCCTTCTGTGGAAAAGGAAATATCTTCACATAAAAACTAGACAGAAGCATTCTCAGAAACTTATTTGTGATGTGTGCATTCTGCTCACAGAGTTGAACATACCTTTTCATAGAGCAGTTTTGTAACACTCTTTTTGTAGAGTCCGCAAGGGGATATGTGGATCGATTTGAGGCCTTTTTTGGTAACGAGAATTTCTTCACATAAAAAATTGAGGGAAGCATTCTCAGAAACTGCTTTCTGAAATGTGCATTCTACTCACAGAGTTTTACCTTCCTTTTGATACAGCAGTTTTGAAACCCCCGTTTTGTAGAATCTGCAAGTGGATATTTTGAACGCTATGGTTCCTTCATTGGAATCCGGAATATCTTGAAATAAAAAATAGACAGAAGCATTCTCATAAACTACTTTGTGATATGTGCATTCAACTCACAGAGTTCAACCTTTCTTTTGATAGAGCAGTTTCAAAAAACTCTTTTTACAGAATCTGCATGTGGACAATTATAGTGCTTTGAGGGCTATGGTGTGATAGGAAATATCTTCAAATTAAAACTAGACAGAAATATTCTAAGAAACTTCTTTGTGATTTTTGCATTGAACTCACTGAGTTGAACATTCCTCTTCATAGAGCAGTTGTGAAACACTGTTTTTGAAGAACCTGCAACTGTATACTTGGACCAATTTGAGGCCCTCATTGGAAACGGGAATATCTTCACATAAAAACAAGACAGAAGCATTCTCAGAAATGTCTTTGTGATGTGTGCATTCAACTCACAGAGTTGAACCTTCCTTTTGATAGAGCAGTTTTGAGACACTGTTTTTGTAGAATCTGCAAAGCGATATTTGGACTGATTGCGTTCCTTCATTGGAAAGGGGAATATCTTTACAAAAATCTAAGCAGAAACATTCTCACAAACTCCTTTGTGATGTGTGCATTCAACTCACAGAGTTGAAAATACCTTTTCTTGGAGCAGTCGTGAAACACGCTTTTTGAAGAATCTGAAATTGGATATTTGGGCCAATTTGAGGCCCTCATTGGAAACGGGAATACCTTCACACAAATACTACACAGAAGCATTCTCAGAAATGTCTTTGTGATGTGTGCATTCAACTCACAGAGTTGAACCTTCCTTTTGATAAAGCAGTTTTGAGACACTGTTTTTGTAGTATATGCAAAGTGATATTTGGACCGGTTGCATTCCTTCGTTGGAAAGGGGAATATCTTCATAAAAATCTAAGCAGAAACATTCTCACAAACTCCTTTGTGATGTGTGAATTCAACTCACAGAATTGAGAATACCTTTTCATAGAGCAGTTGTGAAACACGCTTTTTGAAGAACCTGCAAGTGGATATTTGGGCCAATTTGAGGACTTCGTTGGAAACGGGTATATCTTCACATAAAAACTAGACAGAAGCATTCTGAGAAACTTCTTTGCGATATGTGCATTCAACTCACAGAGTTGAAACTTCCGCTTGATAGAGCAGTTTTTAAACACTCTTTTTGTAGAATCTGCAAGGGGATATTTGAACTGATTTGAGCCCTTCGTTGAAAACGGGAATATCTGCACATAAAAACTGGACAGAAATATTCTCAGAAACTTCTTTCTGATGACGTCATTCAACTCACAGATTTGAAACTTCCTTTTGATAGAGCAGTTTTGAAACAATTTTTTGTAGAACCTGCCAGTGGACATTCGGAGTGCTTTGAGGACCTCAGTGGAAAAAGAAATATCTTCATATAAAAATTAGACAGAAGCATTCTTTGAAACTACCTTTTGATGTGTGCATTCAACTCACAGAGTTGAACATTCCTTTTGATACAGCAGTTTTAAAACACTCTTTTTGTACAATCTGCAAGTGGACATTTGGAGCGGTTTGAAGCCTTCTTTGGTATCGTGAATATCTTCAAATAAAAACTAGACAGAAGCATTCTCAGAAAGCCCTTTGTGGTTTGTACATTCAACTTACAGAGTTGAGCTTTCCTTTTGATAGAGCAGTTTTGAAACAATGTTTTTGTAGAATCTACAAGTGGGTATTTGGAGCGCTTTGAGGCCTATGTTAGTAAAGGAAATAACTTCACATAAAAACTAGACAGAAACATTGTCAGAAACTTCATTGAGATGTGTGCATTCAACTCACAGGGTTGAATGTAACTTTTCATAGAACATTTGTGAAACATTGTTTTTGAAGGACCTGCAAGTGGATATTTGGACTGATTTGAGGCTTTCATTGGAAACGGAAATATCTTCACCTAAAAATTCCCCAAAAGCATTCTCAGAAACTTCTTTGTGATGTGTGCATTCAACTGACAGAGTTGAACATAGATTTTCATAAAGCAGTTTTGAAACACTCTTTTTGTAGAATCTGCAAGTGGATATTTGCACTCCTTTGAGGCCTTCATTGGAGACGGGAATATCTGCACATAAAAACTAGAGAGACACATTCTCAGAAACTTCTTTGTGGTGTGTGCATTCAATTCACAGAGTTCAACCTTACTTTTGATAGAGCAGATTGAAACACTCTTTTTGTAGAATCTGCAAGGGGATATTTGGACCGTTTTGAGGCCTTTGTTGGAAAGGGGAATATCTTCACATAAGAACTACACAGAAGCATTCTCAGAAACCTCTTTGTGATGTGCGCATTCAACTCACAGAATTGAACCTTCCTTTTTATAGAGCAGTTCTGAAACACTTTTTGTGTAAAATCTGCTAGTGGATGTTTGCAGAGCTTAGAGACATTCAGTGGAAAAGGAAATATCTCCACATAAAAACTAGACAATAGCATTCTCAGAAACTTCTTTGTGATGTGTGCATTGAACTCACAGAGTTGAATCTTCCTTTTGATAGAGCAGCTTTGAAACTTTCTTTTTGTGGAATCTGCAATTGGACATTTGCAGCACTTTGAAACCTTCATTGGAAACGGGAATATCTTCCACTAAAAACAAGACAGAACCATTCTCAAAAACTGCTTTTTGATGTGTTCATTCAACTTACATAACTGAATGTTACCTTTCATAGATCAGTTTGGATACACTCTTTTTGTCAAATCTGCAAATGGACATTTGTAGTGCTTCATGGGCTATGGTGGAAAATGAAATATCTTCAAAGAAAATTAAACAGAAGTATTCTCAGAAACTTCTTTGTGATATGTGCATTCAGCTCACAGAGTTGAACATAACTTTTCATAGAGCAGCTTTGAAACCATTTTTTGTAGAATCTGCAAGTGTACATTTGATCACTTTGAGGCCTTCAGTGGAAAAGGAAATATCTTCACATAAAAACTAGACTGAAGCAGTCACAGAAACTTCTTTGTGTTGTGGGCATTCAACTGACAGAGTTGAACCTTCCTTTAGATAGAGCTGTTTTGAAACACTGTTATTGTAGGATCTGCAAGTGGATATTTGGAGGGCTTTGAGTCCTATGCTGGAAAAGGAAATATCCTCACATAAAAACTAGACAGAAGCATTCTCAGAAACTGGTTTGTGATGTGTGCATTCAACTCACAGAGTTGAACCTTCCTTTTGATAGAGCAGTTTTGAAACACTCTTTTCGTAGAATCTGAAAGTGGATATTTAGAGAGCTTTGTGACCTATGCTAGAAAAGGAAATATCTTCACATAAAAACTAGACAGAAGTGTTCTCAGAAACTTATTTGTGATGTGTGCATTCAACTTACAGAGTTGAACTTTCCTTTAGATAGGGTAGTTTTGAAACACTGTTTTTGTAAAATCTGCAAGTGGATATTTGGCAGGCTTTGAGGCCTTTCCTGGAAAAAGAAATATCTTCACATAAAAACTGGACAGAAGCGTTCTCAGAACCTTCTTTCTGATGTGTGCATTCAACTCACAGGGTTGAATCTTACTTTTGATAGAGCAGTATTGAAACACACTTTTGGTAGAATCTGCAAGTGGATTCTTAGAGCACTTTGAGTCCTATGATAGAAAAGGAAATATCCTCACATAAAAACTAGACAGAAGCATTCTCAGAAACTTCTTTGTGATGTGTGCATTAAACTCACTGAGTTGAACTTAACGTTTCATAGAGCAGTTTTGAATCACTCTTTTTGTAGAATCTTCAAGTGGACATTTTGAGTGCATTGACACCTTAGGTGGAAAAGGAAATATTTTTACATAAAAACTACAGAGTAGCATTCTCAGAAATTTATTTATGATGCGTGCATTCAACTCTTGGGATTGAACATTCACTTTCATGTAGCAGTTTTGAAACTCTCTTTTTGTAGAATTTGCAAGTGGATATTTGGAGTGCTTTGAGGCCTAAGGTAGAAAAGGAAACATCTTCATATAAAAACTACACAGAAGCTTTCTCAGAAACTTCTTTGTGATGTGTGCATCCAACTGACACGGTATAACCTTCCTTTTTATAGAGCAGTTTTGAAACACTCTTTTTGTAGAATCTGCAAGTGGTTATTTGGAGTGGTTTGAAGCCTTCGTTGGAAACGGTAATATCTTCAAATAAAAACTAGACAGAAGCATTCTCAGAAACTACCTTGTAATGTGTGCTTTCAACTCACCAAATTGAGCATTTCTTTTGATAGAGCAGTTTTGAATCTCACTTTTTGTGGAATCTGCCAGTGGATATTTGGAGTGCTTTGAGGCGTACATTAGAAAAGGAAATATCTTCACATAAAATCTAGAGAGATGCATTCTCAGGAACTTCTTTGAGATGTGTGCATTCAACTCACAGGGTTGAACCTTCCTTTTTATAGAGCAGTTTTGAAACACACTTTTTGTAGAATCTGCAATTGGCTATTTGGAGAGATTTGAAGCCTTCGTTGGAAACGGGAATTTCTTCAAATAAAGAAGAGACAGAAGCATTCCCAGAAACTGTTTTGTGATGTGTACATTCAACTCACAGAGTTGAACCTTTCTTTTGATAGATCAGTTTTGAAACACTCTTTTTGCAGCATCTTCAATTGGTTGCTTGTGGAGCTTTGTGAGCTGTGGTGGAAAAGGAAATATCTTCAAATAAAAACGACACAGAAGTATTCTCAGAATCTTCTTTGTTATGTGCACATTCAACTCACAGAGTTGAACACACCTTTTCATAGAGCAGTTGTGAAACACTCTTTTTGAAGGACCTGCAAGTGGATATTAGGACCCATTTGAGGTCTTCATTGGAAATGGGAATGTCTTCACATAAAAACTAGACAGAACCATTCTCAGAAACTACTTTGTGATGTGTGAATTCAATTCACATTGTTGTGCATAACTTTTCATAGAGCAGTTTTGATACACTCTTTTTGTAGAATCTGCAAGTGGATATTTAGACGACTTTGAGGCCTTCGTTGGAAAAGGGAATATCTGCAGATAAAAACTTGACAGAAGCATTTTCAGAAACTGCTTTGTGATGTGTGCATTCAACTCACAGGGTTGAAGCTTCCTTTTGATAAAGCAGTTTTGAAACACTCTTTTTGTCGAATCTGCACGGGGATATTTTGACCGTTTTGAGGCTTTCGATTTAAACGGGAATACCTTCACATAAAAACTAGAGAGAAGCATTCTTAGAAACATCTTTGTGATGTGTGTATTCAACTCACAGAGTTGAACCTTTGTTTTGATAGAGCAATTTTGTAACACATTTTTGGTAGAATCTGCAAGAGGACATTTCGAGCCCTTTGAGACCTTTGGTACAAAAGGAAATATCTTCACATAAATACTAGACAGAAGCATTGTCAGAAACTTTTTTGTGATGTGTGCATTCAAACTCACAGTGATGAGCCTTCCTTTTGATAGAGCGGCTTTGAAAGACTCTTATTGTAGAATCTCCAAGTGGATATTTGGAGCACTTTGAATCCTTCGTTGGAAACGGGAATATCTTCAAATAAAAACTAGACAGAAGCATTCTCCGAAACTACTTTGAGATGCACGCATTCAATTCATGGAGTTGAGCCTTTCTTTTGATAGGGCAGTTTTGAAAACTCTTTTTGTAGAATCTGCAAATGGATATTTGGACTGCTTTGGGGCCTATGGTAGAAAAGGGAATACCTTCACATACAAACTAGACAGAAGCAGTCTCAGAAACATTTTTGTGATGTCTGCCTTCAACTTATAGAGTTGAACATTTGTTTTGATACAGCACCTTTGAAACACTTTTTTTGCAGAATCTGCAATTGGACATTTGGAGTGCTTTGTGACCATTGGTGGAAAAGGAAACATCTTCACATAAAAAGTAGATAGAAGCATTCTCAGAAACTTCTTTGTTATGTGCATGTTCAACTCACAGAGTTGAACCTTCCTTTTGATAGAGCAGTTTTTAAACACTTTTTTTTTAGTATCTGCCAGTGGACATTTGGAGTGCTTTGAGGCCCTCGGTGGTAAGGGAAATCTCTTCACATAAAAACTACTCAGAAGCATTCTCAGAAACTTCTTTGTGATGTGTGCATCCAACTCACAGAGTTGAACCTTCCTTTTGGTAGAGCAGTTTTGAAACACTCTTTTTGTACAATCTGCAAATGGCTATTTTGAGTGCTTTGAAGCCTTCATTGGAAACGGGAATTTCTTCAAATAAAAACTCGACAGAAGCATTCTCAGAAACTGTTTTGTGTTGTGTGCATTCAACTCACAGTGTTGAATATTTCTTTTGACAGGGAAGTTTTGAAACACTGTTTTTGTAGAATCTGCATATAGACATTTGTAACGCTTTGAGAGCTATGGTGGAAAAGTAAATATCTTCAAATAAAAACTAGAGAGAAGCATTATCTGAAACTTCTTTGTGATGTGTGTATTCAACTCACGGAGTTTAAACTTTCTTTTGATGGAGCAGGTTTGAAACACTCATTCTGTGGTATCTGCAAGTGTATATTTGGAGTGCTTTGAAGACTTCATTGGAAATGGGAATATCTTCAAATAAAAACTAGACAGAAGCATTATCAGCAACAAGTTTGTGATGTGTGTATTCAACTCACAGAGTTGAACATAACTTTTTATAGAGGAGATTTGAAAATCTCTATTTGCACTATCTGAAAGGGGATATTTGGACCATATTGAGGCCCTCATTGGAAACAGGAATATCTTCCCATAAAACTAGACAGAAGCATTCTCAGAAACTACTTCGTGATGTGTACATTCAACTCACACAGTTGAAGCTTCCTTTTGATACAGCAGTTTTGAAACCGTCTTTTTGAAGAATTGGCAAGTGGATATTTGGAGCACTTTGAATCCTTCATTGGAAACGGGAATATCTTCAAATAAAAACTAGACAGAAGCATTCTCAGAAAATTCTTATGATGGGTGCATTCAACTCACAGAATTGAACTTTCCTTTTGATAGAGCAGTTTAGAAACACTCTTTTTGTAGAATCCAAAGGTAGATATTTGAACCGATTTGAGGCCTTGGTTGGAAACGGGATTAAATTCACATAAAAACTAGACAGAAGCATTCTCAGAAACTTCTTTAGGATGAGTGGATTCAACTCACAGAGATGACACTTCCTTTTGGTAGAGCAGTATTGAAACACTCTTTTGTAGAATCTGCAAGTGGACATTTGGAGCACTTTGAGGCCTTCGGCAAAAAAGGAAATATCTTCACATAAAAACAAGACAGAAACATTCTCAGAAACTTCTTTGAGATGTGTGCATTCAACTCACAGAGTTAAACATTCCTTTTGATAGAGCAGATTTGAAACACTCTTTTTGTAGGATCTGCAAGTGGATAATTGGAGCGCTTTGAAGGCTTTGTTGGAAACGGGAATACCTTCCACTAAAAACTAGACAGTAGCATTCCCAGAATCTACTTTGTGATGCGTGCATCCAACTCATAGAGTTGAATATACCTTTTCATAGAGAAGTTGTGAATCATTCTTTTTGAAAAACATGCAAGTGGATATTCATGGAATAAAATGTGGAATGCATTGGAATGTAGAATGCAATGTGTAATGCAATGGAATGGACCGAGGAATGGAACGCGGAATGGAAAGTGTAATGGAACGTGGAACGGAATGGATTGGAGTGTGGATTGGAAAGGAATGGAACATGGAATGGAATGGAAAGGAATATTGAATGGAATGGAATGGAATGTAAAATGGAATGGAATGAAACTTGGAATTGAATGGAATGGAATTTAATGTGGACTGGAAAGGAATCGAATGGAATGGAAAGTGGAATGGAATGGAATAGAATGTGGAAGGAAATGTGGAAAGGCATGGAATGCAAAAGGGAATGGAGTGGAATGGAATGTGGAATGCAAAGCAAAGGAACGTGGAATGAATCAGAAGGGAATGTGGGAATGGAAGGTGGAATGGAATGGAACATAATGGAATGAGGAATGGAATGCAATGGAATGTGCAACGGAATGGAATGGAATGGAACATGGAATATAATGGAATGGAATGCAGAATGGAATGAAATGGAACGTGGAATGTAATGGAATGGAATGTGGAATGGAATGTAACGGAATGTGGAAAGGAATGGAATGGAATGCGGAATGGAATGCAATGGAATGTGGAATGGAATGGGGAATGGAATGGAATGGAATGTGAAATGGAATGGAATGGAATGGAAGGAGGAATACAATGGAATGGAATGGAAGGAGGAATACAATGGAATGGAATGTGGAATGGAAAGGAATGGAAAGTGGACTGTAATGGAATGGTATTTGGACAGGAATGCAGTGGAATGTGGAATGGACTGGAATGGAAAGTGGAATGGAATGGAATGGAATGTGGAGTGGAATGGAATGGAATGTGGAATGGAATGTGGAATGGAATGTGGAATGGAATGGAATAGAATTTGGAATGGAAAGGAACGGGTAATGGAATGGAATAGTATGTGTAATGAAATGGAATGGAAGGAAATGTGGAATGGAACAGAATGGAATGGTGTGTGGACTGGAATTGAATGGAATGGAATGTGGAATGGAATTTAGAATGGAACGGAGAGGAAAGGGTAATGGAATGTGAAATGAAATGGAATGGAATGGAATGGAAAGCGGAATGGAATGGAATGGATGGTGGAAAGGAATGGAAAGGAACGTGGAATGGAATGGAATGGAACGTGGAATGGAATGTGGCATGCAACGTGGATTGGCACGTGGAAGGGAATGCAATGTAAAGTGGAAGAGAATGGAATGGAAAGTGGAATGGAATGGAATGGAATGTGAAATGGAATGGAGTGTCATGTGGAATGGAATGGAAAAGAATGGAATGGAATGTGGATTTGAATGGAATAGAATGTGGAATGGAATGTGAAATAGCATGGAATGGAATGTGGAATGGAATGTGGAAAGCAATGTGCAAAGGAATGGAAAGGAACGTGAAATGGAATGTCATGTGGAATGGAATGAGGAATGGAATGTGGAATGGAATGGAATGGAATGTGGAATGAAAGGAATGGAGTGTGGAATAGAATGTGGAAAGGAATAGAATGTAACATTGAATGGATTGTGTAATGGAATGGAAAGTAATGTGGAATGGAATGTGGAATGGAATGTGGAATGGAATGCAATGTAATGTGGAGTGGAATGGAGTGGAAATGGAATGGAATTGAATGGATTATGCAATGGAATTGAATGGATTTTGGAATGGAATTGAATCAAATTGGAATGGAATGAGGAATGCAATAAAATGGAATGTAGAATAGAATGTGGAAAGGAAAGGAATCGAATGGAATGCAATGGAATGTGAATGGAGTGGAATGGAATGGAATAGGGAATGGAATGGAATGGAATGTGGAGTGGAATGCAATGGAATGGAATGTGGAATGGAATGGAATGGAATGTGGAATGGAATGGAATGAAAGGTGGAAAGGAATGGGATGGAATGAAAGTTGGAAAGGAATGGAATGGAATGTGGAATGCAATGGAATAAAAGGTGGAATGTAATGGGATTGAATGAAAGTTGGAATGGAATGGAGTGGAATGTGGAATGGAATGTGGAATGCAGTGGAATGGAATCTGGAAAGGAAAGGAAGAGAATGCAATGGAATGCAATGTGGAATGGAATGGAATGGAATGGAATGTGGAATGGAATGTATTGGAATTTGGAACGGAAATTTGATTGGAATGGAATGGAATCTGGAATGGAATGGATTGTGTAATAGAACGTGGAATGGCACGTGGAATTGAACGTGGTATGGAAAGTGGAATGGAAAGTGAAATGGAATGTGGAATGGAATGTGGAATGGAATGGAATGGAATTTGGAATGGAATGGAATGTGTAATGGAATTGAATAGTACGTGTAATGAAATGGATTGGAAGGAAATGTGGAATGGAATGGAATGGAATGGTGTGTGGACTGGAATGGAATGGAAAGGAATGTAGAATGGAATTTAGAATGGAAAGGAAAGGATAGGGGAATGGAATGAGGAATGAAATGGAAAGGAATATGGAATGGAATGTGGAATGGAATGCAGTGGAAAGTGGAATGGAAAGGAATGGAATGTGGAATGGAATGTCGAATGGATTGGAATGGAGAGTGGAATGGAACGTGGAATGGAATGGAATGGAAAGTGGAATGGAATGGAATGGAACGTGGAATGGAATGGAATGGAAGGTGGAATGGAATGGAATGCAATGTCGAATGAATTGGAAGGGAATGTGGGAATGGAACGTGGAGTGGAATGGATTGGAATGGAATGGAATATGGAATGGAATGGAATCTGGAATGCAATAGAATGTGGAATGGAAAGGAATGGAACGTGGAATGAAATGTGGAATGGAATCGAATGGAATGTGGAATGGAATGTGGAATGGAATGGAATGTGGCGTGGAATGGAAAGGAAATTGGAAAGGAATGTACAAGGGAATGTGGAATGGAATGTGGAATGGAATGCAATGGAATTGAATGGAATGTGGAATGGAATGGAATGGAATGTGGAAAACAATAGAATTGAAAGGAGTATGAAATCGAATGGAAAGGAATGTAGAATGGAATGGAATGGAATTTGTAATGGAATAGAATGTGGAATGGAATGGAATGCAATGGAATATGGAATGCAATGTGGAATAGTGTGGAATGGAAAGTCAAATGGAAGGAAATGCAATGTGCAATGCGAAGTGGAAAGGAATGGAACGGAATGTGGAACGGAATGTGGAAGAGAATATAATAGCATGTGGAAAGCAATGGAATGGAATGGAACGTGGAATGGAATGGAAAGGAATGTAACAGCATGCGGCACGGAATGGAATGAAATGGAATGTGGAATGGAATGGAATGGAATTGAAAGTGCAATTCAAAGGAAAGGATGGTGGAAAGCAATGGATTGGAATGTGGAACTCAGTGTGGAATGGAATGGAATGGAATATGGAATGGAATGTGGAACGGAATTGAATGTGGAATTGCATGGAACAGAATGTGGAATAGAATGGAATGGAATGGAACGTGAAATGGAAATAGAACGGAATGTTTAAAGGAATGGAATGGAATGTGGAATGGAATGGAAAGGAATGTGGAATGGAATGGAATGGAATGTGGAATAGAATGTGGAATGTAAAGGAATGGAATGTGGAATGGATTGGAATGGAATGAGGAATGTAAAGTGAAAAGGATTCTGCAATGCAATGAAATGTGGAATGGAATGTGGAATGGAATGGAATTGAAGGGAATGGAATGTAGAATAGAATGGAATGGAATGTGGATTGGAATGGAATGTAATGTTGAATGTAATGGAACATGGAATCGAATGGAAAGGTATTTGGATTGAGACGGATTTCAATGCGGAATGGAATGGAATGTGGAATGGAATTGTATGGAATGTGGAATAGAATGTGGAATGGAATGGAATATGGAAAAGAAGTTGGATTGGAATGTGGAATGGAATTTTGAATGGAACGTGATATGGAATGGAATGTGGAATGGAATGTGGAATGGAATTGAATGGAATGTGGATTGGTATGTGGAATGAATTGGAATGGAATGTGGAATGGAATGTGGAATGGAATGTGGAATGGAATGGAATAGAATGTGGACTGTAATGTGGAATGGAATGGAATGGAATGGAAAGAAATGAGGAATGGAACGTGGTATGGAATGGAATGTGGAATGGAATGTGGAATGGAATGGAAAGGAATGTGGTACGGAATGTGGAATGGACTGGAATGGAATGTGGAATGGAGTTGACTGGAATGTGGAAAGGAAAGTGTAACGGAATGGAATGGAATGTGGAATGGAACGTGGAATGGAATGTGGAATGGAATGTGGAATGGAAATTGTAACGGAATGGAATGGAATGTGTAATGGAACGAGGAACGGAATGTGGAATGGAATGCGGAATGGAACGTGGTATGGAATGGAATGTCGAATGGAGTGGAATGGAATGCAATGTGTAATGGAATGGAAAGCAACATGGGGATGGAATGGAATGGAATAGAATGGAATGTGGAATGGAATGGAATGTGGAATGTAACGTGGAATGGAACGGAATAGAATGTGGAAGGGAATGGAATGGAATGTGGAATTGAACGATATCGAATGTGGAATGGAATGGAATGAAGTATGGAATGGAATGCAATGCAATGTGGAATGGAATGTGGAATGGAATGCAATGTGGAATGGAATGTGGAATGGAAAGGAGTGGAATGTGAAATGGAATGGAATGTGGAATGGAATGGAATGGAATGTGGAATGGAATGTGGAATGCAATGGAATGGAATGTGGAACAGAATGGAATGGAATGGAATAGAATGTGGAATGGAAAGGAATGTGGAATGGAATGTGGAATGGATTGGAGTGGAATGTGGAATGGAAGGTGTAGTGGAATGGAACGCATTGTGCAAAGGAATAGAATGTAATGGAAAGCAATGTGGAATGGAATGGAATGGAATGTGAAATGGAATGGAATGATGTGTGGAAAGTAAATTGGAATGGAATTGAATGGAATGTGGAACGGAATGTGGAATGGAAAGGAATGGAATGTGAAATGGAATGTGGAATGGACTGGAATATAATGTGGAATGGAATGGAGGGGAAAGTGGAATGGAATGGAAAGGAATGTGCAGTGGAAAGTGGAAATTAATGAAATGGAATGTGCAATGGAATGTGGAATTGAATGGAATGTAATGTTTAATGGAAAGTGGAATGGAAGGTGGAATGAAATTTAATGCAAAGTGGAATGGAACGCGCAATGGAACGTAGAAGGTAATGGAATGTAACATGGAACAGAAAGTGGAATGTAACGTATAATTTAATGGAATGGAAATTGGAATGGCATGGAATGTAGAATAAACTGAGGAATGGAATGGAATGGAATGGAATGGAATGGAATGTGGAATGGAATGGAATGGAATGTGCAATGGCATAGAATGGAACGTGGAATGGAATGTGGAATGGAATGTGGAATGGAATGGAATGCAATGGAATGGAATGAAATGGAATGTGGAATGCAATGGAAAGGAATATGGAATGGAATGTGGAATGGACTAGAATAGAATGTGGAATGCAATGGAATGGATTGTGGAATGCAATGACTAATGCAATGTGGAATGGAACGTGGAATGGAATGGAATAGAATGTGGAATGCAATGGAATGAAATGTAGAATGGAATGTGGAATGGAATGTGGAATGGAATGTCGAATGGAGTTTGCAATGGAAAGTGGAATGGAATGTGGAATTTAATGGAAAGGAATATGGAATGGAATGTGGAAAGCCATGGAATGAAATGTGGAACGGAATTTGGAATGGAATGCAATGGAATGTGGAAAGCAATGCAATGCAATGATGTGGAATGGAATGGAATGTCATATGGAATTGAATGGAATGGAACGTGGAATTGACTGGAATTTAACATGCAATGGAACGTGGGATGAAACGTGGATTGGAATGTGGAATGGAAAATGGAACGGAACTTGGAATGGAAAGTGGGATGGAACGTGGAATGGAACGTCGAATAGAACGTTGAAGGAAATGGAATGGAATGTGGAATAGAATGGAACGGAATGTGGAATGGAATGGAATTGAATGGAATGGAATGTGGAATGGAATGGATTGGAATAGAGGGTGGAATGTGGAATGGAAAGGAATGGAATGTGGAATGGAATGTGGAATTGAAAGTGGAATTTAATGGAGTGGTATGGAATGGAATGTGTAATGGAATGAAATGGAATGTGGAAAGGAATGGAATGGAATGGAAAGTGGAATGGAATGGAATTGAATTCGGAATGGATTGGAAAGGAATGTGGAATAGAATTGAATGGATTGAGGAATGGAATGGAATGGAAAGGAACGTGAAATGGAATGGAATATAATGTGGAACAGAATGTGGAATGTAATGAAGTGGAATTAAATGGAATGTGAAATGGAATTGAATGGAATGTGGAATGGTATGGAATGGAATGGGGAATGGAATGGAAAGTGGAATGGAATGGATTGTGGAATGGAATGAAATGGAATAGAATTTGAAATGGAATGGAAAATAATGTAGATCGGAATGGAACGGAATGTGGAATGGTAAGTGAAATGGAATATAATGGAATGTGGAATGGAATATGAAATGGAATGGAATGAATGCAATCTGGAATGGAATGTGGAATAGAGTTTGGAATGGAATGTGGAATGGAATGGAATGGAATGTGGAATGGATTGGAATTGAATGTGGAATTGAATGTGGAATGGAATGGAATGGAATGTGGAATGGAATGGAATGGAATGGAATGTGGAAAGCAAAGCAATGCAATGTGGAATGGAGTGGAATGTGGAATGGACTGGAATTGAACATGGAATGGATCAAGGGATGGAAATTGGAATGGAATGGTGAAAGGAAAATGGAATGGAACGTGGAATGGAAGGTGGGATGGAACGTGGAATGGAAGGTGGGATGTAACGTGGAATGGAACGTAGAATGGAACGTGGAAGGGAATGGAATGGAAGGTGGAATGGAATGGAATGGAATGTGGAATGAAATGGAAATGAATGTAATGGAAATTGGAATGGAATGCACTGGAATGTAGGGTGGAATGTGGAATGGAAAGGAATGGAATGTGGAATGGAATGTGGAAAGGAATCAGGAATGGAATGGAATGGTATGGAATGGAATGTGGAATACAATGAAATGGAATGAATGTAATCTGGAATGGAATGTGGAATGGAATTTGGAATGGAATGTGGAATGGAATGTGGAATGGAATGGAATGGAATTTGGATTGGAATGCAGAATGGAATGTAATGAAATGTGGAATGGAATGTGGAATGGACTGGAATGGAATGGAATATGGAAAGCAATGAAATGCTATGTGGAATGGAGTGGAATGGAATATGGAATGGAACGGAATGTAATGTGGAATGGACTGCATTTGAACATGGAATGGAAAATGGGATGGAACGTGGAATGGAATGGGGAAAGGGAAATCGAATGCAACGTGGAATGGAAAGTGGGATGGGAAGTGGAATGGAACGTGGAATGGAACGTGGAAGGGAATGGAATGGATGGTGGAATCGAATGGAAAGGAATGTGGAATGGAATGGAAATGAATGGAATGGAAATTGGAATGGAACGGACTGTAATGTAGGGTGGAATGTGGAATGGAATGGAAAGGAATGTGGAATGGAATGTGGAATGGAATCTGGAATGGAATGGAATGGTATGGAATGGAATGTGGAATGGAATGAAATGGAATGTGGAAAGGAATGGCATAGAATGGAATGTGGAATCGAATGTAATGGAATTCGTAACAGAGTGGAATGGAATGTGGAATAGAATGGAATGGATTGTGGAATGGAATGGAATGGAATGTGGAATGGAATGTGGAATAGAATGTGATACGGAATGTAATGGAATTTGTAACCGAATGTGGAATGTAATAGAATGGAATGTGGTATGCAATGGAATGGAATGTGGAATGGAATGAGTAATGGAATGTGGAATGGAATGTGGAATGGAATGGAATGGAATTGAATGTGGAATGGAATGGAATGGAATGTAGAATGGAATGTGGAATGGAAATTGGAATGGAATGTGGAATGCAATTTGCAATGGAATGTGGAATAGAATGGAATGGAATTTGGAGTGGAATCTGCAATGGAATGGAATGGAATGTGAAATGGAATGGGGAATGGAATGGAATGGAATGTGGAAAGCAATGCAATGCAATGCGAAATGGAATGGAATGGGATATGGAATGGAATGGAGTGGAATGTGGAATGGATTGGAATTGAACTTGGAATGGAACGTGGGATGTAACGTGGAAAGGAATGTGGAGTGGAAAATGGAATGGAACGTGGAATGGAAAGTGGGATGGAACATGGCATGGTACGTGGAATGGAACTTCGAAGGGGATGGAATGGAATGTGGAATGGAATGGAAATGAATGGAATGGAATGTGGAATGGAATGGATTGGAATATAGGGTATAATGTGGAATGCAACAGAATGCAATGTGGAATAGAATGTGGAATGGAATGTGGAATTTAATGGAGTGGTATGGAATGGAATGTGGAATGGAATGAAATGGAATGTGTAAAGTAATGGAATGGAATAGAACGTGGAATGCAAAGGAAATGAATTCGGAATGGAATGGAATGGAATGTGGAATAGAATGGAATGGATTGTGGAATGGAATGGAATGGAAAGGAACGTGAAATTGAAAGGAATGGAATGTGGAACGGAATGTGGAATGTAATGGAATGGAATGAAATGCAATGTGGAATGGAATGGAATGGAATGTGGAATGGTATGGAATGGAATGTGAAATGGAATGGAAAGTGAAATGGAATGAAATGTGGAATGGAATGAAATGGAACGGAATTTGAAATGGAATAGAATAGAACGTGGAAAGGAATGGAATGGAATGTGGAATGGAAAGTGGAATGGAATATAATGGAATGTGGAATGGAATATGAAATGGAATGGAATGAACGTATTCTGAAATGGAATGTGGAATGGAATTTGGAATGGAATGTTGAATGGAATGTGGAATGGAATGGAATGGAATTTGGAATGGAATGTGGAATGGAATGGAATGAAATGTGGAATGGAATGTGGAATGGAATGCAATGGAATGGAAGGTAGAAGGCAATGCAATACAATGTGGAATGGAGTGGAATGGAATATGGAATGGAATGGAATGGAATGTGGAATAGACTGGAATTTAACATTGAATGGGACGTGTGATGGAACATGGAATGGAAAGGGGAATGGAAAATTGAATGGAACGTGGAATGGAAAGTGTGATGGAAGACGGAATGGAACATGGAATGGAATGGAAAGGAAAGTGAAATTGAAAGGAATGGAATGTGGAACGGAATGTGGAATGTAATGAAATGGAATGGAATGGAATGTGGAATGGTATGGAATGGAATGTGGAATGGAATGGAAAGGGAAATTGAATGAAATGTGGAATGGAATGAAATGGAACAGAATTTGAAATGGAATAGAATAGAACGTGGAAAGGAATGGAATGGAATGTGGAATGGAAATTGGAATGGAATATAATGGAATGTGGAATGGAATATGAAATGGAATGGAATGAATGTATTCTGAAATGGAATGTGGAATGGAATTTGGAATGGAATGTTGAATGGAATGTGGTATGCAATGGAATGGAATTTGGAATGGAATGTGGAATGGAATGGAATGAAATGTGGAATGGAATGTGGAATGGAATGCAATGGAATGGAAGGTAGAAGGCAATGCAATGCAATGTGGAATGGAGTGGAATGGAATATGGAATGGAATGGAATGGAATGTGGAATAGACTGGAATTGAATATGGAATGGGACGTGTGATGGAACGTGGAATGGAATGGGGAATGGAAAATTGAATGGAACGTGGAATGGAAAGTGGGATGGAACATGGCATGCAACGTGGAATGGAACGTGGAAGGGAATGTAATGAAAGGTGCAATGGAATGGAATGGAATGTGGAATGGAATGGAAATGAATGAAATGGAATGTGGAATGGAATGGACTGGAATGTAGGGGGGAATGTTGAATGGAATGTAAAGGAATGTGGAATGGAATGTGGAATGGAATGTGGAATGCAATGGAATGGTATGGAATAGAATAAGGAATGGAATGAAATGGAATGTGAAAGGAATGTCATAGAAATGAATGTGGAATGGAATGGAATGGAATTTGGAATAGAATGGAATGGAATGTGGAATAGAATGGAATGGATTGTGGAATGGAAAGGAATGGAATGGAACTTTGAATGGAATGGAATGGAACGTGAAAGTGAATGGAATGGAAATTGGAATGGAATAGAGTGGAACGTGGAATGGAATGGAATAGAATGGAACGTGGAATGGATTTGAAAGGAATGGACTATGGGATGTGATGGAATTGAAAGAGGAATTCAAGGGAATGGAATGTGGTATGGAATGGAATGGCATGGAATCTGAAATGGAATGTGCAATGAATTGGCATGCAATGAGGAATGGAAAGGAATGGAATGTGGAATGGAATGGAAAGGATTGTGGAATCAAATGTGGAATGGAATGGAATAGAATGTTGAATGGAAGGTGGAATGCAATGCAATGGAATGTAGAATGGAATAGATTGGAATTTGGAATGGAAAGTGCATTGGAATGGAATGGAATGTGGAATAGAATGGAATGGAATGTTGAATGGAATGGAACGGAACGTGAAATGGAATGTGGAATTTAACGTGGAATGGAAAGTGTAATGGAACGTGCAATGGAAAGCGGAATGGAATGGAAAGGAATGTGGAATTAAATGTGGAATAGAATGGATTGGAATGTGGAATGCAATGTGGAATGGAATGGAAAGGAACGTGGAATGGAACAGAAAGGAATGTGGAATGGAAAGGAATGGAATGTGGAATGGAATTTGGAATGGAAAGGAATGGAATGTGGAATTGAATGTGCAATAGAAAGGAATGGAATGTGGAATGCAGTGAAATGGAATGTGTAATGAGATGGAATGGAATGTGGAATGGAATGTGGAAAGGAATGGAATGGTATGTGGAATGGAATGTGTAAAGGAATGTGGAATGGAATGGAATGGAATGGAATGGAATTTGAAACGGAATCAAATGGAATGTTAAATACAATGAAATGGAATGTGGAATGGAATTGTATGGAATGTGGAATGGAATACAAGGGAATACGGGATGGAACGTGGAAAGGAATGGAATGTGGAATGGAAAAGAATGGAATGGAATACGGAATGGAATTGAATGTGGAATGGAAAGGAATGGAATGTGGAATGGAATGTGGAATAGAATGGAATGGAATGTGAACTGCAATGGAATGGAATATCGAAAGGAATCGAATGCAATGTGGAATGGAATGTGGAATGGAATGTAAAGGATTGTGGAATGGAATGGAATGGAATGTGGAATGGAATTGAATGGAATGTGGAATGGAATGGGAAGGAATCTGGAATGGAATGGAATGGAATGTGGAATGGAACGTGGAATGAAATCGAACGGAATGTGGAATGAAATTTGGAATGGAAAAGAATAGAATGTGGAATTGAATGTGGAAAGGAAAGGAATGGTATGTTGAATGGAATGTGGAATGCAATGAAATGGAATGTGGAATGAGATGGAGTGGAATGTGGAATGGAATGTGGAACGGAATGCAATAGCATGTGGAATGGAATGTGGAATACTTGAAATTTAATGTGGAATGGAAAGGAATGGAATTAGAATGGAATGTGGAATGCAACGTAATGCAAAGTGTAATGGAATATGGAATGGGATGGAATGGAATGTGTAATGTAATGTGGAATGGAATGCAATGGAATGCAGAATGGAATGTGGAATTGAATGGAATGGAATGTGGAATGGAACGTGCAATGGAATGGAATGGAATGTGGAACGGTATGTGGAATGGAATGTGAAATGCAACGGAATGGAACGTGGGATGGAATGGAATGGAATGTGTAATGGTATAGAATGGAATATGGAATGGAACGTGTACTGGAATGGGTTGTGTAATGCAATGGAATGGAATTGAATGGTATACGGAATGGAATTGAATGTGGAATGGAATGGAATGGAATGTGGAATGGAATGGAATGCAATATGTACTGCAATGGAATGGAATGTCAAAAGGAATGGAATGGAATGTGGAATGGAATGTGAAATGTGATGGACTACAGAATGGAATGTGGAATTGAATGTAATGGAATGTGGAATGGAATGTGGAATGGAATGGAATGGAATGTGGAATGGTATGTGGAAGGGAACGGGGAATGAAATGGAATGGAACGTGGAATGGAATGGATTGGAAAGCTGAATGGAATGTGGAAAGTAATGGAATGGAATGCAATGTGGAATGGAATGGAATGGAAAGGAATGGAATGTGAATTGGAACGTGGAACTGAATGGAATGGAACATGGAATAGAATGGAATGGAAGGTGAAATGGAATGGAATGGAACTTCGAATGGAATGGAACGGAGTGTGGAATTGAATGGAATGGAGTGTGGAATGTAATGGAAATGAAATTGGAATTCAAAGGAATAGAATGTGGAATGCAATTGAATGGAATATCGAATGGAATTTATTGGAATACAGAATTGAATGTGGAATGAAATGGAAAGGAATGTTGATGCAATGGAAAGAATGTGGAATGGAATGTGGAATGCAGTGAAATGGAATGTGGAATGAAATGGAATGGAATGTGGAATGGAATGTGGAAAGGAAAGGAATAGAATATGGAATGGAATGTATAAAGCTTGGAATGGAATGTGGAATGGAATGGAATGGAATGTGGAATGGAATGTGGAATGGAATGGAATATAGTGTAGAATGGAATCTCGAATGCAATTTAAGGGAATGTGGAATGGAATATGGAATGGAATGGAGTGGAATGGAATGGAATGTGGAATGGAATGGAGTGGAATGGAATGGAAGCAAATGTGGAATGGAACGTGGAATGGAATGGAGTCGAATGGAATGGAAGCAAATGTGGAATGGAACGTGGAATGGAATGGAGTGGAATGGAAAGCAATGTCGAATGGAATGGAATGAACTGTGGAATGGAATATAATGTGAAATGCGATGTGGAATGCAATGGAATGGAATGTGGAATGGAGTGTTGAATGGAATGTGGAATGGAATGTGGAATGGAATGGAATGAAATGTGGAATGGAATGTGGAATGAAATGTGGAATGGAATGGAATGAAATGTGGAATGGAATGGAATGAAATGTGGAATGGAATGTGGAATGAAATGTGGAATGGAATGGAATGAAATGTGGAATGGAATGTGGAATAGAATGTGGAATGGAATGGAATGGAATGTGGATTGGAATATGGAATGGAAAGGAATGTGCAATGGAATGGAATGGAATGCAATGTGGAATGGAATGGAATGGAATGTGGAAAGGAATAGAATTTAATGTGGAATGGAATGGAAAGGAACATAGAATGGAATGGAATGGAAAGCGGAATGGAATTGAATGGAATCGAATGTGGAACAGAATGGAGTGGAAGGTGGAATGGAAGGGAATGGAATTGAATGGAATGTGAAATGGAATTAAATTGAATGTGGAATGGAAGAGAATGGAATGGAATGATATGTGGAAAGGAACGGAATGGAATATGGAATGTAATGTGGAAATGAATGGAATGGTATTAGGAATGGAATGTGGAATGGAATGGAAAGACACGTGGAATGAAATGGAACAGAAAGTGTAATGAAATGAGGAATGGAACGTGGAATAGAATGGAATGGAACGTGGAATGGAATGGAATGGAATGTGGAATGGAATGGAATGGAATGGAATGTGGAATGGAAGGGAATGTAATGTCGAATGGTATTGAATGGAATGTGGAATGGAATGGAATGAGGAATGGAAGTTAATGGAATGGAATGTGAAATGGAATGGAATGGAATGTGAAATGGAATGGAATGGAATTCAATGTGGAATGGCATAGAATGGAATGTAATGGAATGTGGAAAGGAATGGAATGTAAAGTGGAATGGAATGTGGAATGGAAAGTGGAATGGAATAGAATGGAATGTGGAATTGAAGGTGGAATGGAATGGAGTGGAATCTGGAGTGGAATTTAATGGCTTCTGGAATGGAATGGAATGGAAAGGAATGTGGAAAGGAAAGCAGAATTAAATGGAATGGAATCTGGATTCGAATGGAATGGAATGTGGAATTGAACGTGGAATGGAATGGAAAGGAAACCAACGGAATGTGGAATGGAATGTGGAATGCATTGTAATGGAATTGAATGGAATCTGGAAAGGAAAGTGGAATGGAATGGAATGGAATGCGCAATGGAATGTGGAATGGAATGCGGAATGGAATGGAATGGAATGTGGAATGGAATGGAATGGAACGTGGAATGGAACTTGGAATGGAATGTAGAATGGAATGTGCAACGGAATGGAATGTGGAATGGAATGGAATGGAATCTGGAATGTAACGTGGAATGGAATGGAATGGAATGGAAAGGAATGGAATGGAATTGAATGTGGAATGGAATGTGGAATGGAATGTGGAATGGAATGTGGATTGGAATGGAATGGAAAGTGTATTGGAATGTGGAATGATACGGAATGAAATGGAATGTAGAATGGAATTTGGGAAGGAATGGAATGGAATGGAATGGAAATTGAAATGAATTGTGGAATGGAATGGAAAGAAAAGTGAAAAGGAATGGAATGGAAAGGAATGTGGAATGGAATGAAATGGAATGTGAAAGGAATGGCATAGAAATTAATGTAGAATGGAATGGAATGGAATTTGGAATAGAATGGAATGGAATGTGGAATAGAATGGAATGGATTGTGGAATGGAATGGAATGGAATGGAACTGGGAATGGAAGGGAATGGAACGTGAAAGCGAATGGAATGGAAATTTGAATGGAATAGAATGGAACGTGGAATGGAATGGAATATAATGGAACGTGGAATGGAATGGAAGGGAATGGAATGTGGAATGTGATGGAATTGAAAGAGGAATGCAAAGGAATGGAATGTGGTATGGAATGGAATGGCATGGAACCTGAAATGGAATGTGCAATGGATTGGCACGCAATGCCGAATGAAATGGAAAGGATTGTGGAATCAAATGAGGAATGGAATGGAAAGGAATGTTGAATGGAAAGTGGAATGGAATGCAATGGAATGTAGAATGGAATAGATTGGAATTTGGAATGGAAAGTGCATTGGAATGGAATGGAATGTGGAATGGAATGGAATGGAATGGTGAATGGAATAGAACGGACGTGAAATGGAATGGGGAATTTAACGTGGAATGGAAAGTGAAATGGAATGTGCAATGGAAAGAGGAATGGAATGGAATGGAATGTGGAATGAAATGTGGAATAGAATGGATTGGAATATGGAATGCAATGTGGAATGGAATGGAATGGAACGTGGAATGGAACGGAAAGGAATGTGGAATGGAATGGAATGGAAAGTGGAATGGAATTTGGAATGGAAAGGAATGGAACGTGGAATTGAATGTGGAATGGAAAGGAATGGAATGTGGAAAGCAATGAAATGGAATGTGGAATGAGATGGAATGGAATGTGGAACGGAATTAAATGGTATGTGGAATTGAATGTGGAATGGAATGGAATGGAACGGATTGGAATTTGTAACGGAATCGAATGGAATGTTAAATGCAATGGAATGGAATGTGGAATGGAATAGAATGGAAAACCGGATGGAACGTGGAAAGGAATGGAATGTGGAATGGAAAGGAATGGAATGGAATACAGAATGGAATTGAATGGGGAATGGAAGGGAATGGAATGTGGAATGGAATGTGGAATAGAATGGAATGGAAAGTGAACTGCAATGGAATGGAATGTCGAAAGGAATCGAATGCAATGTGGAATGGAATGTGGAATGGAATGTAAAGGATTGTGGAATGGAATGGAATGGAATGTGGAATGGAATTGAAAGGAATGTGGAATGGAATGGAAAGGAATCTGCAATGGAATGGAATGGAATGTGTAAAGGAACGTGGAATGAAATTGAAGGGAATGTGGAATGGAATTTAGAATGGAAAAGAATGGAATGTGGAATTCAATTTGGAATGGAAAGGAATGGTATGTGGAATGGAATGTGAAATGCAATGAAATGGAATGTGGAAAGAGATGGGGTGGAATGTGGAATGGAATGTAGAACGGAATGCAATGGCATATGGAATGGAATGTGGAATGCTTGGAATTTAATGTGGAGTGGAATGGAATGGAATTAGAATGGAATGTGGAATGCAACGTAATAAAAAGTGTAATGGAATATGGAGTGGGATGGAATGGAATGTGTAATGGAATGTGGAATGGAATGTGTAATCGAATGGAATGGAATGTGGAATGCTAAGGGGAACGGAATGTGAAATGCAACGGAATGGAATGTGGAATGGAATGGAATGGAATGTGTAATGGTTTAGAATGGAATGTGGAATAGAACGTGTACTGCAATGGAATGTGGAATGGAATGGAATGGAATTGAATGTTATACGGAATGGAATTGAATGTGGAATGGAATGGAATGGAATGTGGAATGGAATGTGGAATGGAATGGAATGCAATGTGTACTGCAAAGGAATGGAATGTCAAAAGGAATGGAATGGAATGAGGAATGGAATGTGAAATGGGATGGAATGGAATGTGTAATGGAATGTTGAATGGAATGGAATGGACTGCAGAATGGAATGTGGAATTGAATGTAATGGAATGTGGAATGGAATGTGGAATGGAATGGAATGGAATGTGGAATTGTATGTGGAAGGGAACGTGGAATGAAATGGAATGGAATGTGGAATGGAATGGAATGGAAAGCTTAATGGAATGTGGAATGGAATGGAATGGAATGCAAGGTGGATTGGAATGGAACGGAGTGGAATGGAATGTGAAATGGAACATGGAACGGAATGGAATGGAACATGGAATAGAATGGAATGCAAGGTGAAATTGAATGGAATGGAACTTCGAATGGAATGGAACGGAATGTGGAATTGAATGGAATGGAATGTGGAATGTAATGGAAATGAAAGTGGAATTCAAAGGAATGAAATGTAGAATGGAATTGAATGGAATGGCAAACGGAACGTATTGGAATGCGGAATGGAATATGGAATGAAATGGAATGGAATGCTAATGCAATGGGAAGAATGTGGAATGGAATGTGGAATGCAATGAAATGGAATGTGGAATGGAATGGAATGGAATGTGTAATGGAATGTGGAAATTAAAGGAATGGAATATGGAATGGAATGTGTAAAGCTTGGAATGGAATGTGGAATGGAATGGAATGGAATGTGGAATGGAATGTGGAATGGAATGGAATCTAGTGTAGAATGGAATCACGAATGCAATGGAATGGAATGTGGAATGGAATATGGAATGGAATGGAGTGGAATGGAATGGAATGTGGAATGGAATGGAGTGGAATGGAACGCAATGTGGAATGGAATGGAATGGACTGTGGAATCGAATATAATGTGAAATGCGATGTGGAATGCAATGAAATGGAATGTGGAATGGAATGTTGAATGGAATGTGGAATGGAATGTGGAATGGAATGGAATGGAATGTGGAATGGAATATGGAATTGAATGGAGTAGAATGGAATGGAATGTGGAATGGAATGGAGTGGAATGGAATGGAAGCAAATGTGGAATGGAACGTTGAATGGAATGGAGTGGAATGGAATGGAATCAAATATGGAATGGAACGTGGAATGGAATGGAGTGGAATGGAACGCAATGTGGAGTGGAATGGAACGCAATGTGGAATGGAATGGAATGGACTGTGGAATGGAATATAATGTGAAATGCGATGTGGAATGCAATGGAATGGAATGTGGAATGGAATGTTGAATGGAATGTGGAATGGAATGCAGAATGGAATGGAATGGAATGTGGAAGGAATGTGGAATAGAATGTGGAATGGAATGGAATGGAATGTGGACTTGAATATGGAATGGAATGGAATGGAATGTGGAATGGAATGGAATGCAATGTGTAATGGAATGGAATGGAATGTGTAAATGAATGGAATTGAATGTGGAATGGAATGGAACGGAACGTAGAATGCAATGGAATAGAACGCGGAATGGAATTGAATGGAGTCGAATATGGAATAGATTGGAGTGGAAGTGGAATGGAAGGGAATGGAATTGAATGGAATGTGAAATGGAATTAAATGGAATGTGGAATGGAAGAGAATGGAATGGAATGATATGCGGAAAAGAACGGAATGGAATATGGAATGGAATGTGGAAACGAATGGAATGGTATTTGGAAAGGAACGTGGAATGGAATGGAAAGACATGTGGAATAAAATGGAACAGAATGTGAAGTGAAATGAGGAATGGAACGTGGAATAGAATGGAATGGAACGTGGAATGTAATGGAATGGAATGTGGAATGGAATGGAATGGAATGGAATGTGGAATGGAAGGGAATGAAATGTGGAATGGAATAGAATGCATTGTGGAATGGAATGGAATGAGGAATGGAAATGAATGGAATGGAATGTGAAATGGAATGGAATGGAATGTGAAATGGAATGGAATGGAATACAATGTGGAATGGAATAGAACGGAATGTAATGGAATGTGGAAAGAAACGGAATGTAAAGTGGAATGGAATGTGGAATGGAAAGTGGAATGGAATAGAATGGAATGTGGAATGGAAAGTGGAATGGAATGGAGTGGAATCTGGAGTGGAATTGAATGGCTTGTGGAATGTAATGGAATGGAAAGGAATGTCGAATGGAAAGCGGAATTAAATGGAATGGAATGGGGATTCGAATGGAATGGAATCTGGAATTGAACGTGGAATGGAATGGAAAGGAAATGAATGGAATGTGGAATGGAATGTGGAATGCAATGGAATGGAATTGAATGGAATCTGGAAAGGAAGGTGGAATGGAATGGAATGGAATGTGGAATGGAATGCGGAATGGAATGGAAAAGAATGTGGAATGGAATGGAATGGAACGTGGAGTGGAACTTGGAATGGAACGTAGAATGGAATGTGCAATTGAATGGAATCTGGAATGTAACGTGGAATGGAATGGAATGGAATGGAAAGGAATGGAATGGAATGTGGAATAGAATGGAAAGGAAAGTGTATTGGAATGTGGAATGATATGGAATGAAATGGAATGTGGAATGGAATGGAAAGGTACCTGGGATTGAAAGTGGAATAGAATGGAATGGAACGCAGAATGGTATACGAAATGGAATGGAATAAAATGTGGAATAGAACGTGGAATGGAACGTGGAATGGAAAGTGGAATGGAACGTGGAGTGGCACGTAGAATGGAATGTGGAATGGAATGGAATGGAATGTTTAATGGAATGTGGAATGGAATTGAATGGAAGGTGGAATGGAATTGAATGGAATGTGGAATCGAATGGAATGGAACGTTGAATCGAATGTGGATAGGAATGTAGTGGACTGTGGAATTGATTGGAGTTGAATGTGGAATGGAATGCGGAATTGTTTGGAATGTGGGATGGTATGTAGAATGGAATGCAATGGAATGCGGAATGGAATGGAATGGAATGGAATGTGGAATGGAAAGTTGAATGGAATGGAATGGAATGGAATGTGGAATGGTATGTGGAATGGAATGGAATGGAATGTGGAATTGTACATGCAATGGAATGGAAACGAATGTCCAATGGAATCTGGAATGGAATGGAATGGAATGGAATGTGGAATGGAATGGAATAGAATGGAATGTGGAATGGAATGGAATGGAACTTGGAATGGAATGTGGAATGGAATGGAATGGAATGTGGAATGAAAAGCAAAGGAATGTTTAATGGAATGGAAAGGAATGTGGAATGCACTCTGGAATGGAATGGAATGGAATGTGGAATGAAACGTGGAATGGAACGGAATGGAATGTGGATTTGAATGTGGAATGGAAAGGAATGGAATGAGGAAAGGAATGGAATGGAATCGTATAGAATTTGAAATCGAATGGAATGGAATGTGGAATGAAATGTGGAATGGAACAGAATGGAATGTGGATTTGAATGTGGAACGGAAAGGAATGGAATGAGGAAAGGAACGGAATGGAATCGTATACAATTTGAAATCGAATGGAATGGAATGTGGAATGGAATCAATGTAATGTGGAATATAATGTGGAATGGAATGGAGTGGAATGTGGAATGGTATATGAAATGGAATGGAATGGAATATGGAATGGAAAGGAATTTGGAATGGAATGGAATGGAATGTGGAATGCAAAGTGGAATGCAATGTAGTGGAACGTGGAATGAAATGTGTAATGGAATGGAGGGGAATGTGGAAAGGAACGTGGAATGGAACCTGGAATGGAACAGGGAACGGAATGTGGAACGGAATGGAAGGGAATGTGAAATGGAACGTTAAATGGAACGTGGAATGGAACCTGGAATGGAATGGAACGTGGAATGGAACGTGGAATGGAACATGTAATGGAACTTGGAACGGAATGTGGAATGGAACGTGGAATGGAATGTGGAATGGATGGTGGAATGAAACGTTGGATGGAACTTGGAATGGAAGGTGGAAAGGAATGTGGGATGGAATGGAATGGAATGTGGAATGCAACGGAATGGAACATGGAATGGAATGTGGAAAGGAGTGCAATGGAATGTGGTATTGATTGGAAAGGAATGCAATGTGGAATGGAATGGAATATATTGTGTAACGGAATGTGGAATGGAATGGAATGGAACGTGGAATGGAGTGTGGAATGGAATGGGAACTGGAACGTGGAAAGGATCGTGGAATGGAAAGTGGAATGGAACATGGAATGGAATGTTGAATGGTATGTGGAATGGAATGCAATGGATAGTGGAATGGAATGGAATGGAATGTGCAGTGGAATGTGCAAAGGAATGGAATGGAATGTGCAATGCTATGTGGAATGGAGTGGAATGGAACCTGGAAAGGAACGTGGAACGGCACGTGGAAAGGAATGCAATGGCACGGAATGCAATGTGGAATGGAATAATATGGAATGGAACGAGGAATGGAATGGAATGGAATGGAATGTGGAATGGAATGGAATGGAACCTGGTATTGAAAGTGGAATGGAACAGAATGGAACGTGGAAAGGTATGGGAAATGGAATGGAATAAAATCTGGAATAGAACGTGGAATGGAACGTGGAATGGAAAGCGGAATGGAACGTGGAGTGGCACGTGGAATGCAATGTTTAATGGAATGGAATGGATCGTGGAATGGAATGTGGAATGCGAAGTGTAATGGAATAGAATGGAATGTGGAATGGAATGGAATGGAATTTGGAGTGGAATTGAATGGCTTGTGGAAAGGAATGGAATGGAAAGGAATGTGGAATGGAAAGCGGAATGAAATGGAATGGAATGTGGAATCGGAAAGAATGGATGGTGGAATAGAACGTGGAATGAAACGGAATTGAATATGGAATGGAACTTGGAATGGAATGGCGAATGTGTCATGGAATGGAATGGAATGTGGAATGGAATGTGGGCAGGAATGTGGAATAGAATGGAATGGAATGTGGAATAGAAAGTGGAATGAAATGGAATGCAATGTGGAAAGGAAAGGAAAGGAATGTGGAATCGATTGGAAAGAAATGTGGAATGGAAAGGAATACAACGTGGAACGGAACGTGGAATGGCACGTGGAATGGAAAGTGGAGTGGAACGAAGAGTGGAACATGGAAAGAACTGTGGAATGGAATTGAATGGAATGTGGAAAGGAATGTTAAATGGAAAGTGGATTGGAATAGAATGGAATGTGGAATGGAATTTGAAATGGAATGGAAGAGAATGTGGAGTGGAATGGAATGGATTGTGGAAATGAATGGAATGGAACGGAAATTGGAATGGAAAGCGGAATGAAATGGTATGGAATGTATAATCGAATGGAATGGATTGTGGAATGGAAGGTGGAAAGGAATGGAATGGAATGTGGAATGGAATGAGGAATGGAATGTGTAATGGGACGTGAAATGGAATGGCATTTGGAAAGGAATGTGGAATGGAATGGAATGGAATGTAGAATGGAACGTGTAATGAAATGGAATGGAATGTGAAATGGAATGTGTAATGGAATGAGGAATGGAAAGTGAAATGAAATTGAATGTGGACTGGAATGTAAAGTGGAATGGAATGGAGTGGAATGTGGCAAGGAATTGAATGGAATGTGGAATGGAATGGAATGGAACGGAAGGTGGAATGGAATGGAATGTGGAATGGAATGGAATGTGGAATGGAAGGGAATGGAATGTGGAAAGCAATGTATTGGAATTTGGAACCTAATGTGGAATGGAATGGAATGGAATGTGGAACGGAATGTGGAATGGAATGGAATGTGGAATGGAGTGGAATAGAATGGAATGAAATGTGGAATGGAGTGGAATGGAATGGAATATGAAATGGAAATTGAATGGAATGTTTAATGGGATGGAATGGAATGTGGAATGAAATGGAATGGGATGTGGAATGGAATGGAATGTGGAATGGAAAGTGGAATGGATTGTGGAATAGAATGGAATGGAATTTGGAATGAATTGTAATGGAATGTATAATGGAATGTGTCATGTAATGGAATGGAATGTGAAATGGAATAGAATGGAAAGTGGGATGGAATGCAGAAAGGAATGGAACGGAATGGAGTGGAATGTGGAATGCAATGGAATGTAATGGAATGTGAAATGGAAATAGAATGAAATGTTTAATGAAATGCAATGGAACGTGGAATGGAATGTGGAAAGGAATGGAATGGAATGTGGAATGGAATGGACTGGAATGGAATGCGGAATTCAAAGGAATGGAACGGAATGCGGAATGCAATGGAATGGAACCGAATGGAATGTGGAATGCAATGGAATGTGGAATGTAATGTAATGAAACGTGGAATGGAGTGGAATCGAATGTGGAATGGAACGTGGAATGGAATGGAATGGAAGGGAATGTGGAATGGAATGTGGAATGGAAGGTGAAATGGAATGTAGTGGAATGGAGTGTGGAATGCAATGCAATGGAATGGAAGGTTTAATAGAATGGAATGGAATGGAATGGAATACGGTATGGAATGGAATGTAATGGAATGTGGAATGAAATGGAATGGAATGTATAATGGAACGTGGAATGGAATGGAAAGGACTGTGGAATGGAATGGAATGGAATGTGAAATGCAACGTGGAATGGAATGGAATGGAATGCAAAATGGAATGGAATGGAACTTGGAATGGATTGGAATGGAACATGGAATGGATGGGAAAGAAACATGGAATGGAGTGGAATGGAATGGAATGTGGAATGGAATGGAACTGACTCTGGAATTCCATGGAATGGAATGTGGAATGGAATGGAATGGCACAGAATGTGGAATGGAATGTAGAATGGAATGGCATGGAATGTGCAATGCATTGTGGAAAGGAATGGAATGGAACGTGGAATAGAATGTGTAAGGGAAGGGAATGGAATATGGAATTCAATGGAATGGAATGGAATGTGGAATGGAAGCAAATGGAATGGAATGGAATGTGGAATGGAGTGCAATGGAATGGAATGAGGAATGGAATGGAATGGAATGTGAAATGAAATGCACTGGAAAGTGGGATGGAATGTGGAATGGAATGGAAGGGAATGGAGTGGAATGGGGAATGGAATGTAATATAATGGAGTTTGAAATGGTAATAGAATGGAATGTTTATTAGAATGGAAAGGAATGGAATGTTGAATCGAATGGACTGGAATGTGGAATGGAATGGAATGGAACATTGTAATGAATGTGGAATGTAATGGAATGGAAAGTGGAATGGAATGTGGAATGGAATGGAATGCAACGGGGAATGGAATGGAATGGAATGGAATGTGGAATGGAATGAAAATTAATGGATTGTGGAATAGAATGGAATGGAATTTGGAATGGATTGTAATGGAACGTATAATGGAATGTGTCATGTAATGGAATGGAATGTGAAATGGAATAGAATGGAAAGTGGGATGGAATGCAGAAAGGAATGGAACGGAATGGAGTGGAATGTGGAATGCAATGGAATGTAATGGAATGTGAAATGGAAATAGAATGAAATGTTTAATGAAATGGAATGGAACGTGGAATGGAATGTGGAAAGGAATGGAATGGAATGTGGAATGGAATGGAATGGAATGGAATGCGGAATGCAAAGGAATGGAACGGAATGCTGAATGCAATGGAATGGAACCGAATGGAATGTGGAATGCAATGGAATGTGGAATGTAATGTAATGAAACATGGAATGGAGTGGAATGGAATGTGGAATGGAACGTGGAATGGAATGGAATGGAAGGGAATGTGGAATGGAATGAGGAATGGAAGGTGAAATGGAATGTAGTGGAGTGGAATTTGGAATGCAATGCAATGGAATGGAAGGCTTAGTAGAATGGAATGGAATGGAATGGAATACGGTATGGAATGGAATGTAATGGAATGTGGAATGAAATGGAATGGAATGTATAATGGAACGCGGAATGGAATGGAAACACTGTGGAATGTAATGGAATGGAATGTGAAATAGAACATGGAATGGAATGTAATGGAACGCGTAATGGAATGGAATGGAACCTGGAATGGATTGGAATGGAAAGTGGAATGGATTGGAAAGGAACGTGGAAAGGAATGGAATGGAATGCGGAATGGAATGGAACTGACTCTGGAATTCCATGGAATGGAATGTGGAATGGAATGTAATGACACAGAATGTGGAATGGAATGTGGAATGGAATGGCATGGAATGTGCAATGCGTTGTGGAAAGGAATGGAATGGAACGTGGAATAGAATGTGTAAGGGAAGGGAATGGAATATGGAATGCAATGGAATGGAATGGAATGTGGAATGGAAGCAAATCGAATGGAATGGAACGTGGAATGGAATGCAATTGAATGGAATGAGGAATGGAATGGAATGGAATGTGAAATGGAATGGACTGGAAAGTGTGATGGAATGAGGAATGGAATGAAAGGGAATGGAATGGAATATAATGGAATGTGAAATGGTAATAAAATGGAATGTTTACTAGAATGGAAAGTAATATTTACTAGAATGGAAAGCAATGGAATGTTTATTAGAATGGAAAGGAATGGAATGTGGAATCGAATGGAATGGAATGTGGAATGGAATGGAATGGAACATTGTAATGAAGGTGGAATGGAATGGAATGGAAAGTGGAATGGAATGTGGAATGGAATGGAATGCAACGTGTAATGGAATGGAATGGAATGGAATGTGGAATGGAATGAAGAGTAATGGATTGTGGAATAGAATGGAATGTAATTGCAAATGGAATGTTATTGAATGTAATGGAACGAGGAATGGAATGGAATGGAAGGTGAAATCTAACGTGGAATGGAATGGAATGGAACGTAGCATGGAATGGAATGGGACATGAAATGGAATGGAATGGAACTTGGAATGGAATGGAACAGAACGTGGAGTGGAATGTAATGGAATGTGGAAAGTAAGGGAATTGAAACTGGAATGCAATGTAATGGAATGTAGAATGGAATGGAATGGCATGGAATATGGAATGGAATGGCATTCAATGTGGAATGGAATGGAATGCCGAATGGAAAGTGGAATGGAATGGAATGAAACTTAGAATGGAATGGAATGTGGAATGGAGGAGAATGGAATCTGGAATGGAATGCGGAATGTTATGGAATGGTGTGTGGAATGGAAGAGAATGGTATATGGAATAGAATGTTGAATGGAATGGAATGCAAATTGGAATGGAATGTAATAGAACACAGATTGGAACGTGTAATGGAACGTGCAATGGAACGTGAAATGGAACATACAATGGAATGTGGAATGGAATGGAATGGAATGTGGAGTGGAATGTGGAATGGAATGGAATTGAATGGAATGGAATTCGGAATGGAATGTGGAATGCAATGGAAGTGACTGGAATTTGAATTGTAATAGAATGGAATATAGAATGGATTGGAATTAAATGGAATGGAATGTGGAATGGATACGAATGGAATGTGGAATGGAATATGAAATGGAATGTAATGGATCGTGGAATGGAACGTGGAATGGAACGTGGATTGGAAAGTGAAATGGAACATTTAAGGGAATGCAATGCAACGTGGAATGAAATGGAATTGAAAGTGGAGTGCAATGGAATGGAAAGTGCAATGGAATTGAACGGAATATGGAATGTAATGTGGAATGGAATGGAATGGAATTTGGAATGGGATGTGGAATGGAATGGAATGGAAAGTGCAATGCAATATGGATAGTAATGGAATGGAATGTGGACTGGAAAGTGGAAGGGAATGGAATGGAATCGGGAATGCAATGGAATGGAATGGAATGGAATGTGGAATGGAATGGAATGGAAAGGAACAGAATGTGTAATGGAATGGAATGTGGAATTGAATGAAATGGAATGTGGAATGGAATGGAATTGGATGTGGAAAGCAATGGATTGGAATGTGGGAAGCAATGTGGAATAGAATGGAATGGAATACAGAAAGGAATGGAATGGAATGGAACGGAATGCAGAATGGTATGGAATGGATTGGAATGTGAAGTGGAAATAGAATGGAATGTTTAATGGAATGGAATTGAATGTGGACTGGAATGGAATGTGGAATGCAATGGGATGGAATGTGGAATGGAATGTGATTGAATGTGGATTGGGATGTGGAATGCATTGTGTAAGGGAATGGAATGGAATGTGGAATGGAAAGAGGAATGGAACGTGGAATGGAATGGTATGGAACGTGGAATGGAACGTGGAATGTAAAGTGGAAAGGAATGTGTAATGCAATGGAATGCAAAGGAATGTGGAATGGAAAGTGGAATGGAATGGAATGGAATGCAATATGGAGTGCAATGTGGAATGGAATGTAATGGAATAGAATATGGAGTGCAATGTGGAATGGAATGTGGAATGGAATGAGATGGAATGTGGAATGGAATGTGGAATGGAATGGAATGTGGAATGGAATATGGAATAGAATGTGGAATGGAATCTGGAATGGAATGGAATGGAACGGAAGATGGAAAGGATCGTGGAATGGAATGGAAAGGAAAGTGGAATGGAATGTGGAATGGAATGGAATGGAATGTGGAATGGAATGGAATGGAATGTGGAATTGGATGTAACGTAATGTGGAATGGAATGTGGAATGGAATGGAATGGAATGTGGAATGGAATGTGATGGAATGTGGAATGGAATGGAATTGAATGTGAATTGGGATGTGGAATGCATTGTGTAACGGAAAGGAATGGAATGTGGAATGGAAAGAGGAATGGAAAGTGGAATGGAATGGAATGGAATTTGGAAAAGATCGTGGAATGTAATGTGGAAAGGAATGTGTAATGGAATGAAATGTGGAATGAAATGCAAAGGAATGTGGAATAGAAAGTGGAACGGAAGGAATGGAATGGAATATGGAGTGCAATGTGGAATGGAATGAAATGGAATGTGGAATGGAAAGTGGAATAGAATGTTTGGAATGTGGAATGGAATATGTAATAAAACGTGGAATGGAATCTAGAATGGAATGGAAAGGAACAGAAGATGGAATGAATAGTGGAATGGAATTTTAAGGAATGTGGAATGGAATGTGGAATGGAATGGAATGGAATTGGGAATGGAATGTTTGTAATGAGAATGGGATGGAACCTAATGTGGAATGCAATGCGGAATGGAATGGAGTGGAATGTGGAATTGAATGTAATGGAATGTGCAATGGAATGTAAGGTAATTTGGAATGGGATGTGTAATGGAATGGAATGGAACGAGGAATGGAACGTGGAATGTAACATGTAATGGAATGTGCAATGGAAAGTGGAATGGAACGCGGAATGGAATGACTAATGGAATGGAATAGAATGGAACGTTTAATGGAATGGAGTTTTATGGAATGTGGAATGGAATGTGGAATGGAATGGACTGGAAAGTGGAATGGAATGGAATGGAATATGGAATGGAATGGAATGAATGGAATGTGCAATGGAAAGGAATGGAAGGTGGAATTGAATGGAATGGAATGTGGAATGGAATGGAATGGAATGGAGTGTTTAATAGAATGGAATGGAACGTGGAATGGAATGTGGAATGGAATTTGGAGTGGAATATGGAATGGAATGGAATGGAATGCGGAATGGAATGGAATGGAATGTGGAATCGATTGGAATGGAATTGAATGAGGAAAGGAATGTGGAATGAAATGTGGAATGTAATGTAATGGAATGTGGAATGGTACGGAATGGAATGTGGAATGGAACCTGGAAAGGAATGTGGAATGGAATGTGGAATGGAAAGTGGAATTGAAAGGAATGGAATGTGGAATGGAATGGAATGTGGAACAGAATGTATTGCAATGGAATGTGGAATGGAATGTGTAATGCAATGGAATAGAATGTGGAATAGAATGCAATGGAATGGAATCTGGAATGGAATGTCGAATGGAATGGAATAGAATGTGGAACAGAATGGAAAGGATTGGAATGAGGAATGGAATATCAAATGGAGTGGAATAGAATGTGAAATGGAATGTGGATTGGAATTTGGAAGTGTAAGTGTAATGCAACGTGGAATGGAAAGTGGAATGGAATGGAATGGAACGTGTAATGGAATGAGGAATGGAATGGAAAGGATTGTGGAATGGAATGGAATGTAATACGGAACGGAATGGAATTTAATGAGCAATGCAATGTGGAAAGGAAACTGGAATTGAATGCAATGGAATGTGGAATGCAGCGTGGAATGTAATGGAATGGACCTTGGAATGGGTCGTAGAATGGAACGTAGAATGGAAAGCAATCGAATGGGGAATGGAATGGACTGGAATGTGGAATGGAATGGAACGGAATGTGGAATGGAATGGAATGAGGAATGGAATGGAATGGAATGTGAAATGGAATGTGTAACAGAATGTGAAATGGATTGGAATGGAATGAATTGTGGAATGGAACGTGGAATGAAATGTGGAATGGAATGGAATGTGGAAAGAAATGTGGAATGGAATGCAATGGAATGTGGAATGGAATGGAATGGAATGTGGAATGGAATGGAATTGAATGTGGATTGGGATGTGCAATGCATAGTGTAATGGAATGGCATGGAATGTGGAATGGAAAGAGGAATGCAACTTGGAATTGAATGGAATGGAACGTGGAAGGGAACGTGGAATGTAATGTGGAAAGGAATGTGTAATGGATTGGAATGTGGAATGGAATGCAAATTAATGTGGAATGGAAAGTGGAATGGAATGGAATATGGAGTGCAATGTGGAATGGAATGTGGAATGGAATGCAATGGATTGTGGAATGGAATGTGGAATTGAATGGAATGTGGAATGTAATATGTAATAGAATGTGGAATGAAATCTGGAATGGAATGGAATGGAACAGAAGATGGAATGAATCGTGGAGTGGAATGGAAAGGAATGTGGAATGGAATATAGGTTGGAATGGAATGGAAAGTGGAATGGAACGTAATGGAATGTGGAATTGGATGGAACATAATGTGGAATGGAATGTAGAATGGAATGGAATGGAATGTGGAATGGAATGGAATGGAATGTGGAATGGAATGTAACGTAATGTGGAATGGGATGTGTAATGGAATGGAATGGAACGTGGAATGGAACGTGGAATGGAACATGGAATGGAATGACTAATGGAATGGAATGTGGAATGGAATGGAATTTTGTGGAAAGTGGAATGAAATGTGGAATGGAATGTTGAATGGAATGTGGAATGGAATGGAATGGACGGGAAAGTGGAATAGAATGGAATGGAACGTGGAATGGAATGGAATGGAATGGAATGTGCAATGGAAAGGAATGGAATGGGGAATTGAATGGAATTGAATGTGGAATGGAATGAAATGGAATGGAATGTTTAATGCAATGGAATGGAATGTGGAGTGGAATGGAATATGGAATGGAAGTTGGAGTGGAATGTGGAATGGAATGGAATGGAATGCGGAATTGAATGGAATGGAATGCGGAATGGAATGCAATGGAATCTAGAATCGATTGGAATGGAATTGAATGAGGAAACGAATGTGGAATGAAATGTGGAATGTAATGTAATGGAATGTGTAATGGAACGGAATGGAATGTGGAATGGAACGTGGAATGGAATGTGGAATGGAATGTGGAATGGGATGTCGAATGGAAAGGAATGGAATGTTGAATGGAATGCAATGGATTGTGGAATAGAATGAATTGGAATGGAATGTGGAATGGAATGTAGAATGGAATGGAGTAGAATGTGGAACAGAAAGGAATGGAATGGAATGTGGAAGGGAATGTCGAATAGAATGGAATACAATGTGGAATACAACAGAATGGAGTGGAATGTGGAATTGAATGTGAATTAGGTGGAATAGAATGTGAAATGGAATGTGGATTGGAATTTGGAAGGGTAAGTGGAATGGAACGTGGAATGGGAAGTAGAACGCAATGGAATGGAAGGTGTAATTGAATGTGGAATGGAATGGAAAGGAATGTGGAATGGAATGGAATGCAATTCGGAATGGTATGGAATTTAATGTGGAATGGAAGGTGGAAAGGAAACTGGAATGGAATGTGGAATGGAACGTGGAATGTAATTGAATGGACCTTGGAATGGATCATAGAATGGAACGTGGAATGGAACGGAAAGTAATGGGGAATGGAATGGAATGGAATGTGGAATGGAATGGATCGGAATGTGGAATGGAATGGAATGACGACTGGAATGCAATGGAATGTGAAATGTAATGTGGAACGGAATGTGAAACTGAATGGAATGGAATGTGGAATGGAATGTTGAACGGAATGAGGAATGGAATATGGAAAGGAATGTGGAAAGGAAAGTGGAATGGAACTGAATGGAATGTGAAATGGAATGTGGAATGCAATGGAATGGAATGTGAGATGGATTGGAATGGAATGTGGAACGGAATGTAGAACCGAATGTGAAAAGGAATGTTGAATAGAATGTGGAAAGGAATCTGGAATTTAACGGAATGGAATGTGAAATGGAATGGAATGGAATGTTTAATGGAAAGTGGAATGAAATGGAATGGAATGTGGAATGGAATGTGGATAGGAATGTGAAACGCAACCGAAAGGAATGTGGAATCGGATGTGGAATGGAGTGTGGAAAAGAATGTGTAACGGAATGTCGAATGGAATGCAGAATGGAATGTGGAAAGGAATGTGGAATGGAATGGAATAGAATGGAATGTGGAAAGGTATGTAGAATGGAGTGTGGAATGGAATGTGGAATGCAACGGAATGGAACGTTGAATGGAATGTGGAATGGAATTTGGAATGTATTGTGGAATATAATTTGGAATGGAATGGAAAGGAAGGTGGAATGGAAAGTTGAATGGAATGTGGAATGGAGAGTGGAATGGAATGTGTAATGGAACGGAATGGAATGTGAAATGGAATTTGGAATGGTATGTGGAATGGAATCTCAAATGTAAAGGAATGGAATGTGGAATTGAACGTGGTATGGAATGGAATGGAATGTGGAATGCAATTTGGCATCGAATGGTATGGAATATGGAACGGATTGTGAAATGGAATGTGGAGTGAAATGTGGAATGGAATGTAGATTGGAATGTGGAATGGAACATAGAATGGAACGTGGAATGGAAAGGATTGGACCATGTAATGGAAGGTGGAATGCAATGGAATGTGGAATGAAATGTGGAATGGAACATGGAATGCAATGTGCAATGGAATGGAATGTGGCATGGAATGGAATGGAATGTGGAATGGAATGGAATGAAATGTAGAACGGAAAGTGGAATGGAATGTGGAATGGAACGGAATGTAATGTGGAATGGAATGCTGAAAGGAAATTGGAATGGAAAGGAATGGAATGCAGAATGTAATGTGAAATGATTTTGAATGGAATTTGGAATAGAACGTTGAATGGAAAGTGGAATGGAATGTGGAATGGAATGGAATGCAATGTGGAATGGAATTTAAAGGAATGTAGAATGGAATGTCGAATGGAATGCAGAATGGAATGTGCAAAGGAATATGGAATGGAATGGAATGGAATGTGGAATGCAATGCGGAACAGAATGTGGAATGGAATGTGCAATGGAATGTGGAAAAGAATGTGGAATGGAATTTGCAATGGAATGTGGAAACGAATGTGGAATGGAACGGAATGGAATGTGAAATGCAATTTGGAATTGAATGGAATGTAATGTGGAATGGAATACGGAACGGAAGGTGGAATGCAATGTGGAATGGAATGTGGAAAGGAATCTGGAATGGAAGGGAATGGAATGTGAAATTGAATGGAAAGGAATGTGGAATGGAATGTGTAATGGAATGGAATGGAATGTGGAATAGAATGGAATTCAATATGGAATGGAATGTAGAATGAAATAGAATGGAATGTGGAATGGAATGGAACGGAATGGTATGGAATGTGGAATGGAATGGAAAAGAATGTGGAATGGACTGTAATGGAATGTGGAATGCAATGTGGAATGGAAGGGAATGGAATGTGGAATGGAATGGAATGGAATGGTATGGAAAGTGGAGTGGAATGTAATGGAATGTGGAATGGGATGTGGAATGGAATGGAATGTGGAATAGAACGTGGAATGGATCATGTAATGTAATGTGCAATGGAAACTGGTATGGGACGTGGAATGGAATGACTAATGGAATAGAATGGAATGTGGAATGGAATGGAATTTTATGCAATGTTGAATGGAATGTGGAATGTAATGTGGAATGGAATGGACTGGAAAGTGGGATAGAATGGAATGGAACGTGGAATGGAATGGAATGGAATGGAATGTGAAATGGAAAGGAATGGAATGTGGAATTGAATGGAATTTAATGTGGCATGGAATGGAATGGAACATGGTATGGAATGGAAAGATATTTGGAAGGAATGGAATGGAATGTGGAAGTGAATGGAATTGAAAGTGGAATGGAATGGAACAGAAAGTATAATTGAATGGAATTGAATGCGGAATGGAATGGAATGTAATGTAGAATGGAATGGAACGGAATGTTATGAAATGTGGAATGGAATGCAATGGAAGATGGAATGGAATGTTGAATGGAATGTAATGGAAAATGGAATGCAAAGTGGAATGGAAAGTGTAATGGAATGTGCAAAGGAACGTAGACTGGAACGTGGAATGGAATGAGTAATGGAATGGAATGTAACATGGAATGGAATGGAATGGAATGTGGAATGGAAGGGAAAGGCATGTGGAAAGGAATGTGGAATGGAATGTGGAATGTAAAGCAGAATGGAATGCAATGGAAGGTCTAAAGGAATGGAATGGAACGTGGAATGGAATGCAATGTAAAGTGGAATGGAAGGGACTGGAATGAGGAATGGAATGTAGAATGGATGATGGAATGGAATGTGGAACAGAATGGAATGGAACGTGGAATGGAATGGAATGGAATGTGGAATGGAATGAAATTGAATGTGGAATGGAATGGAATGGATCGTGGAATGCAATATGGAACGCAATGTGCAATGGAATGTGAAATCCAATGTGGAATGGAATGTGGAATAGAATAGAATGGAATGGAATGAGGAAAGGAATGTGGAATGAAATGTGGAATGTACTGTAATGGAATGTGTAATGGAATGGAGTAGAACGTGGAATGTAACGTGGAATGCAATGTGGAATGGAAAGTGGAATGGCATGGAAAGGAATGTGGAATGGAGTGGAATGGAATGTGAAATGGAATGTGGAATGGAATGGAATAGAATGTGGAATAGAATGGAATGGAATGGAATGTGGAATGGAATGTCGAATGGAATGTGGAATGGAGGGGAATGGAAAGTGGAATGCAATGGAATGGAATGTGGAATGGATTGGCTTGGAATGTGGAATCGAATGGAATGTTGAATGGAAAGCAATCGAATGTGGAATGGAATGGAACATCTAATGGAATGGAATAGAATGTGGATTGGAAGGGAATGGAATGTGTAGTGGAATGGAATGGAATGGAATTGAAACCAGAATGGAATGTGAAATGAAATGTGGAATGCAATCTGGAACGGCATGGAATGGAAAGTTGAATGGAATGGAATGGCACGTGGAATGGAATGAAATGGAATGGAATGGAAGGTGGAAGGGAACGTGAAATGGAACGTGTAATGGATTGTGGAAAGTAATGGGGAATGGAACGGAATGGAATGTGGAATGGAACGTGGAATTGATTGTGGAATGGAAAGTGTAATGGAACGGCATGGACTGTGTAACTGAATGTGGAATAGAATGTGGAATGGAATGTTGAATGGTGCATGGAATGGAATGTGGAATGGAAAGCAATGGAGTCTGGGATGGAATCTGGAATGGAATGGAATGGAATTTGGAATGGAATGTAGAATTTAACGTGAAACGGATATGAATTGAATGTAGAATTGAACCTGCTGTGGAATGTAATGGGATGTGGAATGGAAAGTGGAATGGAACGTGGAATGGAATGGAATGGAACGTGAAATGGAATACGGAATGGAATGTGGAAAGGAATGGAATGGAATCTGGAATGGAATGTGGAATGGAATGGGCAATGGAATGGAAAAGAAAGTGAAATGGAATGTGGAATGGAATGCGAAAGGGAAAATGGAATTGAACGTGGAATGGAATGGATTGGAACGTGGAATGAAATGGAATGGAACGTGCAGTGGAACGTGGAATGGAAAGTGGACAGCAAAGTGGAATGGAATATGGAATGGAATGAAATGGAATGTGGAATCTAGCGGAATACAATGTGGAATAATATGTGGAATGGAATGGAACGGAATACGGAATGGAATGTGGAACAGAAAGTGGAATGGAATGGAATGGAATGTGGAATCGAATGGAATGGTATGTGGAATGGTATATGGAATGGAATGTAGAATGGAATGCAACGGAATGTGTAATGGAATGGAATATAATGTGGAATGGAATGGGGAATGGAATGGAATGGAATGTGGAATGGAATATGGAAAGGAATGTGAAATGGAACGGAATGGAATGTGGAATGGAAGGTGGAATGGAGTGTGGAATGGAATGTTGAAAGGAATGGAATGGATTGTGGAACAGAAGGTGGAATGGGATGCAGAATGGAATGGAATGGAATGGAATGCGGAATGGAATGGAATGGAATGCGGGATGGAATTGAATGGAATGGTGAATAGAATGGAATGGAAAGGAGTGTGAAATAGAATGGAATGGAATGTGGAATGGAACAGAAAGGAGTGTGGAATTGAATGGAATGGGATGGAATGGAACGTGGAATGGAACGTAGAATGGAATGCAGTGTAATGTGGAATATAACATGGAATGGAATGGAATGGAACGTGGAATGAACGTGGAATGGAACTTGGAATGGAATGGAATGGAACGTGGAATGGAACGTGGAATGGTATGGAATGGAACGTGGATTGGAACGTGGAATGGAACGGTTATTGGAAAGTGGAATGGAACGGAATGGAATGTGGAATCCAATGTAGAATGAAATGGAATGGAATGTTGAATGGATGGTGGAATGGAATGGAATGGAATGTGACATGAAATTTGGAATGGACTGTTGAATAGAATGTGGAATGAAATGAATGTAACGTGGAATGCAATGTGAAATGAAACGTGGAACGGAATGGAATGGAATGTGGAATGCAATGGAATGGAAGGGAATGTGGAATGGAATATGGAATGGATTGGGATGAAAAGTGGAATGGAATGTTGAATGGAATGGAATGTCGAATGTAAGGTAACGTAACGGGGAATGGATTCTTGAATGGAATGGAATGGAATGGAATGTGGAATGGAATGGTATGGAAAGTGGAATGGACTGCAATGGAATTGAATGGAATGTGAAATGCAATATGGAATGGAATGGAATGGAATGCAGAATGGAATGGAATGGAAAGTGGAATTGAAAGGAATGGAATGGAATGCAATTTGGCATTGAATGTAATGGAATGTAGAAAGGAATGGAATGGAAAATGGAACAGAATGTATAATGGAATGGAATGGAATGTGGAATGGAATGTGGAGTGGAATGGAATGGAACGCAGAATGGAATGTGTAATGGAATGGAATGGAATGTTTAATGGCGTGGAATGGAATGTGGTATGGATGTGAATGAAATGTGTAATGGAATGGAGTGGAATTTGGAATGTAAAGTAATGGAAGGGAATGGAATGTGGAATGGAATATGGAATAGAAAGCGGAATGGAATGGAATGGAATGTGGAATGCAATGGGATGGAATGTGGAATGGAATGTGGAATGGAATGGAATTGAATGGAATATGGAATGAAAACTGGAATGGAATGGAATGGAATGTGGTATGGAATGCAATGGAATGTGAAATGAGACGGAATGGAATGGAATGGAAAGTGAAATTGAATGGAATGCAATGCGGAATGGAATGGAATGGAATATGGAATGGAATGGAATATGGAATGGAATGGAAAGGAACTGTGGAGTAGAATGGAATGGAATGTGGAATCCAATGGGATGGAATGTGGAGTGGACTGTGGAATGGAATGGAATTGAATGGAACATGGAATGGAATGGAATGGAATGGAATATGGAACGAAATTGAATTGAATGTGCAACAGATTGGAAAGGAATGTGGAATTCAATGTAGAAGGTAATGGAATGGAATGTGGAATGGAATGTGGAATGGAATGGAATGGAATGCAGAATGGAATGGAATGGAATGTGTAATGGAATGTGGAATGGAATTTAACGGATCGTGGAATGGAATGGAAAGGAAAGTGGAACGGAATGAAATGGAATTTGGAATGGAATGGAATGGAATGTGGAATGGAATGGAATGGAAAGTGGAATGTAATGGAATGGAATATGGACTGACATGGAATGAAATGGAATGTAGAATGGAATGGAATGGAATGTGGAATTGAATGGAATGTAATGTCGAGTATAATTTGGAATGGAATGGAAAGGAATTCAGAACGGAATGGAAAGGAATGGAATGGAATGTTGTGGAAAAGAACGTGGAATGGAACCTGCAGAGGAAGGTGGAATGGAATGTGGAATAGAATCGTATGCAATGTGGAATGGAATGTAGAATGGAATGGAATGGAATTTGGAATGGAATGTGGAATGGAATTGAATGGAACGTGGAATGGAATGGAATGCAATGGAATGTGGGATGGAATGGAGTGGAATGGAATGGAATGGAATGGAATGTGGAATGCAATGGAATGGAATGAGGAATGGAATGGAATATGGACTGACATGGAATGAAATGGAATGTGGAATGGAATGGAATGGAATGTGGAATTGAATGGAATGGAACGTGGAATGGAATGGAATGCAATGGAATGTGGGATGGAATGGAGTGGAATGGAATGGAATGGAATGTGCAATGGAATGGAATGGAATAGAATGGAAGGTGGAATGGAATGGAATGGAATGTGGAATGGAATATGGAATGGAATGGGATGTAGAATGGAATATGGAATGGAATGGGATGGAAAGTGGAATGGAATCTGAATGTAATGGAATGGAATGGAATGTGGGATGGAATGGAATGGAATTGAATTTGGGTCGGAATGGAATGGAATTTGGAATGGAATGGAATGGAATGTGGAATGTAATATAATGGAATGTGGAATGGAATGGAATGGAATGTGGAATGGTAAGGAATGGAATATGGAATGGAATGGAATGCAATGTGGAATGCAATTGAATGGGTTGAAATGGAAAGAGGAATGGAATTGAATGGAATGTGGAATTGAATGTGGCGTGGAAAGTGGAACAATATTGAATGGAATGTGGAATGGAATGTGGTAAACAATGGAGTGGAATGTGGAATGGCATGGAATGGAATGTGAAATTGAATGGAATTGAAGGGAATGAAATGTGGAATGGAGTGGGATGGAATGTGGAATGGAATGGAATGCAATATGGAATGGAATGAAAAGGATTGGAATGTGGAATAAATTGGAATGGAATGGAATGGACTGGAATGGGGAATGGAATAGAAATTAATGCGGAATGGAATGGAATGGAATGTTGATGAAATTTGGAATGGAAAGTGATGGAATGTGGAATGGAATGTGGAATGGAAACAAATGGTATGGAATGTGGAATGGAATGGAATATAATGGAATATGGAAGCGAAAGGAATTGAATGTGGAATGGAATGGAATGTGGAATGGAATGGAATGTGGAATGCAATGGAATGGAATGCGGAATGGAGTTGAATGGAATGTGGAGTGGAATGGAATTCATTGTTAAATGGAAAGGAATGCGGAATGAAATGGAATGGAATGGAATGGAATATGGAATGGAATGGAAGGGAATGTGGAATGGAATATGGAACAGAATGTGGAATGGAATGTGGAATGGAATATGGAAAGGAATGTGGAATGTAATGGAATGGAATGTGAAATGGAATGCAATGAAATGTGGAATGGAATGTGGAATGGAATGGAATCGAATGTGGAATAGAATGGAATCGAATGTTGAATAGAATGGAATATGGCATGTTATGGAATGGAATGTGGAATGAAATATGGAAAGGAATGTGGAATGGAATGAGGAAAGGAATGTGGAATGTAACTTAATGGAATGTGAAATGGAATGGAATGAAATGTGGAATGGAATGTGCAATGAAACGTGGAGTTTAACGGAATGGAATGTGGAAGGGAATGTGGAGTAAAATCTGGAATGGATTGTGGAAAGGAACGGAATGGAAAGTGCAATGGAAAGTGGAAAGTATTGTGGAATGGAACGTAAAATGGAAAGTATTGTGGAATGGAACGTAAAATGGAACATTCCATTCCTTTCCATTCCATTCCATTACACATTCCATTCCACATTCCATTCTCTTCCATTCCTCATTGCATTATATTCTATTCCACATTAAATTCTATTCCATTCCATTGCACTTGCCATTCCAAACCATTCCAAGTTCCATTCCATTCCATTCCACATTCCTTTCCATTCCATTCCACATTCCAGTCCTCTCCATTCCACATTATATTCCATTCCATTCCTCTTTCAATTCCACTTTATATTCCACGTTCAATTGCACGTTCCATACACGTTGCATTCCACATTCCATGCCACGTTCCATTCCAGGTTCCATTCCATTCCATTCCACACTCCATTCCATAATCCATTCCACATTACATTCCACATTCCATTCCGTTCCATTCCACATTCCATTCCACACTCCGTTCCACATTCCATTCCACATTCCATTCCACACTCCATTCCACATTCCATTCCACATTCCATTCCCTTCCATTCCACATTGCTTTCCACATTCCTTTCTGCGTTCCTTTCCACATTCCATTCCACATTCCATTGCACATTTCTTTCCACATTCCATTTCACATTCCATTCCATTCCATTCCACATTCCTATCCACATTCCATTCCATTCCATTTCACATTCAATTCCATTCCATTCCACATTCCTTTCCACATTCCATTCCACATTAAATTCCATTCCATTACACATTCCATTTCACATTTCATTCCGTTCCATTCCACTTTCATTCCACATTCCATTCCACATTCCATTCCAGATTCCGTTTCACATTCCATTCCACATTCCATTCCGTTCCTTTCCACATTCCATTCCACATTCCTTTGAACGTTCCATTCCATTACATTCCACTTTCCACTCCACGTTCCATTTCATGTTCCTTTCCATTTCATTCCACTTTCAGTTCCACAGTCAATTCCACTCTTTTTCACGTTCCATCCTACATTTAATTCCACATTCCATTCAAAGTTCCATTCCATTTCACGTTCCATTCCATTCCATTCCATTCCACATTCCTTTATATTGCATTCCACATTCCATACCATTCTTTTCCATTCCTTTTTCCATTGCACATTCCATTCCATTCCATTCCACATTCCATTGATCATCCAGTTCCACATTCCATTCCATTCCATTCCATTTAAAATTCCATTCCATTCTATTCGATTACACATTCCATTCTGTTCCATTCCACATTCCATTCCATTCCATTCCATTCCACATTCCATTATATTCCATTCTGTTCCATTCCACATTCCATTCCATTCCGCATTCAATTACACATTCCATTCCTTTCCATTCCACTTTCCATTCCAAAATCCGTTACATTCCATTCCACATTCCATTCCATTCCACTCCATTCCACATTCCATTCCATTCCATTCCTCTTTCCATTCCACAATCCGTTATATTCCATTACACATTCCGTTCCATTCCATGCCACATTGCATTCCATTCTTTTTCACATTCCATTGCATTCCATTTCACATTCCATTGCATTCCATTTTACATTCCATTCTTTTCCACATTCCATTCCATTCCATTTGACATTGCATTCCATTCCATTACATTCCACATTCCATTCCACATTCCATTACATTCCATTCCACATTCCATTCCACATTCCATGACATTCCATTGCACTTTCCATTCCATTCCATTCCAAATTCCCTTCCATTCCATTCCACATTCCATTCCATATCGCATTCCACATTCCATTAACTTCCATACCATTCTACATGCCATTCCATTCCACATTCCACGTTCCATTCCATTCCACATTCCACATTGCATTCCATTCGATTGCACATTTCATTCCATTTCACATTCCACATTCCATTCCATTCCACATTCCACGTTCCATTCCATTCCACATTCCATTCCATTCCACTCCACATTCCATTCCGCATTCCATTCCATTCCATTCCATTCCATATTCCATTATATTCCATTCTATTCCACATTCCATCCCGATCCATTCCATTCCACATTCCATTCCATTCCATTCCATTCCATTCCAGTTTCCATTCCTGAATCCATTCCACATTCCATTCCATTCCATTCCATTCCACGTTCTATTACACATTCCATTCCATTACATTCAAAATTCCATTACATTCCATTCTTCTTTTCATTCCGTTCCATTCCTCATTCCATTCCATTCAATTCTATTGTATTCCACATTCAATTCCATTCCATTAAATTCCATTACACATTCCATTCCATTCCATTCCACATTCCATTCCAGTCCATTGCGCATTCCATTCCATTCCATTCCACATTCTGTTCCACATTCTATTCAATCCCTTTCCACATTCCATTCCATTCCATTAAACATTCCATTCTATTTTCACTTCAAATTCCATTCCATTCCATTCAATTCCACATTCCGTTCCATTCCATTCCATTCCATTCCACATTCCATTCCATTTCACATTCCATTCCTTTCCATTCCATTGTATTCCACATTCTCTTCCATTCCATTCCATTCCATTCCATTCCATTCCATTCCATTCCATTCCATTCCACGTTTCATTCCATTCCATTCCACATTCCAATACACATTCCGTTCCATTACATTCCACTCTGCGTTCCCCATTCCATTCCATTGCATTCCACATTCCATTCCATTCTATTCCACATTCAATTTCACATTCCATTCCATTCCATTCCACATTGCATTGCACATTCCATTCCATTCCATTCCACTTTCCATTCCACTGGATTCCACAATACATTCCACGTTCTCTTTGACTCCATTCCACGTCCCATTCCATTCAACGTTCCATTCCATTCCATTCCACTTTCCATTCTCCTCCATTCCACATTCCAATATATTCCATTTCACAGTATATTACATTCCATAACCCATTTCATTCCACATTCCACTGCATTCCATTCTATTCCAAATTCCTTTCCATTCCGTTCAATTCCACGTTTCATTGCATTCAATTCCACCTTACTTTCCCTTTCTTCCACATTCCATTCCATTCCATTCCAAATTCCATTAAATTCCATTCCACATTCTATTCCATTCCATTCCACATTACATTCCACATTCCATTACATTCCATACTACGTTGTATTCCACATTCCATTCCATTCCACTCCACAATCAATTCCATTCCATTCCACAATCCATTGCACGTAACATTGCATTCCATTCCACATTGCATTCCACATTGCATTCCATTCCTTTCCACATTCCATTCCGTTCCTTTCCAAATTCCATTCCTTTCAATTTCACATTCCATTCCATTCCATTGCATTCCACATTCAATTCCATTCCATTCAACATTCCGTTCAATTACATTTCATTGCATTCCACATTCCATTCCACATTCCATTTCACATTCCTTTCCATTTCACGTTCCATTCCGTTCCATTCCATTCCACATTTGTTTATATTCCATTCTACATTCCATACCATTCCTTTCCATTCCATTTTCCATTGCACATTCCATTCCATTCCATTCCATTCCACATTCCATTGAACATCCAGTTCCACATTCAATTCCATTCCATTCCATTTCAAATTCCATTCCATTCTATTCCATTCCACACTCCATTCTATTCCATGCCACATTCCATTCCATTCCACATTCCATTCCACATTCCATTCAATTTCATTCCAATTTCCATTCCACAATCCATTACTTTCCATTCCACATTCCATTCCATTCCATTCCATTCCACATTCCATTCCACATTCTATTCCATTCCATTCCACATTCCATTCCACATTCTATTCCATTCCATCCCATTCCATTGCATTCCATTCCATTCCACGTTCCATTCACTTCCATTCCACATTCCATTCCATTCCACATTCCATTCCATTGCATTCCATATTCCATTCCATTCCATCCCATATTCCATTCCATTGCTCTCCAAATTCCATTCCATTGCAATCCACATTCGTTTCCACATTTCACTCCATTCCATTCCACATTCCATTCCATTCCAATTCACATTCCATTCCATTCAATTTCACATTCCATTCCATTCCACAATCCATTTCACTCCATTTAACAATCCATCCCATTCCGTTTCAAATTCCTTTCTATTCCATTCCATTCCACATTCGATTCCATTTAATTTGACTTTGCACTCCATTCCATTCCATTCCACATTCCATTGCATTCCATTCCACATTTCATTCCATTCCATTCCAAGTTCCATTCCACATTCCATTCCATTCCATTCCACATTCCATTCCATTCCACATTCCGCATGCCATTCCATTCCATTCCACATTCCATTCCATGCTGCATTCCACATTCCATTCCATTCCGCATTCCATTCCATTCAATTCCATTCAATTCCATTCCACATTCCATTCCATTCCTATTCATTTCATATTCCATTACATTCAATTCGATTTCACATTCCATTTCATTGCGTTCCATTCCTAATTCTATTCCATTCCATTCCATTCCATTCGACATTTCGTTCTACACTCCATTCTACATTCCATTCCATTCAATTCAATTCCATTCCACGTTCCATTCCACTTTCCATTCCATTCCACATTCCACTCCATTCCCTTCCACATTCTTTCCTTTCCATTCCATTGCTTTCCACATTCCATTCCGTTTCATTCCATACCATTCCACATTCCATTCCGTTCCATTCCACGTTCCATTGCATTCCATTTCACATTCCTTTCCACATTCCATTCTATTCCATTCCACATTCCATTCTATTCCATTAAACATTCCATTCTATTTCCATTTCACATTCCATTCCATTCCATTCCATTCCACATTAAACTCCTTTCCGTTACATTAAATTCCACATTCCATCCCACTTTCCATTCCATTCCATTTCACATTCAAATCCAATCCATTCCACTTTCCATTCCACATTACTTTCCTTTCCATTCCACTTTCCAGTACATTCCATTAAACATTCCATTCAATTTCCATTTCACATTCCATTCCATTCCATTCTATTCCATTCCACATTCCGTTAAATTCCATTCCATTCCATTCCTCATTCCATTCCATTCCAGAATACGTTCCAAATTCCATTCCGTTTCACTGCATTCCACATTGCATTCCATATTCCAATCCATTAATTTCCACATTCCATTCCCTTCCATTCCACATTCCATTCCATTCCATTCCACATTCAATTCCATTCCATTCCATTCCACATTCCATTCAATTTCATTCCATTCCATTCCACATTGCACTCCACATTCCATTCCACTTTTTATTCCACATTCCATTCCATTCCATTCCACATTCCATTCCAATCCATTCCACCTTCCATTCCACGTTCCGTTCCATTCCCTTCCACATTGCATTCCACAGTGCATTGCATTCCTCTCCACATTCCATTCCTATCCATTCCACCTTGCATTCCATTCAATTTCACATTCCTTTCCATTCCATTGCATTCCACATTCAATTCCATTCCATTCAATATTCCATTCAATTCCATTTCATTGCATTCCACATTCCAATACACATTCCATTCCATTTCACATTCCATTCCATTCCACATTCCTTTGTATTCCATTTAACATTCCATTCCCTTCCTTTACGTTCCATCTGCTATTGCACATTCCAAACATTCCACATTCCATTGATCATCCCATTCCACATTCCATTCCATTCCATTCCATTCCACATTCCATTCTATTCCATTCCGCATTCCATTCCCTTCCATTCCATTGCAGATTCCATTCTATTCCATTACTCATTCCATTCCGTTCAATTCCATTCCACATTCCATTCCATTCCATTCCATTTTCCATTCCACAATCCATTCCATTCCATTCCAGTTTCCATTCCATTCCATTCCACTCCACATTCCATTCCACATTCCATTCCATTCCATTACCTTGTATTCCATTCCATTCCATTCCATTCCACGTTACTTTCCCTTCCATAGCATGGTCGTTTCCATTCCATTCCATTCCATTCCATTCCTCCTTTCATTCCATTGCATTCCACATTCCATTCCTTTCCATCCCATATTCCTTTCCATTGCTCTCCAAATTCCATTCCATTCCATTCCACATTTGTTTCCCCTTTCCATACCGTTCCATTCCACATTCCATTCCATTCCATTCCACATTCCATTCCCTTCCATTTCACATTCCATTCCATTCAATTTCACATTCCATTCCATTCCGTTCCATTCCACAATCCATTCCATTCCATTTCACAATCCATACCATTCCTTTTCACATTCCATTCCATTCCATTCCACATTCCATTCCATTCCATTCCAATTTCCATTCCATTCCCTTCCACATTCCTTTCCATTCCGCATTCCACATTCCATTCCATTCCACATTCCATTCCATTCAATTTCTTTCCACATTCCATTCCATTCCAATTCATTTCATATTCCATTACATTCCGTTCTATTTCACACTCCATTTCATTGTATTCCATTCCACATTCCATTCCACATTCCATTCCATTCCATTCCATTCCACGTTTCATTCCCCTTTCCATTACAACTTCCATTAAACATTCCATTCAATTCAATTCCACACTCCTTTCCACATTCCCATCCACATTCCATTCCACATTCCCTTCCACATTCCTTTCCATTCCTTTCCACATTCCATTCCACATTCCAGGCCATTCCATTCCTCAATCCGTACCACATTCCATTCCATTCCATTCCAAGCTACATTCCACCTACCATTGCACGTTCCATTCCACGTTCCATTCCACTATCCATTCCATTCCATTCCACGTTCTATTCCACGTTCCACTCCAAATTTCATTCCACATTCCATTAAACATTCCATTCCACATTCCATTCCATTCCAATCCACATTGCATTTCTTTGCAGTCCTCATTCCATTACACTTTCAATTCCATTCCATTTAAATATTCCATTCCACATACCATTCCACGTTCCATTCCAGTCCACATTCCATTCCATATTCCATTCCACTTACCCTTCCACATTCCATTCCATTCCATTCCACATTCCATTCCACATTCCCTTTCACATTCCATTCCACATTCCCTTCCACATTCCATTCCATTCCATTCCACATTCCATTCTACTTTCCATTCCACACTCCATTCCATAGCATTCAACATTCCATTCCACATTCCTTTCTTTCGATTCCACTTTCCATTCCATGTTCCATTTCACATTCAATAAGACATTCCATTCCACATTCCCTTCCACATACCATTCCATTCCATTCCACGTTCCATTCCACGTCCCATTCCATTCCATTCCACGTTCCATTCCATTCAAGTTCCATTCCACATTCCACTCCATTCCATTCCACATTACATTCCACATTCCATTCCAGTACATTCCACTTACAATTCCACATTCCATTCCTATTTCCGTTACATTCTATTCCACTTTCCATTACACGTTCCTTTAGAACTTCCATTCCACCTACCATTCCACGTTCCATTCCATTGCATTCTGCTTTCCGTTCCTTATTCCATTAAATTCCATTCCACTTTCCATTCCGTACCATTCAATGTTCCATTCCACGTTCCATTCCACGTTGCATTCCACATTCCTTTCCATGTTCCATTCCACATTCCATTCCATTCCATTCCACGTTACATTCCTCATTCCTTTCCAAGATCCATTGCAAGTTCCATTCCACGTTCCACTCCACGTTCCATTCCTTTCCATTCCACGATAAATTCCACGTTCCATTCTACTTTCCATTCATTTCCGTTCCACCTTCCTTTCCACATTCCATTCCATTCCATCACACTTTCCATTCCATTCCATTCCAGGTTCCATTCCACATTCCAATACACATTCCATTCCCTATTCCATTCCAAATTCCATACCATTAGATTCTGCATTCCATTCCATTCCATTCCACATTCCAATCAATTCCATTCCATTCCATATTCCATTCCACATTCCATTCCATTCCATTACACAGTCCATTCCACGTTCCATTCCATTCCATTCCTCGCTCCATTCCACCTTACATTCTAAGTTCCTTTCCACCTTCCATTCCACGATCCATTCCATTCCATTCCACGTTCCATTCCACGTTCCACTCCACATTTCATTCTACATTCGACTAAACATTCAATTCCACATTCCATTCCACAATGCGTTCCATTGCAGTCCCCCTTCCTTTTAACATTCCATTCCATTCCATTTAAACGTTCCATTCCATGCCATTCTACATTTCATTCCAACTTCCATTCCATTCAACTTTCCCTTTAAACATTCTATTCCATGCCATTCCACATTCCATTCCAACTTCCGTTCCATTCCACATTCCATTCCACATTCAATTTCACCCTCGATTCCATTCCATTCCACATTCCATTCCATATTCAGTTACATTCCATTGTACGTTCCATTCCACTTTCCATTCCACTTTCAATTCCACATTCTATTCCACATTCCATACCATTCCTTTCCATTCAAGATTCCATTCCACATTCGATTCCATTGCATTCCACATTCCATTCCACATTCAATTCCACATTCCATTCCACATTCCGTTCCATTCCATTACACGTTCCATTCCACGATACATTCCACATTCCATTCCACATTCCATTCCACGTTCCATACCATTTCCTTCCATGATCCATTCCACTTTCCATACCATTCCATTCCACTTTCAATTCCACATTCCATTGCACATTCCATTCTACGTTCCATTCCACATTCCCTTACACGTTTCATTAAACGTGCTATTCCATTTTCCATTCCATTCAATTCCAAGTTCCATTCCACATTCCTTTCCAATGCATTCCATGTTCCATTCCATGTTCCATTCTTCATTCCGTTCCACATTGCATTCCGTTGCATTCCACATTACACTCCACATTTCATCCCATTCTATTCCACATTCCGTTCCACATTCCATTCCACATTCCATTCCACATCCCATTGCATTGCATTCCAAATTCTATTCCACATTCCATTCCATTCCAGTCCACATTCTATTCCACATTCCATTCCCCATTCCATTCCTTTCACTTCCACATTCCATTCCACATTGCATTCCATTGCATTCCACATTAAGTTCCACATTCCAATCCATTTTATTCCACATTCCATTCCACATTTAATTCCACATTTTATTCCAAATTCCCTTTCACATTCCATTCCGTTCCATTCCACATTCCATTCCACATTCCATTCCATTCCATTACACATCCAATACCACATTATGTTACACATTCCATTCCATTCCACATTGAATACCACATTCGATTCCATTCCATTCCATGTTCCATTCCATTTCATTCCGCATTCCATTCCACTTTACATTCCACGTTCCATTCCATTCCATTCCACGTTCCATTGCACTTTCCATTCCACATTCCATTCCATTCCATTCCACGTTCCATTCCACATTCCATTCCTTTTTCCAGTCCAAGTTCCATTCCACGTTCCATCCCACGTTCCATTCCTTTCCATTCCACGTTAAATTCTACTTTCCACTCCACATTCCATTCCATTTCATTCCACCTTCCATTCCACATTTCATTCCAATCCATTACACGTTAAATTCCATTCCATTCCAGGTTCCATTCCACATTCCTTTCTACATTCCATTCTACATTCCACTCCACATTCCATTCCATTACATTCCACTTTCCATTCTATATTCCATTCCATTCCGTTCCATTCCACATTCCATTCCATTCCATTGCACATTCAATTCCATTCCAATCCACGTGGCATTGGATTCCTTTCAATTCAATTCCACATTGTATTCCACATTCCATTTCAATCCTTTCCATATTCCATTCCATATTACATTCCGTTACATTCGACATTCCATTCCATTCCATTCCCCATTCCTTCCACATTACATTCCAAGTTCCATTCCAAGTTCCATTCCACATTCCATTCCACGTTCCACTCCATTGTATTCAATGTTCCATTCCATTCCATTCTATGTTCCATTCATTCCTTTTCTCATTCCATTCCACATTCCATTTCAATTTCCATTCCACATTCCATTGCACATTCCATTCCATTCCACTCCATCCATTCCACATTCCATTCCATTCCAATCCAAATTCCATTCCATTCCATTCCTCATTCCATTCCATTCCATTCCACATTCCATTCCATTCCATTATACTTTCCATTCCATTCCCGTCCACATTCCATTCCATGTCATTCCATTCCATTCTACATTCCATAACTTTCCATTCGATTCTACGTTCCATACGATTCCATTCCATTCCACATTCCATTTTTTCAACTCCACATTCCATTCCATTACACGATCCATTGCATTCCATTGCATTCCACATTCTATTCCACATTCCTTTCCCTTCCATTACACATTCTATTCCATTCCATTCGATTCCATTCCATGTTCCATTCCACGTTCCATTCCATTCCATTCCACATTCCATTCCACATTCCATTCCATTCCATTACACTTTCCATTCCACATTCCATTCCGCATTACACTCTGCTCCATTCCACATTGCATTCCACATTCCATTCCACATTCCACTCCATTCCATTCCACATTCCATTCCATAATCCATTCCACATTCCATTCCATTGCATTCCACATTCCATTCCACAGTCCATTCCATTGGATTCCCCATTCCATTCCACATTCCATTTCATTTTATTCCACATTCCATTCCATTCCATTCCACGTTCCATTCCATTCAATTGCATTCCACATATCATTCCTTTCCATTCCGCATTCCATCCCATTGCATTCCATTCCATTCCACATTCCGTTCCAATCCATCCCACGTTCCATTTCATTCCACACCACATTCCATACCATTCCATTCCAAGTTCCATTCCATCCCATTCCACATTCCACTCCATTCCATTCCAATCCATTGCACAATCCTTTCCACATTCCATTCCTTTCCACTCCACATTCCATTCCAAATTCCGTTCCACATCCCATTGCATTCCATTCCAAATTCCATTCCATTCCATTCCACATTCTATTCCACTTTCCATTGAATTCCATTCCCTATTTCATTCCACATTCCATTCCACGTTCTATTCCACCTTCCATTCCACGTTCCATTCCATACCATTCCACTTTCCATTCCATTCCATTCCACGTTCCATTTCATTCTATTCCACTTTCCATTCCACCTTCCATTCCACATTCCGTTTTGCATTCCATTTCTCTTTCCATTGCATTCCATTCCATTCCATTCCACATTTCATTCCTTTCCAATCCTCATTCCATTCTATTCCATTCTACATTCCATTCCATTCCACATTCCTTTCCATTCCACATTCCATTCAACATTCCATTCCATTCCATTTCACAATACATTCCACATTCTAATCCATTGCTTTCCACATTCCATTCCAAAATTCTTTCCACAATCCATTGCATTACATTCCAAATTCCATTCAACATTCCATTACTCTCGATTCCACATTCCATCCCATTCTATTCCACATTCCATTCCACATTCCTTTCCCCATTCCATTTCATTCCATTACACATTCCATTACACATTCCATTCCACATTCCAATCAACATTCCATTCCATTCCATTCCACATAAGATTCCACATTCCTTTCAGCATTCCAATCCACACTCCATTCCATACAACTCGGCATTCCATTCCTTTCCATTCCATTGCATTCCATATTCCATTCCATTCCCTTCCATATTCCATTCCATTCAACTCCATCTTCCATTCCATTCCCTTCCACATTCCATTCCATTCCAATCCACATTCCATTCCATTCCACATTCCATTGCATTCCATTCCATTCCACATTCCGTTTTATTTCATTCCTCATTCCATTTCACATTCCATTCCATTCCCTTCCACATTCCATTAAAATCCATTCCATTTCAAATTCCATTTTATTCCATTCCACATTGCGGTCTACATTCCATTCCATTGCATTTCACATTCCATTCCACATTCCATTCCGTTGCATTCCACATTCCATTCCACATTCCATTCCATTCCAATCCACATTGCATTCCATTCCATTCTACTTTCCTTTCCAGATTGCACTCTACGTTCCATTGCACGTTCCGTTCCACGTTCCATTAGATGTTCCCTTCCACGTTCCATTCCATTCCATTGCACATTCCATTCCACATTCCATTCCACTCCATTCCACATTCAATTCCACATTCCATTCCATCTTCCACACCATTTAATTCCACAATCCATTCCATTCAATTCCACATTCCATTCCACATTCCATTCGACATTCCATTCCGTTCCATTCCACATTCCTTTCCACGCTACATTCTACATTCCATTCCACATTCCATTCCGTTCCATCCACTTTCCATTCCACATTCCATTCCGTTCCATTCCACATTCCATTCGACACTCCATTCTACATTCCATTCCACAATCCATTCCATTCCATTCAACATTCCATTCCACACTCCATTCCATATTCCATTCCATAATCCATTCCAGATCCCATTCCTCATTCCATTCTGTTCCATTCCACATTCCATTCCACAACCCATTCCGCTTTCTATTCCACATTCCATTCCATTCCGCATTCCATTACATTCCATTACGCATTCCTTTCCATTCCACATTCCTTTCTATTCCATTCCATTCCATTCCATTCCAAATTCAATTTCATTCCCTTCCATTTCATTCAACATTCCATTCCACTTTCCATTTTATTCCAGTCCACATTCCATTCCACTTTCCATTCCATTCAATTCCACATTTCATTCCACATTCCATTCCATACCATTCCACATTCCATTTCATTCCATTGCACATTCAATTCCACATTCCATTCCATTCCATTCCATTTCACATACCCATCAATTCCAGTCCGCATTCTATTCCATTCCTTTGCACATTCCATTCCATTCCATTCCACCTTCCATTGCATTCCATTGCACATTCCATTCCATTCCAATCCACATGGCATTGCATTCCATTCCATTCCACATTATATTTGACATTCCATTGCAATCCATTCCATATTCCATTCCATATTACAATCCATTACATTCCACATTCCATTCCCCATTCCTTCCACATTATTTTCCAAGTTCCATTCCAAGTTCCATTCCACACTCCATTCCACGTTCCATTCCATTGCATTCCCTATTCCATTACAAATTCCATTCCCCATTCCACTACAATCCACATTCCACTCCACAATCCAATCCAGAATCCATTGTATTCCATTCCAAGTTCATTTCCACATTCCATTGCACATTCCATTCCACGTTTCATTCTACATTCCATTCCACGTTCATTTCCAAGTTACATTCCACGTTCATTTCCATTTCATTCCACGTTCCATTCCAAATTCCATTCCATTCCATTCCATATTCCATTCCACATTCCATTGCATTCCTTTCTACATTCCATTCCATTCCATTCTACATTCCGTTACACATTCCATTCCATTACTTTCCACTTTCCATTACACTTTCCTTTCCATGGTCCATTACATTCCATTCCACGATCCATTTCACATTCCATTCCTTTCCACTCCACATTCCATTGCACTTTCCATTCCTCATTCTGTTCCATTCCATTCCATTCCATTCCATTCCACGTTACATTCCACATTCCATTCAATTTCATTGCACTTTCCATTCCACGATCCATTCCATTCTATTCCACATTCAATTCCAAATTCCATTACGAGTTCCATTCCAAATTCTGTTCCCCGTTTCATTCCATTCCATTTCACATTCCTTTCACATTATATTCCACATTGCATTCCATTCTATATTCCATTCCACATTCCATTCCACATTCCTTTTCACATTGCATTCGATTTCATTACACATGCCATTCCTTTCCATTCCACATTCTATTCCATATTCCATTCCTTTCCTTTCCACATTCTTTTTGACATTACATTTCACGTTCAATTCCATTCCAATACACGATCCATTACACATTCCCTTCCATGTTCCATCCCATTTCATTCCAAGTTCCATTCCACATTCCATTACATGCCATTTCACTTTGCATTCCACATACCCTTCCACATTCCATTCTGTTCCTTTAGAAATTCCATTCCACATTCCATTCCATTCTATTCCACATTCCATTCCACATTCCATTCCACATTGCATTCCACATTCCATTCCACATTCCATTCTCTTCCATTTCACTTTACATTTGACATTCCATTCCACAATCCATTCCATTCCCTTCCACATTCCTTTCCACAATGCATTACACATGCCATTCCACATTCCGTTCCATTCCATTCCACATTCTATTCCACTTTCCATTGCACATTGCATTCCACTTTCCATTGCATTCCATTCCTTTCCAATTTCCATTACACATTCCATTCCATTCCGTTCAACTTTCCTTCCCACATTCCATTCCACATTCCATTCCACATTCCATTCCACATTCCATTCCATTCCATTCCACATTCCTTTCCATTCCATTCCACATTCCATTAGACGTTCCATTCCTTTCCATTCCACGTTCCATTCCAAGTACCATTCCACGATCCATTCCATATTCCATTCGATTCCATTCCACATTCCATACCATTCCATTCCATTCCGTTTCACAATCCATTCCATTCCATTCCACACTCCATTCCACATTCCATTCCACATTCCATTCCGTTACATTCCACATTCCATTTCACATTCTATTCCACTTTCCATTCCGTTCCATTCCACATTCCTTTGCATTCCATTCCCCATTCCTTTTGACATTCAAATCCATTCCATTCCACATTCCATTCCATTTCATTCCACATTCCATTTCATTCCATTCCATTCCATTCTACATTGCATTCCACATTTCATTCCATTCCATTCCATATTCCATTCCATTCCATTCCACATTGCATTCCACATTCCATTCCATATTGCATTTCATTGCATTCCACATTCCATTCCACCTTCCATTCCATTCCCTTCCAATTTCAATTCTATTTTCCATTCCACATTCCATTCCACGTAGCATTCCGTTCCTTTCCACATTCCATTCCACATTTCATTCCATGCTATTCCTCTTTCTATTCCACATTCCATTCCACATTCCATTCCATTACACATTCCATTCCAAATTCCATTGCATTCCCGTCTACATTCTATTCCACATTCCATTCCACAATCCATTACACGTTTCATTCCATTCCATTCCATGATCCATTCCACGTTCCATTCCATTCCATTCCACGATACATTCGACTTTCTGTTCCATTCCATTCCACGTTCCATTCCGCATTGCATTGCACATTCCATCCTACGTTCCATTCCACCTTCCATTCCAAGCCCCATTCCATTCCTTTCCATGTCCTATTCCATCCCATTAGACCTTTCATTTCATTCCATTCCACTTTCCATTCTATATTCCATTTCACTTTCCATTGCGCATACCATTCCACATTCCATTCTATTCCATTCTATTCCACATTCCATTCCAATCCATATTCCTTTCCAACTTCCATTCCACGTTCAATTCCATAGCATTTCACATTCCATTCCATTCCTTTCCACACTCCATTAAATTCTGTCCCATTCCATTCCACATTCCCCTATATTCCATTCCATCCCATATTCCTTTCCAAATTCCATTCCTCATTCCATTCCACATTCCATTCTATTCCATTCCACATTCCTTTCTACTCCATTCCATTCCACATTCCATTCCATTCCATTCCACATTCCGTTCTATTCCTTTCCACATTCCATTCCATTGCGTCCCATTCCACTCCACATTCCACTACATTCAATTCCATTCTACATTCCATTCCACATTGCGTTCCACATTACATTTCATTCCATTCCACATTCCATTGTATTCCATTGCCTACCACATTCCATTCCATTCCCATCCACATTCTATTCCATTCCATCCCTTTCCACTCTGCATTCCACTACGTTCAATTCCATTCAACATTCCATTCCTTTCCATACCACATTCCATTCCATTCCATTCCAGTTTGCCCTCCATTCCATTCAACTTTCCTTTCCATTCCATTCCATTCCACTTCCCATACCATTCCATTCCACACTCCATTCCTTTCCATTCTACATTCCATTACATTCCATTCCACATTCATTTACATTCCAATCCATTCCATTACACATTCCGTTCCGCATTCCATTTCCTTCCAATCCACATTCCATTCCATTCCATTCCACGTTCCCTTACACGTTCTGTTCCACGTTCCCTTCCTCTTTCCATTTCAAGTTCCATTCCATTCCAATCCATCTTCCATTCAACTTTCAATTCCATTCCATTCCACATTCCATACAATTCAATTCAATTACATTCCACATTCCATTACATTCCATTCCACATTCCAATCCATGGCATTCCACATTGCATTCCACATTCCATTCCACATTGCATTGCATTCCACTTCCGATTCCACATTCCATTCCATTCCATCCCACATTGCTTTCCACATTCCATTCCATTCCTTTTCACATTCTATTCCATTCCATTCCACATTCCATACCATTCCTTTCCTTTCCATTCCACAATCCATTCCATTCCATTCCTGATTCCATTCCACTTTCCATTCTGTTCCATTCCACATTCCATTCCACATTTCATTCCGTTCCATTCCACATTCCATCGCATTACATTCCACATTATTTCCACTTTCCATTCACTTCCATTCCACATTCCATTCCATTCCATTCCATGTTCCTTTCCACATTCCATTTCACATTCCATTCCACATTTCATTCCACATTCCATTCCACGTTCCATTCCATTCCATTCCACATTCCATTTCACATTCAATTCCACATTCCATTCCATTCCATTCCATATTCCATTCCATTCCAATCCACATTCCATTCCATTCCATTCCACATTCTATTCCACCTTCCGTTAAATTTTACATTCTACTTTCCATTCCACATTCCATTCCATTCAATTCCACGTTCTATTCCACATTCCTTTCCATTCCATTCCACTTTCCTTTGCGCTTTCCATTCCACGTTCAATTCCACATTCCAATCCACAATCCATTGCACATTCCATTCCACATTCCATTCCACATTCCATTCCACATTGCATTGCATTCCATTCCATATTCCATTTCATTCCACTCCATATTCCATTCCACATTCCATTCTATAACAAATTCCACTGCACATTCCATTCCACATTCAATTCCATTCCTTTCCACATACATTTCCACGTTCAATTCCACGTTCCATTCCACATTCCACTGCACATTCCATTCCACTTTCCATTCCATTCCATTCCACTTTCAATTGTACTTTCCATTCCACGTTCCATTAAACGTTCCATTCTATTCCTTTCCACGTTTCATTACACTCCATTCTACATTCCAATCCACATTCCTTTCCACATTCCATTTCACATTCCAGTTCAAATTCCACTTCACTTTCCATTCCATTCCACTTTAAATTCCATTCCAATCCACATTCCATTCCATTCCATTCCACCTTCCATTCCATTCCATTTCACAATCCATTCCACATTTCATTCCACATTCCATTCCATTCCACATTCCATTCCATTCCATTCTATTCCACATTCCATTCCGTTCAATTCCAGATTCCATTCCATTCCATTCCACATTCCATTCCACATCCCATTCCACATTCCATTCCACATTCCATTCCACGTTCCATTCCATTCCACATTCCATTCCATTCCATTCCACATTCTATTCCACGTTCCATCAATTTTCATTCCATATTCTATTCCATTCCATTTGATATTCCATTCTACGTTCCATTCCATTTCATTCCCCATTCCTTTCCATTCAATTCCTCATTTCCTTACATTCCACTGCATTCCACATTCCATTCCATTCCATTCCCATTCCGTTCAATTCCATTCCATTCTATTCTACATTCCATTCCATTCCTTTTTACATTCCATTCCATTCCATTCCATATTCCATTCCACATTCCATTCCATATTCTAATCCATGTTCCATTCCATTTCATTCCACATTCCCTTCCATTCCACTCCACATGCCATTCGTTTCCATTCCACATTCCATTCCAAATTCCATTCCATTCCATTCCACATTCCATTCCTTTCCATTCTACATTGCATTCCACATTCCTTTCCATGACATTCCACAGTCCATTCCACATTCCTTTTCACATTCCATTCCACATTCCATTCCATTACATTCCACATTCCATTCCACATTCCATTGCATTCCCCTCCACATTCCATTCCTCAATCCATTCCACTTTCCAATTCACATTCCATTCCTTTCCATTCCACATTCCATGGACATTCGTTTGCATTCCATTCCGTATTCCATTCCTCGTTCCATTCCGTTCCTTTCCACATTCCATTCCATTCCAAACCTCATTACATTCCACATTCCATTATACATTCCATTCCACATTCCATTCCATTACATTCCACATTCCATTCCACATTCCATTGCATTCCCCTCCACATTCCATTCCTCAATCCATTCCACTTTCCAATTCACATTCCATTCCTTTCCATTCCACATTCCATGGACATTCGTTTGCATTCCATTCCGTATTCCATTCCTCGATCCATTCCGTTCCTTTCCACATTCCATTCCATTCCAAACCTCATTACATTCCACATTCCATTATACATTCCATTCCACATTCCATTCCATTACATTCTATATTCCATTCCATTTTCCATTCCAAATTGCATTCCATTCCATTCCACGTCCCATTCCACATTCCATTTCAAATTGCATTCCACGTTCCATTCCATTCTATGCCATGTTCCTTTCCATTACATTCCACGTTCCATTCCACTTTCCGTTCCACATTCCATTCCATATTTCATTAAATTTTGCATTCCATTCCATTCTACGTTACATTCCACAATCCATTCCATTCCTTTCCACTTTCCATTCCACATTCCATTCCAGATTCTATTCCACCTTCCATTCGACGTGCCATTCCATACAATTCGACTGTGATTTCCACTTCCAGTCCATTCCACATTCCATTCCACATTCTATTCCATTCCATTCCACATTCCATTACATTCCATTCCACATTCCATTCCATTCCATTCCTCATTTCATTCCATTCCATTGCATTCCACATTTCATTCATTTCCTTTACATATTCCATTCTATTCAATTCCTCATTTGATTCCATTCCATTACATTCCACATTCCATTCCATTCCATTCCATTCCATTCCATTCCCATTCCATTCCATTCCATTCCATTTTGTTCCACATTCCATTTCATTCCATTCCACATTCCATTCCATTCCATTCCTCATTTCATTCCATTCCATTGCATTCCACATTCCATTCCATTCCATTCCCGTTCCATTCCATTCCATTCCATTTTATTCCACATTCCATTTCATTCCATTTTATTCCACATTCCATTTCATTCCATTCCACATTCCATTCCATTCCATTCCACATTCCATGCCATTCCATTCCACATTTCATTCCAGGTTCCATTCCACATTCTATTGCAGTTTGCATTCCATTTCATTCCACATTCCATTCCATTCAATTCCACATGCCATTCCATTCCATTCCACACTGCATTCCTCGTTCCATTCCATTCCATTCCACATTGAATTCCTTTCCATTCCACTTTGCTGTACACATTCCTTTCCATTGCATTCCACATTCCATTCCACGTTCCATTACATTCCATTCCACATTCAATTCCACATTCCATTCAACATTACATTCCACATAACATTCCTTTCCATTCCAAATTTAATTTCACATTCCATTCCATTCCATACCACATTCAATTCATTTCAACTTCAACATACTTTCCCCATTCCATTCCATTCCATTGCACACTCCATTGCACATTCCATTCCTCATTCCATTCCATTCCATGCAACATTTCATTCCATGTTCCAATCCATTCCTTTTCCCGTTCCATTCTATTCCATTCCACTTCCATTCCACGTTTCATTCCACATTCCATTCCACATTCCATTCCGTTAAATTCAACATTCCATTCCGTTCCTTACCACATTCCATTCCACATTTCATTCAGTATTCCATTTCACATTACATTCCACATTCCATTCCACATTCCATTCGTTTCCATTCCACATTGCATTCCACAGTTCATTCCACATTCCATTCCACATTCCAATCCACATTCCCTTCCATTCCATTCCACATTCCATTTCATTCCATTCCACATTCCATTCCAAATTCCATTTCACTTTCCATTCCATTAAATTCCATTCCATTCCATATTTCATTCCTTTCCAATCAACATTCAATTCCATTGCATTCCAAGTTCCATTCCATTTCAAATTCCATTCCATTCCATTCCACTTTCCATTCCATTCCATTCCACATTCCATTTTACATTCCATTCCACATTCTATTCCACATTCCATTCCATTCCATTCCACATTCCTTTCCATTCTATTCCACATTCCATTCCATTCCATTCCACATAACTTTCCATTGTATCCCGCATTCCATTCCATCCCATTCCGTTCTTTTCCACATTCCATATCATTCCATTCCATATTCCCTTCCAAATTCCATTCCACATTCTATTAAATGTTCCATTCCATTCCATTCCACATTCCATTGCATTCCATTCCACATTCCTTTCCATTCCATTCCACATTCCATTGCATATTTCATTCCATTCCATTCAACATTCAATTCCATTGCATTCCACATTGCATTCTACATAAAATTCCACATTCCATTCCACATTTCATTCCACGTTCCATTCCATTGCATACCACATTGTATTCCATTCAATTCCGCATTCGATTCCATTCGATTCCACATTTCTTTCCATTTCAACAATCCACATTCCTTTCCATTGCATTCCCCATTCCATTCCATTCCATTCTATTCCAAATTCCATTCCTTTCCATTCCACTTACCATTCCATTCCATTCCACATTCCATTCCACATTCAATTCCACATTCTACTTTACCTTCCATTCTACATTCCATTCCATTCCATTTCACAATACATTGCATTCAATTCTTCATTTCATTTCATTCCACTGCATTTCACATTTCATTCTATTCCATTCCCAATCCATTCCGTTCCATTCCATTCTATTCCACATTCCATTCCATGCCTTTAGACATTCCATTCCATTCTATTCCACATTCCATTCCACATTCCATTCCACATTCTATTGCACTTTACATTAAATTTCATTCCGCGTTCCATTCCCTTCCATTCCACATGGCATTCCGTTCCATTCCATATCCCATTCCATTCCTTTCCAAATGCCATTCCATTCCATTCTGCATTCCATTCCTCATTCCATTCCATTCCATTAAACTTTCTGTTCCATTCCATTCCATTACACTTTCTGTTCCATTCCTTTCCACTTTGAATTCCACATTCCATTCCACATTCCATTCCATTATATTCCACATTCCATTCCACATTCCATTTCACATTCTGTTCCATTCCAGTTCACATTCCATTCCACAATCCATTCCATTCCATTCCAAATTCCATTCCATTCCATTCCACATTCCATTCCACATCCCATTCCTTTCCATTACACGTTTCATTCCACATTTTATTCCATTCCATTTCACATTCCATTCCACATTGGGTTCCACTCCATTCCGCGTTCCATTCAATGTTAATTTCCAAATTCCATTCCACCTTCCATTCCACTTTACATTCCATTCCACGTTCCATTCCACATTCCATTCCACTTTACATTCCATTCCATTCCATTCTACGTTTTATTTCATTCGATTCCACATTCCATTCCACGTTCCATTCCACATTCCATTCCAGATTTCTTACCATTCCATTACAAAGAAAATTCCATTCCTTTCTACAATCCAATGTTCACTCCATTCCACTCCATTCCATTCCACATTCCATTCCACATTCCATTCCATTGCATTCCACATTCCATTCCACATTCCATTCCAAATTAAATTCCACATTCTATTGTACGATCCATTCCAAATGCCATTCCACATTCCATTCCAATTTCCATTCCAGGTTCCATTCCTTTCCATTCCACGTTCCATTCTTCGTTCGATACCATTCCATTCCACTTTCCATTCCATTGCATTCCACGTTCCATTTCATTACATTTCATATTCAATTCCAGATTCCATTTCACATTCCATTCCACCTTCCATTCCTTTAAATTACCCATTCTGTTCCCCATTCGATTCCATTCCATTCCACTTCCCATTCCATTCAATTCCACATTCTTTCCATTCGATTACATTACATTCCACATTCCATTCCATTCCATTCCACATTCCATTCCATTCCACATTCAATTAAGTTCCATTCCACATTCCATTCCTTTCCAATCCAGTCCATTCCATTCCATATTCCATTCCACATTCCATTCCCTTCCATTCTACATTCCATTTCATGGCATTGCACATTTCATTGCATGTTCCATTCCACGTTCCATTCCATGTTCCATTCCATTCCATTCCATTCCACATTCCACACCATTCCATTCCATTTCATTCCCGTTTCCATTCCATTCAATTCCACATTCTATTCCACACACCATTCCGTTCCACTCCACATTGCATTCCATTCATTTCCACATTCCATTCCTATCCAATCCACATTACATTCCATAGAAAATTCCGTGTTCCATTCCACAATCCATTCCATGATCCATTCCATTCCATTCCACGTTCCAGTCCCCGTTTCATTACTCTTCCATTCCACATTCCATTACACGTTCCATTCCATTCAATTCCAAGTTCCATTCCACTTTCCAATACATTGCTTTCCACGTTCCATTCCACATTGCATTCCATTCCATTTCACATTCCATTCCACATTCCATTCCCTTTCATTCTACATTGTATTCCATTTCACTCCATTCCACATTTTATTCCATTCCACAATCCATTCCATTCCACATTGCTTTCCACATTCCATTCCACCTTCCATTCCATTCCACATTCCATTTCATTCCATTAAATATTCCACTCCACATTCCATTCCATTGCATTTCATTCTGTTCCACATTCCATTCCATTGCATTCCACATTCCATTTCACATTCAATTCCATGTTCCTTTCCACATTCCATTCCTCATTCCACCACACGTTGCATTTCACATTCCATTCCATTTTCCTTTCCATTCAATTCCACGTTCCATTCCACTTCCCATTCCATTCCATTCCACTTTCTTTTCCATATTCCATTCCACATTCCATTTCACATTACATTCTGTTAATTTCCACAATCCATTACACAATCCAGTCCATTCCATCCCACTTTCCATTCCACATGCCATTCAACATTCCATTCCACATTTAATTAAATTCCATTCCACATTCCTTTCCTCATTCCATTCCATTCCATTCCGTTCCACATTGCATTCCACGTTCCATTTCACTCCATTCATTTCCATATTGCATTCCACATTTCATTCCATTCAATTTCACATTCCATTCCACTTCACATTCCATTCCACATTTGTTTCCACTCCATTCCACTTTACAGTCCACGTTCCATTCCACATTGTGTTCCACGTTCCATTCCACTTTCCATTCCTTTCCATTGCACATTCCATTCCACGTTCCATTTGACGTTCCATTCCACATTCCATTCCATGTTCCATTCCATTACATTCCACTTTCCATTTCATTCCACATTCCATTCTTTTCCATTCCACATTCCATTCCACAAACCATTGCATTCCATTCCACATTCCATTCCGTATTCCATTTCATTCCATTCCACATTTCTTTCCACATTCAATTGCATTCCATTCCACTTTCCATTGCACGTTCCTTTCCATGTTCCGTTCCATGTTCCATTACAAGGTTCCATTGCACGATCCATTCCATGCCATTCCGCCTTTCATTCCATTCCATTCCACTTTCCGTTTCATTCCGTTCCACATTCCATTCCACATTCCATTCCACTTTCCATTTAACCTTCTATTCCATTCCATTCCATTCCACTTTCCTTTCCATTACATTCCACATTCCATTCCATTACACTACACATTCCATTCCACATTGTAGTCCACATTCCACTCCATTCCATTATATTCCACGTTCCATTCCATTCCATTCCATTCAACATTGCATGCTTTTCCATTCCACATTCCAATCCATTCCACCTTCTATTCCATTGCATTCCACATTCAATTCCACATTCCATTCCACATTCCATTCCATGTTTCATTCCATTCCATTCGACGTTTCATTCCATTCCATTCCACGTTCCATTCCATTCCATTAAACGTTCCATTCCACTTTCCATTCCATTCCATTCCACTTTCCATTCCACGTTGCATTGCACATTCAATTCCACGTTCCATTGCACAATCCATTCCAGGTTCCATTCCACATTCCTTTCAATTCCATTCCACTTTCCATTCTGCATTCCATTCCAGTATACATTCGACATTCCCTTGCACATTCCAAACCCCATTGCATTCCATTCCATTCCACATTCCTAAGCACATTCCATTCTACATTCCATTCCATTCCATTCCACATTCCATTCCATTGCATTCCACATTATATTCCATTTCATTCCACATTCCATTGCTCATTCAATTCCGCATTCCCTTCCACATTCCATTCCATTCCATTCCACCATGGATTCCATTCCATTCCACGTTACATTTCATTCTGTTCCACAATCCATTCGACATTCCATTTCACATTCCATTCCACATTCCGTTTCACCTACCATTCCATTACATTCCATTCCATTCCATATTCCATACCATTCTATTCCGCATTCCATTACTTTCCATTTCACATTCCATTAAATTCCATTCCACATTCCATTCAACATTCCATTCCAAATTCCATTTCATGTTCCATCCCATTCCATTCCATTCCACATTCCATACCATTCCATTCCACATTCCATACCATTCCATTCCATCTTCCATTGTATATTCCGTTGCATTCCATTCCCTTCCACCTTCCATTCCACATTCCTTTCCGTTGCATTCCACATTCAATTCCATATTCCTTTCCACATTCTATTCCACATTCCATTCCACGTTATATTCCACATTACATTCCACATTCCATTCCACGTTCCATTCCATGTTCCATACCATTCCATTCCACGTTCCATTCCCTTCCATTCCACGTTCCATTTCATTCTATTTCATTTCCATTCCACATTCCTTTACACATTCCATTTCACCTTCCATTATCCATTCTATTCCACTTTCCATTCCATTCCTTTCCACTTCCAATTCCATTCAATTCCACATTCCTTTCCATTCCATAACATTCCATTCCACATTCCATTACATTCCATTCCTCATTCCATTCTATTCCATTCCATTCCACTTTCCATTAAATTCCATACCATATTACAATCCATTGCATTACATATTCCATTCCATTCCACATTCCATAACATTCCATTCCATTCCACATTCTATTCCATTCCATTCCACTTTCCATTCCATTCCAATTCATTCCATTCCATTCCACATTCCGTTCAACAATATATTCCATTCCATTCCATGTTCCATTCTATTTTCCTTTCCACATTACATTCTACATTCCATTCCATGTTCCACTCCATTCCATTCCACGTTCTATTCCACATTGCATTCCATTCCATTCCACATTCCATACCATTCCATTCTATTCCATTCCCCATTCCATTCCATTCCATACTACATTGTATTCCACATTCCAATCCATTCCATTCCCATTCTTTTCCATTCCATTCCACATTCCATTAAACGTTCCATTCCACTTTCAATTCTACGTTCCATTCTACTTTCCATTTCGCTTTGCATTCCATTACATTCCATTTCATTCCGGATTCCGTTTCAGTCCATTACAGGTTCTATTCCATATTTCATTCCATTCCATTCCACATTCCATTCCACATTCCATTCCATTCCATTCCACTTTCTATTCCACATTGCATTACATTCCATTACACATTACATTCCACATTCCATTCCATTCCATTCCACGTTCCATTCCATTTTCCTTTCCACATTGCATTCCACAATCCATTCCACTTTCCATTATATTCCATTCCACGTTCTATTACACATTGCATTCCATTCCATTCCACATTCCATACCATTCCATTCCATTCCATTCCACCTTCCATTCCACATTCCTTTCCATTGCATTCCACATTCAATACCATTTTCCATTCCACATTGTATTCCACATTCCATTCCATGTTATATTCCACATTCCATTCCACATTCCATTCCACGTTCCATTCCACGTTCCATACCATTCCATTCCACGTTCCATTCCCTTCCATTCCACGTTCCATTTCATTCTATTCCATTTTCATTCCACATTCCATTTCACATTCCATTCCACCTTCCATTCCTTTCCATTCCCCATTCTATTCCACATTCCGTTCCATTCCGTTCCACTTCCAATTCCATTCAATTCCACATTCCTTTCCATTCCATTACATTCCATTCCAAATGCCACTACATTCCATTCCACATTCCATTCTATTCAATTACATTCCACATTCCATCAATTTCCATTCCAGATTACAATCCATTGCATTACACATTCCATTCCATTCCATTCCATTCCACATTCCATAACATTCCGTTCCATTCCACATTCTATTCCATTCCATTCCACATTCCATTCCATTCCAATTCATTCCATTCCATTCCACAGTCCATTCCATTCCACTTCACGTTCCATTCCATTTTCCTTTCCACATTGCATTCCACATTCCATTCCACGTTCCATTCCATTCCATTCCACGTTCTTTTCCACATTGCTTTCCATTCCATTCCACATTCCGTACCATTCCATTCTATTCCATTCCACATTCCATTCCATTCCATACCACATTCTATTAAACATTCCAATGCATTCCATTCTCATTATTTTCCATTCCAGTCTACATTCCATTCCACGACCCATTCCACGTTCCATTCCACGTTCCATTCCACTTTCCATTTCGCATTGCATTCCATTACTTTCCATTACATTCCGGATTCCATTCCAGTCCATTACAGGTTCTATTCCATATTTCATTCCATTCCATTCCACATTCCATTCCACATTACATTCTTTTCCATTACACATTCCACTCCATTCCATTCCACATTCCATTCCTTTCCATTCCACGTTACATTATACATTCCATTCCCCCTTCCATTCAACATTCCATTCCTCTCCATTCCAAATTCCATTCCATTCCCTTCCACATTCCATTCTACACTCCATTCCACATTCCATTCCATTCCATTACACATTCTCTTCCTTTCCATTCCACTTTCTATTGCACGTTCCATTCCACATTCCATTCCACTTTCCATTCCACGTTCCATTCCACTTTCAAATCCATCCCATTACACATTCATTTCCATTGCATTCCACTTTCCATTCCACATTACATTCCACAAACATTCAGTTCCATTCCATTTCATTCCATGTTAGATTCCGTATGCCATTCCACATTTCATTCCCTTCCATTACACATTCCATTCCTTTCCATTCCACATTCCATTCCACAATCCTTTCCACGTTACATTCCACATTCCATTGAACTCCATTCCACATTCCAATCCATTCCATTCCACATTCCATTGCACCTCATTCCACATTACATTCCACATTCCATTGCACTCCATTCCACATTCCAGTCCACATTCCTTTCCATTCCATTCCATATTCCATTCCATGTTCCATTCCATTCTATTCCATGATCCATTCCACATTCCACTCCATTCCATTCCGCTTTCCATTCCACATTCCATTTTACGTACCATTCCATTGCAATCCACGTTCCATTCCACATTGCATTCCATTCCACATTCCATTTTACATTCCATTCCACATTCCATTCTGCATTGTATTCCGTTCCATTCCACTTTCCATTCCATTCCATTCCACATTCCATTGCAATCCATTCCACATTCCGTTCCACATTCTATTCCAATCCACATTCCATTACACATTCCACTCCATTTCATTCCACATTCCATTCCACATTGCATTCCATTCCATTCCACTTTCCATTCCACAGTCCTTAAAACATTCCATTCCATTCCATTCCACATTCCATTCCACATTCCATTCCACGATCCTTTCCATTCCATTTCACTTTCAATTCCACTTTCCATTCCATTCCATTCCCCTGTGCATTACACATTAAATTGCACATATCATTCCACATTCCATTCCACATTCCATTTTAAATTCCATTTCATTTCATTCCACATTCCATTACACATGCCTTTGCTCATTCCCTTCCACATTCCATTCCATTCCATTCCACGTTCCATTCCAATGCATTCCACATTATACTCCATTTCATTCCACTTTCCATTCCTCATTCAGTTGCACTTTCCCTTCCACATTCCATTACGTTACATTTCACATTCCATTCCACATTCCATTCCATTCCATTACACATTCCATGCCACATTCGATTCCCTTCTAATCCGCATTACATTCCATTGCATTCCACATTCCATTCCACATTCCATTCCACGTTCCATTCCATTCCATTCCAAGTTCCATTCCACCTGCCATTAGACGTTCCATTCCACGTTCAATTCCACTTTCTTTCCATTCCATTCCACTTACCATTACACATTCCAATCCATTAATTATTCCATTCCATTCCATTCCATTCCATATTTAATTCCATTCAATTCCACATTCCATTCCATTCCATTCCACATTGCATTCCATTCCATTCCAATTTCCATTCAATTCCATTCCATTCAATTGCACATTCCTTTCCACATTCCATTCCCTTCCATTCCGCATCCCATTCCATTCCATTGCATTCAATTCCACATTCCATTCCATTCCATTCTATTCCACATTCCATTCCCTTCCATTCCACATTCCATTCCATTTCATTTCACATCCTATGAAATTCCATTCCACATTCCATTCCACAATCCATTGCATTCCATTCCAAATCCTATTCCATTCCATTCCACATTCTATTCCATTCCATTCCACATTCCATTCCACATTCCATTTCATTCCATTCCACATTTCATTCCAGGTTCCATTCCTTTCCATTCCACATTCCTTTCCAGATTCCGTTCCACATTTCCTTCCATGTTCCATTAAAGTTTCCATTCCACTTTCCATTCCATTCCATTTCACCTTTCATTCCTTTGCATTCCATGTTACATTTCATTCCATTCCACATTCCATTCCAGATTCCATTCCACGTTCCCTTTCAGCTTCCATTCCATTCCATTCCATTCCATTCCATTCCACATTCCATTCCGTTCTATTCCACATTCCATTACATTCCATTCCACGTTCCATTATACTCCATTCCACCTCCCATTCCACATTCCATTCCACATTCCTTTCCACATTCCATTCGACTTTCCATTCCTTTCCATTCCATTCCACATTCCATTCCATTCCATTCCACTTTCCATTCCATTCCATTCCACATTCCTTTTCATATTCCTTTCCATTACATTTCATTCCACCTTCCATCCCACATTCCTTTCCATTACATTCTACATTCCATTCCATATTCCATTCCACATTTCATTCCACATTTCATTCCCCGTAATATTCCACGTTACATTCCACATTCCATTCCACGTTCAATTCCACCTTCCGTACCATTTCTTTCCACGTTCCATTCCTTTCCATTCCACGTTGCATTTCATTCTATTCCATGTTCCATTCCAGATTCCATTTCCCCATTTATTCCCCTTTCCATTCCATTCCATTCCACTTCCAATTTCATTCAATTCCACTTTCCTTTCTATTCCATTACATTCCATTCTACATTCCATTACATTCCATTGCACATTCCTATCTATTCCATTCCATTCCACATTCCATTAAGTTCCATGCCCCATTACACTCCATTGTATTACCCATTCCATTCCTTTCCATTGCTTTCCACATTCCATAACATTGCATTCTATTCCACATTCTATTCCATTCCATTCCACATTCCATTCCATTCCTTTTCACATTCCATTCCACTCCTTTTCACATTCCATTCCACATTGCATTCCATTCCATTCCACATTCCATTCCTTTGCAAATTCCATTCCATTCCATTCCATTCGATTACTCGTTCCATTCAATTCCATCCCTCATTCCATTCCATTCCACGTTCCATTCCATTCCATTCCACATTGCATTCCATTCCATTTCACCTTCCATTCCATTTCAAATTCCATTCCATTCTTTTCCATTTCATTCCACATTCCATTCCATTTCATTCCACAATCCATTCCACTTTCCATTGTGTTCCATTCACATTCCTTTCCACATTTCTTTGCGTTACATTGCCCATTCCATTCCACACTCCATTTCACATTCCATTCCACATTCCATTACATTCCATTCCACATTTCTTTCCACTTTCGATTAATCTTTCCATTTCACATAGCATTCCATTCCATTCCACATTCCATTCCACATTGCATTACATTCCAGTCCACATTCCATTTCACATTCCATTCCTTTCCATTCCATTCCGCATTCCATTCCACATTCAATTCCATTCAATTCCACATTCTATTCCTTTACATTCCTCATTCCATCCCACATTCCATTCCACTCCGCATTCCACATTCCATTCCACTTTCCATTCCTCGTTCAATTCCAAGTTCTATTCCACATTCCATTCCATTCCTTTCCACGTTCCATTGCACATTGCATTCCTTTCTATTCCCCTTTTTTGCACATTCTATTCCACATTCCATTCCACATTCCATTTCAACACATTCCACGTTCCATTTCACGTTCCATTCCACAGTCCATTCCACATTCCATTCCACATTCCATTCCATTACATTCCACATTCTACTCCACTTTCCATTCCTTTCCATTTCACGTTCCATTCCTCATTCCGGTGCACATTCCATTCCACGTTCCATTCCATATTCCATTCCATGTTCCATTCCACGTTCCATTTCATCACATTCCACATTCCATTCCACATTCCATTCCATTGCATTCCACCTTCCCTTCCATTCCATTTCATTCCATTCCGTATTCCATACCATTCCAATCCGTATTCCATTCCATTCCATTCCACATTCCATTCCACATTCCAATCCATTCCATTCCACATTCCATTCCATTCAATTACACATTCTATTCCACCTTCCATTCCACGTTCCATTCCACGTTCCATTCCACGATCCTTTCCATTGCATTCCACGTTCTATTCCACGTTCCACTCTTGATTTCATGCCACTTTTCATTAAACATTCCGTTCCACATTCCATTCCATATTGCATTCCATTGCAGTCCACATTCCATTCCACATTCCATTCCATTTCATTCAAACATTCAAATCTATTCCATTCCAAATTCCATTCCACCTTCCTTTCCATTCAACTTTACATTCCACATTCCATTCCACAATCCATTCCAGACTCCATTCCATACCATATTCCATTCCATATTTCATTCCATATTCCTCATTCCATTCCATATTCCATTCCTCATTCTGTTCCATTCAATTTCACATTCTATTCCACATTCAATTTCACTTTCCTTTCCACTTTCCATTCCATTCCACATTCCATTCCATTGCATTCCACATTCTATTCCACTTTCAAATCCACATTCCATTGCACATTCCATTTCATTCCATTCCACGTGCCGTTCCATTCCATTCAATTCCACGTGCCATTCCACTTTCCACTCCCCATTCCATTCCACTTTCCGTTCAACTTCCCATTCCATTCCATTCCACTTTCCATTCCACATTCCATTGTACATTCCGTTCCAAGTTCCATTCCACATTCCATTCCATCTTCCACTCCACTTTCCATTATATTCAAGTTCCTTTTCACATTCCATTTCATTCCATTCCATTCCACGTTCCATTCCAAATTCCATTCCACATTCCATTCCACGTTACATTCCACATTCCATGGCCCATTCCATAACGTGTTCCTTTTCACATTCCATTCCATGTTTCATTACACATTCCACTCCATGTTCCATTCCATTCCATTCCACCTTCCATTCCCCCTTGCATTCCATTCCATTCCAATTTCCATTCCATATTCCATTCCATTGCATTACACATTCCATTCCACATTCAATTCCTTTTCATTCCACACTCATTTCCATTCCATTCCACATTCCTTTCCATATTCCGTTCTATTCAATTCCACATTCCTGTCCACATTCCATTCCATTCCATTCCATTCCACATTCAATTCGACATTTCATTCCATTCCATTCCACATTCCAATCAATTCCTTTGCATATTTCATTCAGTAATCCTTTCCACAATCTATTCCATTCCATTCCATATTCCATTCCATTCCATTCCACATTCCGTTTAACATTGCATTCCATTCAATTCCACATTGCCTTCCACTCCATTCAAAATTCCATGTTCCATTCCACGTTCCTTTCCATTCCATTCTATGCTGCATTCCACATTCCGTTCCATTCCATTTCATGTTGAATTCTACATTCCATTCCACATTCCATTCCAGATTCCATTCATCATTGCATTCCACATTCCATTACATATTCTATTTCGTTCCATTCCACATTCCACTCCACATTCCCTTCCATTCCACGATCCATTCCATTCCATATTCCATTCCATTCCACATTCCATTCCATTCCATTCCACATTCCATTGCACATTCCTTTCCATTGCGCATTCCATTCCATTCCACATTCCATTCCATTCCATTCCACATTCCATCCTGTTCCATTTCATATTCCATTCAATTACACTCCAATTTCCATTCCATTCCAGATTCCTCTGCATTCCATTCCACATTACATTCCATTCCATTCCACATTCCATTCCATTCCATTCCAAATTCCACTCCATTAAGTTGCACATTCCGTTCCACATTCCATTCCATTCCATTGCACTTTGAATTCCACATTCCATTCCTTTCCATTCCACATTAGATTCCATTTCAATCCATTCCATACCACATTCCATTCTATGCCAACAAATTCCACATTTCATTCCATTCCATTTCACATTCCATTCCATTCCATTCGATTCCATTCCATTGCACATTCCATTGCATTCCACGTTCCATTCCTTTCCATTCCATTACACATTCCATTACACATTCCATTCCATTCCATTCCACATTCCATTCCATTCCATTCCACATTCCACTCCGTATTCCAGTCAAAATTCCATTTCATTCCACTCCACATTCCTTCCACATTCCATTCCTTTCAATTACACATTCCATTCCACATTCCCTTCCACATTCCATTCCATTCCATTCCATGATCCTTCCACAATCCATTCCATTCCCTTCCACATTCTGTACCAAATTTCATTCCATTACATTCCACATTCCATTCCACATTCCACTTTACATTCCGTTCCATTCCACATTCCATTCCACTTTCCATTCCACGTTTCATTCCACGATCCATTCCATTCCTTTCAACATTCCATACCATTGGATTCCATTCCATTCCGTATTCCATTCCATTCCATTCGACATACTATTCACTTTCCATTCCATTCCAGTCCACATTCCATTCCTTTCCATTCTATATTCCATTTCATTCCATTCCACATTTCATTCCAAATTCCATTCCACGTTCCATTCCATCCCATTCCATGCTCAATTCCACTTTCCATTGGATGTTCCATTCCACTTTCCATTCCGTGTTCCATTCCATTCCATTCCACGTTGCATTCCACATTCCTTTCCATTCCATTCAACGTTCCCTTCTTTTCCATTCCACATTGCATTCCACGTTCCATTCCACGATCCATTCTACGTTCCATTCCATGCCATTCTACATACCATTCCATTCCATTCCACATTCCATTCCGTGCCATTCCATTTTCCACTTCATTCTATTCCACGTTCCATTTGACATTCCATTTCACTTTCCATTCCACCTTCAGTCCCATTCCATTCCTTCCATTCCACTACCCATTCCATTCCATTCCACTTCCCATTCCATTCAAATCCACCTTCCATTCCATTCAATTCCGTTCCGTTCCATTCCACTACATTTCATTTCATATTCCATTCCATAGCATTCCGCATTCCATTCTGTTCCATTCCATTCCATTCAATATTCCATTCCATTCCATTCCGTTACATATTCAATTCCATTCCTTTCTAAATTTCATTCCATTCCATTCCACATTCCATTCTATTCCATTCCATTGCATTCCACATTCCATACCATTCAATTCCATTCCACATTCCATTCCACATTCCATTCCCTTCCATTGCACATTCCATTCCATTCGATTCCACATTCCATTCCACGTTCCATTCCATTTTCCATTCCAGGTTCCATTCCATTTCATTCCACGTTTCATTCCTCATTCCATTCCTCATTCCTTTCCATTCCATTCCACATACCATTCCACATTCCATTCCATTCCATTCCATTCCATTCCATTCCATTCCACATTCCAATCCACATTCTCTTCCACATTTCATTCCACACTCTGTTACACAATCCATTCCACATTCCATGCCATTCTATTCCACATTCCATTCCATTCCTTTCCACATTCCATTACATTCCATTCCACGTTGCATTCCACCATCCATTCCACATTGCCTTCCTTTCCATTCCACATTCCTTTCCACATTCCATTCCATTCAAATCCACATTTCATTCCACATTTCATTCCATTATTTGCCACATTATATTCCACATTCCATTACACATTCCATTCCACATTCCCTTCCACATTCCCTTCCATTCCATTCCACATTCCATTCCACATTCCATTTGATTCAATTCTACATGCCATTCCATTCCTTTCCATTCCACTCCATTCCACTCCTTCCATTCCACGTTCCATTCCACATTCTATCCCATTTCACTCCACGTTCCTTTCCACACTCAATTCCTCATTCCATTCCACATTCCATTACATTCCGTTACACAGACCATTCCACATTCATTTCCATTCCATTCCATATTAGATTCCCCATTCCATTTCTTATTCCCTTCCACGTTCCATTCCATTCCATTCCACATTCCATTCCACATTCCATTCCACATTCCATTCCATTCTATTCCAAATTACATTCCATTCCACTTCAGATTCCATTCCATTCCATTCCATATTCCATTCCATTCCATTCCACATTCCGTTCCATTCCATTCACATTCCATTCCATTCTACTCCAGGTTTCATTCCATTCCACATACCATTCCATTTCACTCCAGATTCCATTCCACTTCACATTCCATTACATTCCATTCGACCTTCCATTACAGTCCATTGCATTCAGTTGCGCATTCCATTCCACATTCCATTTCATTCAAATGCACATTCCATTCCATATTCCATTCCCTTCCATTCCACGTTCTATTCCATTCCAATCCATTCCATACCACATTCTATTCTATTCCATTACATACCACATTCCATTCCATTCCATATTCGATCCCACATTCCATTCAATTCCACATTCCATTCCAATCCATTCCAGATTCCTTTACTTTTCATTCAACATTCTGTTCCATGTTCCATTCAATCCCATTCCATTCCACATCCCTTTCCAAATTCCATTCCATTCCTTTCCATTCCACTTTCCATTCCATTCCTTTCCACATTCCATTGCACATTCCATTTCATTCCATTCCACATTGTATTCCATTCCATGCCACATTCCATTCCTTTCCATTCCATATTCCATTCCACATTCCATTCCATTCCATTCCACATTACATTGCACACTCCATTCAATTCCATTCCATTCCATTCCACATTACATTCCATTCCATTCCACATTCCATTTCTTTCCTTTCCACTTTCCATTCCACGTTCCATTCCAAATTCAATTCCACGTTCCATTTCACGTTGCATTCCACGTTCCATTCCAAGTTCCATTCTACGTTCCATTCCATTCCATTCCACGTTCCATTCCATTCCATGCCACGTTCCATTCCACTTTCCATTAGACGTACCATTGCGTTCTATTCCACGTTCCATTCTACCTTCCATTAGAGGTTCCATTCCACGTTCCATTTCATTCCATTCCTAGTTACATTCCATATTCCATACCATTGCATTGAACATTCCATTCCATTCCATTCAACATTCCATTCCACATTCCATTCCAATCCAATGCATTTAACATTCCATTCCATTCCATTCAACATTCCATTCAATTCAATTCCACGTTCCTTTCCACTTTCCATTCCGCGTTGAATTACACGTACCATTCCACGTTGCATTCCATTCCATTGCATGTTCCATTCCACGTTCCATTCCATTCCATTCCACATCCCATTCCATAGCATTCCACATTCCATTTCATTCCATTCCACTTTCCTGTCCACATTCCATTTCACATTCCATTCCACCTTCCATTTCATTCCATTCCTTTCCATTCGACATTCCATATCTTTCCAATCCTCCTTCCATTCCATTCAATTCCACATCCCATTCCATTCCATTACATTCCATTCCACATTCCACTGCATAACTTTCTGCATTCCCTTCCATTCCATTTAATTCTACATTCGATTCCATTCCATTCAAATTTGCATTCCATTCCATTCCACATTCCATTCCATTCCATTACGTTCCAAATTCCATACCATTCCATAAAATTCCACATTCCATTGCACATTCCATTACACATTCCATTCCATTGCATTCTGTTCCTTTCCATTCCATTCCATTACACATTCCATTCCAAATTCCATTCCCTGTCCATTCCTCATTCCATACCATTACACATTCCATTCAACATTACATTGCACATTCCATTCCATTCCATTGATACATTCCGTTCCATTCCATTCCATGTTCCATTCCATTTCACATTTCATTCAGCATTCTATTCCACATTCCATTCCACGTTCCATTCCACATTCCGTTCCATTCCATTACACGTTCCTTTCCACATTTAATTCCACATTCCATTCCATTCCACTCCACGTTCCTTTGCACTTTCCATACCAAATTCCATTCCACGTTACTTTCCACTTTCCAATCCATTCCACTTTCCATTCCACTTTCCATTCCATTCCATTCCACGTTCCTTTCCACATTCCGTTGTACATTCCATTCCAAGTTCAATTCCACATTCCAATCTACATTCCATTGCATGTTTCATTCCACATTCCATGCCATTCAAGTTCCATTCCACATTTCATTTCACATTCCATTGCACGTTCCATTCCACATTCCATTGCACATTGCATTTCACGTTCTATTCCACATTTCATTCCACGTTCCATTTCACTTTCCAATTCACGTTCCATTTCATTCCATTTCATGATCCATTCCTCATTCCATTCCATTCCATTCCACTTTGCATTCCACATTCCATTCAACATCCCATTCCACGTTCCATTCCATGTTCCATTCCATTACATTCAACGCTCCATTCCACGTTCCATTCCACATTCCTTTCCACCTTCCTTTTCACTTTCCATTGCACGTTCCATTTCATTCCATTTCACGATCCTATCCTCATTCCGTTCCATTCCATTCCACTTTCCATTCCACGTTTCATTCCAAGTTCCTTTCCACGTTCCATTCCAAGTTCCTTTCCACGTTCCATTCCATTCCATTCCGTGTTCCATTCCACACTGCATTCCATTACACGTTCCATTGTGCTTTCCATTCCACATTCCATTCCATTGCATTCCACATTCCATTCCACATTCCATTCCACATTTCTTTCCAATTTCCATTCAACGTTCCATTCCACATTCCATTCCATTCCCTTCCACTCCATTCCATTTCACATGCCATTTCTCATTCCATTCCATTCCATTCCACATTTCATTCCATTCCATTCCATTCCACGTTTTATTCCACACTGCATTCCACATTGCATTCGACATTCCCTTTCACATTCCATTAAACATCCCATTCCACATTCAATTCCACATTCCATTCCACGTTCCATTGCATTCCATTCCACGTTCCATTCTACATTCCATTAGACGTTTCAATCCATTCCATTCCACTTTCCATTCTACGTTTGGTTAGAGGTTCCATTCTGAATTCCATTCCACGTTCCATTCCATTAAATTCCACGTTACATTCCATATTCTATTCCATTCAATTCCACATTCCAATCCACTCCGTTCAACATTCCATTCCATTGCATTCCACGTTCCATTCTACTTTCCATTCCATGTTCCATTCCAGGTTCCATTCTTTTCCATTCCACGTTCCATTCTATTCCATTCCACGTTCAATTTCATTGCATTCCAGGTTCCATTCCACATTATATTTCACATTGCATTCCACCTTACATTCCAATAGATTCCGTTCCACATTCTATTCTTCTCCATTCCACATTCCATTCCATTCCATTACACATTCCATTCCACATTCTATTCCCTTCCAATCCATATTCCATTCCATTCCATTCCACATTCCATTCCACATTCCACTCCACTTTCCATTCCACGTTCCATTCCATTCAATTCCATTCTATTCCGTTCTGGATTCTTTACATTCCATTCCAAATTATATTCGACATTCCATTCCATTCCATTCCACATTCTATTCCCTTCAATTCCAAATTCCATTCCTTTCCATTCCACATTACATTCCACTTTACATTCTATGCTCCATTCCACATTCCATTCCTCGTTCCATTCTACGTTCCATTCCATTCCATTCCACGATCCGTTACTTTCCATTCCATTTCCATTACCTTCCATTCCACAATTTTTCCGTTCCATTCCACATTCCATTCCACATTCCCTGACCATCCATTCCACATTCTTTTCCATTCCATTACACATTGCATTCCATTCCATTCCACTTTCCATTCCACATTCCATTACCTTCCCTTCTCATTCTTTCGCATTCCATTTCACTTTCCATTCCACGTTCCATTCCACGTTCCATTCCACGTTCCATTCCACGTTCCATTTCGCGTTGCATTCCATTCCATTCCATTCCATTCCACATTGTATTCTACATTCCATTCCATTCCATTCCACATTAAATTCAATTCCATTCCATATACCACTGCATTCCATTCCACATTCCATTCCATTCCATTCCACATTCCATTCCACATTCCATTGCACGTTCCATTCCATTCCATTCCATTACATTCCATTACATTCCACATTCCATTCCCTCCAATCCACATTCCATTCCATTCCATTCCACATTCCTTTCCATTCCATTCTATATTCCATTCCATATACCATTCCATTCCATTCTACATTCCGTTCCATTTCAGCCCACATTCGATTACATTCCATTCAACATTCCATTCCATTCCATTCCACATTGCATTCCACATTAAATGCCATTCCATTCCTATCCATTCCAAAGTCCATTCCATTCCATTGCACATTCCATTCCACATTGTATCCCATTCCATTCCATATTCCTTTCCGCAATCCTTTCCACTCCATTACAGGTTCCATTCCATTCCATTCCATACCACATTCCATTCCATTCCATTCCAGAATCCATACCATTACATTCCATTCCACATTGCATTCCGCATTCCAATCAATTTCTTTCCATTCCATTCCACTTTCCATTCCTCATTCCAATCCATTTCATTCCACATTCCATTCCACATTCCATTCAATTCTGTTTCTCATTCTTTTCCTCATTCCATTCCACATTCCAATCCATTCCATTCCACATTCCATTCCACATTGCATCCCATTCCATTCAATACCCCATTCGACAATCCTTTCCATTCCATTCCACATTCCATTCAACACCATTGCATTTCACATTCCATTCCATTCCACTGAACATTCCTATCCACATTCCTTTCCACTGAATTCAGCAATCCATTACACATTGCATTAAAGTCTTGTCCATATTCCGTTCCACATTCCATTCCACATTCCATTCAATTAAATTACACATTGCTTTCCATTCCATTTGATTGCATTCCACATTACATTCTACTTTCCGTTCCATTCCATTCCACGTTCCATTCTACGTTCCACTCCATTCCATTGCACATTCCATTCCATTCCATTCCACATTCCTTTCCACATTCCATTCCATAATCCATTCCACACTGCCCTCAAAGTTCCATTCCATTCCATTCCGTGTTCAATAATACGTTCCAATCAATTCCATTACACGTTCCATTCCACATTCCATTCCTTTGAATTCCACGTTCCATTCCACATTCAATTCCTCATTCCATTCCACAGTGCATTCCATTCCATTGCATATTCTATTCTTCAATCCATTCCACTCCATTCCACATTACATTCCACATTCCATTCCACATTCCATTCCTTTCCATTCTGTATTACATGTCACATTCCATTCCATTCCATTCCTCAATCCACTGCACATTCCATTCCATTCCATTCCACATTCCATTCCACATTCCATACCATTCCATTCAATATCATTCCACATTCCTTTCTGTTTCATTCCGCACTACATTCAATTCCCTTCCACATTCCATTCCATTCCATTCCAGATTCCATTCCATTCCTTTCCACATTCCATTCCATTCCATTCCACATTCCATTCCATTCCATTCCACATACCATTCCACATTCCATTCTATTCCATTCCACATTCCATTCCTTACCTTCTGCATTCCATTCCACATTCCTTTCCATTCCACCCCATGTTCAATTCCATTCGGTTCCATATTTTATATTCCATTCCATTCCATATTCCATTACATTCTATTCCATTCCACATTCTATTCCACATTCCATTCCATTCCATTCCAAATTCCATTCAACATTCAATTCCATTCCATTCCAGATTAATTTCCATTTCATTCCATTCTCTTTCATATTCCATTCCTTTCCATACCATTCAATTTTCCATTCCATTCCATTCCACATTCCATTCCATTCCACATTCCATTCCAATACATTCCATTCCATTTCACCTTCCATTCCATTCCATTCCACATTCCATTCCATTGCAATCCACTTTCCATTCCACATTCCATTCCACATTCCATTCCATTCCATTGCATTCCATTGCATATTCCACTCCATTCCATTACAAATTCCATTTAATTCCATTCCACATTCCATGGCATTCCAATAAAGATTCCATTCCAATCCATTCCACATTCCATTCCGCTTCCCATTTCATTCCATTCCGCATTCCATTCCACATTCCATTCCATTCCATTTCACATTCCATTCCATATTCCATTCCATTCCACATTCCATTACATTCCATTCCAGAGTCCATTACACAATGCATCCCATTCCATTCCAAATTCCATTCCACAATCCTTTCCATTACATTCCGCATTCTATTCCATTCCATTCCATTCAACATTCCATTCCATTACATTGAATTCCACATTCCATTCCATTCCACATTCCATTCCATTCCATTCCGTTCCACAATCCATTGCACATTCCAATTCATTGCATTCCACATTCCCTTCCACATTCCATTCCTTTCAATTTCTCATTCCATACCACATTCCATTGAATTTCTTTCGACATTCCATTCCACATTCCATTTCACATTAAATTCCAGACTCCATTCCACATTCCCTTCCATTTCATTTCACAATCCTTTCCATTCCGTTCTATATTCCATTCCACATTCCATTCCGTTCCATTCCACATTCCACTCCATTCCATTCAGCATTCCTTTCAATTCCATTCCATTCCAAATTCCATACCATTCCATTCCACATTCCATTCCTTTCCATTCCACATTCCTTTGCCTTCCATTCCACATTCCATTGCATTCCATTCCACATTCCAAAACATTCCCTTCCATTCCACATTCCATTATATTGCATTCCACTTTCCATTCCATTGCATTCCATTCCACATTGCATTCCATTGTATTGCACATTCCATTCCACATTCCATTCGACATTCCATTCCATTTCATTCCAATCTTCATTCCATTCCATTCCATTCCACATTCCATTCCATTCCATTCCACATTCCATTCCATTTCATTCCACTTTCCATTCCATTCCATTACACATTGCATTCCATTCCATTACACATTCCATTCTACGGTCTATTGCATTCGTTTCCACATTCCATTCCTGGTTCCTTTCCATTAGTTTCCACATTCCGTTCCACTTTGCATTGCAGATTCCATTCCACATTCCATTCCACATTCCATTCCAGACTCCATTCCACATTCCATTCCATTCTATTCCACATTCCATTCCACATTTCACTCCACATTCCATTCCATTACATTCCATTCCAATTTCCATTCCACTTTCCATTCCACATTCCATTCCACATACCATTCCATTCCACTCCACGTTACATTTCACGTTCCATTCCATTCCATTCCACTTTTGATTCCACATTCCTTTCCACATACCTTTACATTCCACATTCCATTCCAAATTCCATTGCATTCCTCTCCACATTCCATTCCACTTTCCATTCCATTCCTTTCCAGATTCCCCTCCATTCCAATCCACATTCTTTTCCACATTCCATTCAATGGCATTGCTCATTCCATTCCACATTCCATTCAGTTCCATTCCACGTTTCATAACACACTCCATTCCATTGCATTCCACATTCCATTCCACGACCAATTCCACATTCCGTTACACGTTCCTTTCCATTCTATTCCACGATCAATTCCACGTTCCTTTCCATTACATTCCACGTTCCATTGCTCATTCCGTTGCACATTCCTTTCCACCTTCCATTCCACCTTCCATTCTATGTCCCATTTCATGTCAATCCACGTTCCATTCCATTCCATTCACGTTCCATTTCATTCAATTCCACATTCCCTTCATCATTCCATTTCACATTCCATTCCACATTCCATTTCACCTTCCATTCCATTCCATTCCATTCCATTACACATTCCATTGCATTTAATTCGACTTTCCCTTCCATTCCATTCCACATTCCATTCCACGTTACATTCCATGTTCCATGCCACTTTCCATTCCACGTTCCATTTCACTTTCCATTCCATTCCATTCCACATTGCATTCCACATTCAATCAAATTCCATTCCTCATTCCATACAAACCAATTCCATTCCATTCCACATTCCATTGCATTCCATTCCACATTCCATTCCACATTCCAATCCATTCCATTCCACATTGCATTTCTCTTTACATTCCACAATCCATTGCATTCAAATTTCCATTCCAAATTCCATGCCATTCCATCCCTCATTGCGTTCCACATTCCATTCCATTCCTTTCCACATTCCTTTCCATTCCATTCCACTTTCCCTTCCACATTTCATTGCATTCCATTCCACTTTCCATTTCACATTCCATTCCATTCCGTTCCACAATCCATTCTATTCCTTTCCACGATCCATTCTACGTTCCTTTCCACATTCCATTCTACCATCCATGCCACATTCCATTCCATTCAGTTCCATGATCCATTAAATATTATTCCACGATCCACTTCATTCCATTCCACATTCCAATCCACTTTCCATTTCACATTCCATTACACATTCCTATTCTCATGCCATTTCATTCCATTCTATTCCATTGCACATTACATTAAATTCCATTGCACATTCCATTCCAAATAACATTCAATTCCATTCCACAATCCATTCCATTTCATTCCACATTTCATTCCATTCCATTCCACATTTCATTCCATTCCATTCCAAATTCCATTCCATTCCATTCCACATTCCCTTTCATTCCATTCTATTCCACATTCCATTCCATTCCGTTCCACATTCCACTCCATTCCATTCCACTTTCCATTCCATTTTCAATTCCATTCCACATTGCACTCCACGTTCCATTCCACATTCCATTCCACGTTGCATTCCATTCCATTCCACGTTCAATTCCATGTTCTATTCCATTCCATTCCACATTCGATTCCACATTCTATTCCATTCCATTCAACATTCCATTCGACATTCCTTTCCATTCCACTCCACATTCCATTCCACATAGCATTCAATTCCATTCCACATTCCATTCCATTTCATTCCACATTTCATTCCATTTCATTCCACATTCCATTCCACGTTCCAATCCACATTCCATTGCATTCCTTTCCACGTTCCACTGCCCTCCATTCCACGTTCCAATTCATTGCATTGCATATTCGTTTCCACATTCCATTACACATTCCATTTCACATTCCATTCCATTCCATTCTAATCCACATTGCATTCAATTCCAATCCACATTCCATTCACTTCCATTCCACATTCCATTCCATTCCACATTCCATTCCATTCCACATTCCATTCCATTCCACATTCCATTCCATTCCACATTCCATTCCATTCCACATTCCATTCCATTCCATATTCCATTCCGTTACATTCCACATTCCATTCATTTCCATTCAACATTCAATTCCAAATTCCAATCCACATTCCATTCCATTCCATTGTATTCCATATTCCTTTCCATTCCATCCTATTCCACATTCCATTCCATATTCCATTTCACATTCCATTCCACGTTCCATTCCTTTCCATTCTACATTGCATTCCATTCAATTCCACATTGATTTCCCTTCCATTCCATTCCTCGTTCCATTCCATTCCATTCCATTGCATTCCATTCTATTCCATTCCACGTTCCATTCCACATTCCTTTCCACGTTATATTCCACGTTCAATTCCACGTTCCATTTCAAGTTCCATTCCACATTACATTCCGTTCCATTCCACATTACATACCATTCCATTCCATAGTCCATTCCACGTTTCATTCCATTACATTCCACGATCCGTTCCATCTTCCTTTCCACATTCAATTTCACATTCCATTCAATTCCATTCCACTTTCCATTCCTTTCCATTATTCATTCCATTTCACTTTCCATTCCATTCCATTCAATATTCCATTCCTCATTCCATTCCATTAAATTCCACATTCCATTCCACCTTCCATTCCACATTCCATTTCACATTCCATTCCACTCCACTACAGATTCCATTCCATTCCGTTCCACTTTCCATTCCACATTTCATTCCACATTCCATTCAACATTCCATTCCATTCCATTCCACATTCCATTGCACATTCCATCAAATTCCATTCAGCATTCCATTCCACGTTCCATTCCACGTTAAATTCCATTCCGTTCCATTACATTCCACTTTCCATTTCCTTCCATTCCACATTCCATTCCACATTCCATTTCACATTCCATTCCATTCCATTACACATTCCATTTATCATTGCATTCCACATTCCATTTCACGTTCCTTTCCACCTTCCATTTCACATTCGATTCCATTCATTTCTATTCCACATTCCATTCCACTTTCGATTCCTTTCCATACCACATTCCAGAAGACATTCATTTCCATTTCATTCCACATTGCATTCCACCTTCCCTTCTATGTTCCATTACCTGCTGTAGTCCATTCCATTCCACGTTCCATTCCTTTCCATTCCACATTGCATTTCATTCCATTCCACATTGCATTCCACATTACGTTTCACATTGCATTACAAATTCCAATTCACATTCCATTTCACATTCCATTACATTATATTCCATTACAATCCACATTCCTTTACATTCCAAAGCACTTTCCATTCCTTTCCATTCCACGTTACATTTCATTTCACATTCCATTCCATTTCATTCTACATTCCATTCCATTACATTCCACATTCCTTTCCACATTCCATTCCATGTTATATTCTATGCCATTCCACATTCCACTCCATTCCATACCACATCCTATTCTATTCAATTCCACATTCCCTTCCATTCCATTCCAATCCGAATTCCATTCTAGATTCTATTCCACGTTCCATTCCATTTCATTCCACATTCTAATGCAGTCCATTTAACAATCCAGTCAATTCAATTCCACATTCCATTCCATTCCATTCCATTCTATTCCATTCCGCAATGCATTCCACTCCATTGCGCATTGCATTCCATTCCATTCCATTCCATTCCATTCCATTCCATTCCAAATTCCATTCCATTCCTTTCTATTCTATTCCATTCCACATTCCATTCCATTCCATTCCACATTGCATTCCATTCCATTCCACATTGCATTCCATTCCATTCCACATTCCATTCCATTCCATTCCACATTCCATTTCCTTCCGTTCCATTCCATTCTGCATTCCATTCTATTCCATTCTGCATTGCACTTCAATCCATTCCATTCCATTCTAAATTCCGTTCCTTTCCATTCCATTCCACAGTCCATTCCATTCCATTAAACATTCCACATCATTCCATTCCACAATTCATTCCATTTCTTTCCAAGTTCCATTCAACATTCCATTCCATTTCATTTCATTCTATTCTACATTCCATACCATTCCATTCCATTCCATATTCTATTCCTTTCCATTCCACATTCCATTCCGTTCCATTCCACATACCTTTCAAATCCACTGCACATTCCATTCCACTTTCCTTCCCGCATTCCATTGCACTTTCCATTCCACGTTCCATTCCGCGTTGTATTCCATTTCATTCCACATTCCATAACATTCCATTCCATTCCATTCCAAATTCCATTCCAAATTCCATTCCATTCCATTCCATTCCTTTCCACATTCTATTCCTTTCCATTCCACATTCCATTCCACATTCCACTTAACGTTCCATTCCAAATTCCATTCCACATTCCATTCCACGTTCCATTCCATTCCTTTCCATGTTCCACTCAATGTTCCATTCCGCTTTGAATTCCAGTTTGGATTCCACGTTCCATTCCATTCCATTCCACGTTCCATTCCATCTTCCATTCCATTACTTTTCATTCCAGATTCCATTCCGTATTCCATTCCACGTTCAATTCCTCATTCCATTCCACGATCTTTTCCACTTTCCATTCCACATTACATTTCACTTTCCATTCCATTTCATTCCACATTCCATTCCACAGACTATTCCACATACCATTCCACATTCCATTCCATTCCCTTCAATATTCCATTCCACATTCCATTCCATTCCACATTCCATTCCATTCTATTCAATATTCCATTCCACATTCCATTCCATTCCACATTCCATTCCATTCCATTCCAATTTCCCTTCCACTTTCCATTACACTTTCCTTTCCACATAACATTCCGTTCCATTTCACATTACATTCCACGTCCCATTCTATTCCATTCCACTTTCGATTCCACATTCCACTCCACATTGCTTTCCATTCCACATACCATTCCAAATTCCATTGCATTCCTGTCCACATTCCATTCCTAGTTGCATTCCATTCCATTCCACATTCCCCTGCATTCCAATCCACATTCCATTCCACATTCCATTCGATTCTGTTGCTCATTCTATTCCACATTCCATTCCATTCCATTATGCATTCAATTCCACATTCCATTCCATTCCTTTCCACATTCAATTCCACATTCCATTCCATTCAATTTCACTTTCCATTCCACGATCACTTCCATATTCCATGCCTTTCCATTCGACATTCCATTCCGCATTCCATTGCACATTCCATTCCACGTTCCATTCCAACATCCATTCCACATCTCATTTCATTCCATTCCACATCTCATTTCATTCCATTCCACATTTCATTCCATTCCATTCTACATTCTGTGTCATTCAATTCAACATTCCAATCTACATTGCATTTCACATTCCATTCCACATTCCATTTCACATTCCATTCAATTCCATTCCAATTTCCTTTCCACATTCCATTCTATTCCATCCCACATTGCATTCCACATTCCGTTCCATTCCTTTCCGCATTCCATTCCATTCTATTCCACTTTCCATTCCACATTCCTTTGCATTTCCTTTCACTTTCCATTCCACATTCCATTCCATTCCTTTCCACGTACCATTCTGCGTTCTATTCCATGTTCCATTCCACAATCCATTCCGTTCAATTCCACATTCCTTTCCATACCATTCCACGACCCACTTCATTCCATGCCACATTCCAATCCACGTTACATTACATATTCCATTCCACATTTCATTTTGCATACCAGTTCATTCCATTCTATTTCATTGCACATTCCATTCAATTCCATTCCACATTCCATTCCAAATAACATTCAATTCCATTCCACATTCCATTGCATTACATTGCACATACCATTCCATTTCATTCCACATTTCTTTCCATTCCATTCCACTTTCCATTCCACATTCAATTCCATTCCATACCACATTCCCTTCCACATTGCACTCCACGTTCCATTACACATTCCATTCCAAGTTTCATTCTATTCCATTCCACGTTCCATTCCATTCCATACCACGTTCCATTCCATGTTCTATTCCATTCCATGTTCTATTCCATTCCATTCCACTTTTGATTCCACTTTCCATTCCCTTCCATTACACATTCCATTCGACATTCCATTCCATTCCACTCCACATTCTATTTCACATTCTATTCCATTCCACATTCCATTCCCATTCCATTCCACGTTCCAATCCACATTCCATTACATTCCATTCCACGTTCCACTACACTCCATTCCACGTTCCACTACACTCCATTCCACGTTCCAATTCATTCCATTGCACATTCGTTTTCACATTCAATTACAAATTCCGTTACACTCCATTCTAATCCACATTGAATTCATTTAAAATCCACTTTCCATTCCATTCCTTTCCACGTTTCACTCCATTCCACATTCCATTCCACATTCCATTTTCTTCCATTCTACATTCCATTCCATTCCATTCCCCCTTCCATTCCACATTCCATTCCATTCCATTCTATTCCACATTCCATTCCATTCCATTTCACTTTCTATTCCATTCTATTCCACATTCCATTCCACATATCATTTCACATACCATTCCACGTTTCATTCCATTCCATTCTACATTCCATTCCATTCAATTATACTTTCTTTTCCATTCCATTCCATTCCTCATTCCATTCCATTCCATTCCGCATTCCTTTCCATTCCATTCCATTCCACGTTCCATTCCACATTCCATTCCATGTTCCATTCCATGTTCCATGCCACGTTCCTTTCCACGTTCAATTCCACATTCCATTCCATTCCCTTCCAGGTTTCGTAAAATTCCACTCCATAGTCCATTCCACGTTTCATTCCATTCCATTCCACGTTCCATTCCACCTTGCTTTCCACATTCCTTTTACATTCCATTCGATTCCATTACACATTCCATTCCTTTCCATTATACATTCCATTCCACATTCCATTGCATTCCACATTCCATTCCTTTCTATTATACATTCCATTCCACATTCCATTCCATTGCATTCCATATTCCATTCTTCGTTCCATTCCATTCCATTCCACATTCCATTCCACCTTCTTTTCCACATTCCATTTCACACTCCAATCAATTCCATTCCACATGCCATTGCATTCCATTCCACATTCCATTCCACGTTCCATTCCATGTTCTATTCCATTCCATTCCACATTCCTTTCCACATTCCATTCCATTCCATTTTACATTCCACTCGACATTCCATTCCATTCCACTCCACATTCCATTTCACACTACATTCCATTCCATTCCACATTCCATTCCACATTCCATTCCACGTTCCAATCCATGTTCCATTGCATTCCATTCCACGTTCCACTGCACTCCGTTCCACGTTACAATTCATTCCATTCCACATTCGTTTACACATTCCTTTACGCATTCAATTTCACATTCCATTCCATTCCATTCTATTCCACATTGCATTCAATTCCAATCGACATTCCATTCCATTCAATTTCACGATCTATTCCATTCCACATTCCATTCCATTCCCTTCCACCTACGATTCCGTTCCATTCCACATTCCATTACATTACATTCCACATTCCATTCCATTCCATTCTATACCACATTCCATTCCATTCCATTCCACTTTCCATTCCCTTCTTTTCCAACTACCATTCCACATTGCTTTTCACATTGCATTCCACGTTCCATTCCATTCAATTCCACATTCCATTCTATTCCATTCAATTCCTCATTCCATCCCATTGCATTCCGCATTGCATTCCATTGCATTTCAATCCATTCGACATTCCATTCCATTCCATTCCACGTTCCATTTCAAATTCCATTCCGCTTTCCATTCCGCTTTCCATTCCACGTTCCATTCCATGATCTATTCCACATTCCATTCCATTCCATTCCACATTACATACCACATTCTATTCCACATTCCATTTCACATTCCCTTTAATTCCATTCCTCATTCCGTTCCATTCCATTCCGCATTCCATTCCACATTCCATTCCATTCCGTTCCACATTCCATTCAGCATTCCATTCCACATTCTATTTCATATTCCTTTCCTCACTCCATTTCACATTCGATTCCATTCCATTCCATTCCCCATTCAATTCCACATTCCATTCCACTTTCCATTCCACATTCCATTCCACGTTCCATTCTATGTTCCATTACATGTTGCATTCCATTCCATTCCACGTTCCATTAAATTGCATTCCATGTTGCATTTCTTTCATTTCCACGTTTCATTCCACATTCAGTTTCACGTTCCATTCCATATTCCATTTCACATTCCCTTACACATTCCATTCCATTACATTGCATTACAATCCACATTCATTTACATTCCAATCCACATTCCATTGCTTTCCATTACACGTTACATTCCATTCCACATTCCATTCAATTCCATTCCACATTCCATTCCATTCCATTCCACATTCCTTTCCACAATCCATTCCACATTCCATTCTACGATCCATTCTATTCCATTCCACATAGCATTCCTTTCCTTTACACATTCCATTCTGTTAAATTCCACATTCCTTTCCATTACATTCCATTCAGAATTCCATTCCACATTCCATTCTACATTCCATTCCATTTCATTCCATATTCCATTCCATTCCATTCCACATTCCGTTCCATTCTATTCCATTCCACATTCCATTCCAATCCATTCCACTTTCCTTTCCACATTCCATTCCACATTCCATTCCAAGATCCATTCTATTCCATTCCACATTCCATTCCATTCCATTCCACATTCCATTCCATTTCATTACACACTCCTTTCTATTAAATTCCACATTCCTTTCCATTCCATTGCATTCCGAATTCCATTCCACATTCCGTTCTACGTTCCATTCCATTTCATTCCACATTCCATTCAGTTCCTTTCCACATTCCATTCAATTCAATTCCACATTCCATTCCATTCCATTCCACTCCGCATTCCGTTACATTCCATTACGCTTTGCATTCCATTCCATTCCATTCCTTTCCATTCCAAATTCCATTCCATTCAATTTCATTCCATTCCATTCCACAGTCCATTCCATTCCATTCCGCATTCCATTCCATTCCATTCCATTCCAAATTCCATTCCAAATTCCATTCCTCTTTCCATTCCATTCCATTCCACATTCCTTTCCATTCAATTCCAAATTCCATTCCTTTCCATTCCAGTCCATTCCATTCCACATTCCATTCCATTCAATTCCAAATTCCATTCCTTTCCAATGCATTCCATTCCGCATTCTTTTCCTTTCCATTCTGCATTCCATTCCATTCAATTCCACAATCCATTCCATTTCATTTCACATTCCATTCCATTCCATTTAATTCTATTCTATATTCCATACCATTCCATTCCATTCCTCATTCCTTTCCTTTCCATTCCACATTACATACCATTCCATTTCACATTCCATTTCAATGCTCTCCACATTCCATTCCACGTTCATTTCCACAATCCATTGCACGTTCCATTCCACGTTCCATTCCACGTTCTATTCCATTCCATTCCACATTCCCTTCCACATTCCATTACGTTTCATTCCATATTCCATTCCACATTCCATTCCATTCCTTTCATCATGCCATTCCACATTCCATGACATTCCATTCCATTCCACATTCCATTTCACTTTCCTTTCCACATACCATTTCACATTTCATTCCATTCCATTCCACATTCCATTCCACATTCCATTCTACATTCCAATCCATGTTCCACTCCATACAATTCCACCCTCCATTCCGTTCCATTCCACATTCTATTTCATTCTATTCCATGTTCCATTCCACATTCCATTCCACATTCCATTTCGCATTCCATTTTGCTTTCTATTGCTTTCCATTCTATTCCATTCCACATTCCATTCAATTCCAACCCACATTCCTTTCCATTCCATTCCACGTTCCCTTCCATTCCACATTGCATTCCATTCCATTCCACATTCCATTTCACATTCCCTTCCTTTCAATTCCACAGTCCATTCCATTCCATTCCATACCATTCCATATTACATTCCACGTTCAATTCCATTCCATTCAACATTGCTTTCCACGTTCCTTTCCACATTCCATTACACGTTCCATTCCACTTTCCATTTGACATTCCATTCCATTCCATTCCACGTTCCACTCCTTTTCATTCCACATTCCAATCCTTTTCATTCCACGTTCCGTTTCATTCCACTCCACATTCAATTTCATTCCATTCCACTTTCCATACCTCATTCCATTTCACTTTCCATGCTACATTCCATTTCGCATTCCTTTCTTTTCCAATTCATATTCCATTGCATTCCATTCAACCTTGTATTTCATTCCACATTCCATTGCATTCCACATCCCATACCATTCCATTCCACATTCCATTCCATTCCATTCCACATTCCATTCTACATTCCATTCCATTCCATTCTATTCCACATTCTATTCCACATTCCCTTCCACATTCCATTCCATTTTCGATTCCACGTTCCACTCCATATTCCATTCCATGTTCCAATCCATTCCATTCCATTCCATTCCGCATACCACATTCCATTCTATTACATTCCATTCCACATTCTATTCCACATTCCATTCCATTGCATTCCACATTCCATTCCACATTCCATTCCATTACATTCCCCATTCCACAACATTGCATTCCACATTCCATTCCATTCAATTTCACGTTCCATTCCACGTTCCACTGCACGTTCCATTTCACTTTCCATTAAAAGTTCCATTCCACTTTCCGTTCCACCTTCCATTCCATTCCATTCCATTCCATTGCACATTCCATTCCATTCCATTCCACTTTCCCTTCAATTACATTCCACATTCCATTCCACATTCCATTCCACATTCCATTCCGTTACATTCCACATTTCATTCCACACTTCATTCCATATTCCATTCCACATTCCATTCTGTTCCATTCCACATTCCATTCCACATTTCATTCCACATTCCATTCCACATTCTATTTCACACTCCATTCCACATTATATTTCATATTCCATTCCATTCCATTCCCCATTCCATTCCACATTGCATTCCATTCCTTTCCACATTTCATTCCACATTCCATTTCACTTTCCATTTCATCACATTCCACATTCTATTAAACATTCCATTCCATGTCCCATTACTTTCCATTCCACGTTCAATTCCACGTTCAATTCCATTTCATTTCACTTTCCATTCTACATTCCATTCCACATTCCATTCCGGTCCATTCAACATTCCATCCCACACTCCAATCCGTTCCATTCCACATTGCGTTCCAAACTCCATTCTTCGTTCCATTCCACATTCAATTACACAATTCATTCTGTTCAATTCCACATTCTATTCCACACTCCTTTCCACATTCCATTCCACATTCCATTCCTTTGCATTTCTCATTCCTTTCCGCATTCCATTCCACAATCCATTCCACATCCATTCCACATTCCTTTCCATTCCATTCCATTCCTTTCCACATTCCATTGGATTCCATTCCACATTCCTTTCCACATTGCATTCCACGTTTCATTCCAATTTCCATTCCGCATTCCATTTCATTCCATTCCACATTCCATTCCATTCCATTCCACTTTCCATTCCATTCCATTCCATATTCCTTTCCAAATTCCATTCCATTCCATTCCACATTCCATTCCACATTCCTTTCCACGTTCCATTCCATATACTATTACATTCTATTCCACATTCTGTTCAATTCCATTACATATTCCATTTCATTCCATTCCGCATTTCACTCCGCATTCCATTACATTCTGTTTCACATTCCATTCCATTCCATTCCATTTCAGTCCACATTGCATTCAATTACATTACATTGAACATTCCATTTCATTCCATTGCACATTCCATTTCATTCCATTCTATTCAACATTCCATTCGATTATCTTCCACATTCCATTCCATTCCATTCTATTCCACATTCCATACCGTTCCATTTCACATTCTCTTCCATTCCATTCCACATTCCATTCCTCATTCCATTATATTCCATTCCACCTCCTATTACACTTTCCACTCCACGTTCCATTCCGCGTTCCAATCCATGTTTCATTCCACTTTGCTTTCCACATTCCATTCCATCCCTTTCCATTCCATTCCACATTCCATTCCATTCCATTACACATTCCATTCCATTCCATTCCACGTTCCATTCCATTCCACATTCCATTCCAGATTCCATTCCATTCCATTATACTCCTTTCCATTCTATTCTATTCCTTTCCATTCCATTCCACATTGCATTTCATTCCATTACACCTTCCCTTCCATTCCACTGCATTCCAGTCCTCATTCCATTTTGTACTCCATTCCAAGTTCCTTTCCACGTTCCATTCCCCATTGCATTCCATTGCCTTCCATTCCACTCCATTCCATTCCGCAATCCATTCTACATTCCATTCCATTCCATTCCATTCCATTCCATTCCACTACATTCCACTTCACATTCCTTTCCGCATTCCATTCCATTCCATTCCACCTTTCTTTCTACACCTTTCCACATTCCATTCCATTCCATTCCCTTCCATTCCACATTCCATTCCACTTTCCATTCCACATTCCGTTCCATATTCCATTCCATTTTGCATTCCACATTCCATTCCACATTCCATTCCATTCCATTGCATTCCACATTCCATTCCACATGGCATTACATTTTTATTCCACATTCCATTCCACATTCCGTTCCATTCCATTCCACATTCCATTCCACGTTCCATTCCATTTCACTCCACATTCGATTCCACGTTGCATTACACTTTCCATTGAACGTTCCTTTCCACTTTCCATTTGACATTCCATTCCATTCCATTCCACGTTCCACTACTGTGCATTCCACCTTACATTTCATTGCATTCCACATTCCATACCACATTCCATTTCACATTTCATTCCACATTCCATTTCGCCTTCCATTCCATTCCATTCCATTCTACATTCCTTTCCTTTCCAATCCATATTCCATTCCATGCCATTCCACATTGCATTTCATTCCCGATTTCATTCCATTCCACATCCCATTCCATTCCGTTCCACCTTCCATTCCTGTCCAGTTCACATTCCATTCCACATTCCTTTCCATTCCATTCTATTACACATTCTATTCCTCAATGCTAGTTTCATTCCATTCCATTCCACATTCCATTCCATTCTACTCCGCATTCCAGTCCATTCTATTCCATATTCCATTCCAAGTTCCATTCCACGTTCCATTGCTCCTTCAATTCCAAGTTCCGTTCCACGTTCCTTTCAATGAACCATTCCAAGTTTCATTCCATTCCATTCCACATCGCATTCCATTCCATTCCAAATTCCATTCCACATTCCAATCCATTCCATTCCGCACTCCATTCCACATTACATTACATTCCATTCCACCTTCCTTTCCACTTTCCTCTCCATTTCATTCCATTCCACATTGCATACCATTCTAATTCACGATCCATACCACATTCCAGTCCATTCCATTCCACCTTCCTTTCCACATTCCATTCTTTTCCATTCCAAATTCAATTCCACATTCCACTACATTACATTATATTCCACATTCCATACCGCATTCCATTCAATTCCATGAAACATAGCATTCCATTCAATTTCACATTCCATTCCATTCGATTACATTCCATTCCAACTTCTTTTCCACATTCCATTCCATACCATTCCATTCCACATGCCATTCCATATTCAATTCCTTTCCATTCCACATTCCATTCCATTTCATTGCACATTCCATTCCACAATTCATTGCACATTTCATTCCACGTTCCAATTCACATTCCCTTCCACATTCCATACCACATTCCATTGCATTCCATTAAACATAGCATTGCATTCCATTCCATTCCACATTCGATTCCGTTCCATTCCATTGCACACCAACTTCTATTCCACATTCCATTCCATACCTTTCCATTACACATGCCATTCCACATTCCATTCCTTTCCATTCCACATTCCTTTCCATTCCATTCCACATTCTGTTCCTCTTTCCATTCCACATTCCATTCCTTTCTATTCCACATTCCATTCTATTGCATTCCACATTCCATTCCATTGCATTCCACATTCCATTCCATTCCATTCCACTTTCCATTTGACGTTCCATGGCATTCCAATCCCCATTCCATCCCACATTCCATTCCATTCCGCATTCCATTCCACATTTACACCCACATTCCGTTCCATTACATTTCACATTCCATTTTACTTTCCATTCCATTCCACTCCAAATTCCATTCCACATTCGATTACATTCCTTTCCAAATTATATTTCACTGCATTCCACATTCCAATCCCCATTGCTTTCCATCTTCTATTTCATCCCATTCCACGTTTCATTCCAACTTCCATTCCACATTCCATTCCATTCCATGCCACACATCATTCCACATTCCATTCCATATTCCATTCCACATTCAATTCCGCATTGCATTTGGCATTTAATTCCTTTCCATTCCATTCCATTCCACATTCCATTCCATTCCATTCCACATTCCATTCCGTTTCATTCGTGTCCATTCCACATTAAATTCCACATTCCACATTCCATCCATGTTCCACTCCTTTCCATTCCACATTACATTCCATTTATTTCCACATTCCTTACCACTCCATTCTGCATTCAATTCCATTCCATTCCGCATTCAAATCCAGATTCCATTCCATTCCACACTGCATTAAATTCCAAATTCCATTGCATTCCTTTCCACATTCCATTCCATTCCTTTCCATTCCACATTCCATTCCATTGCATTCCACATTCTATTCCTCATTCCATTCCATTTCATTCCACATTCAATTCCACATTCCTTTCCTTTCCACTCCACATTCCATTCCATTCCATTGAACGTTCCATTCATTTCCATTCCACATTACATTCCACATTCAATTCCATTCCTTTCCACATTTCATTCCACATTCCATTCAACATTCCACTTCACATTCTATTCAACATTCCATTCCGCATTCCATTCCACTCCATTCCATTCCATTTCACATTCCATTCCACACTCCATTCTGTTCTGTTCCACATTCCGCATTCCATTCCACTCCATTCCATTCCATTTCACATTCCATTCCACACTCCATTCTGTTCTGTTCCACATTCCATAACACATTCCTTTCCACATTCCTTTCCACATTCCATTCCATTCCATTCCATTTCACATTCCATTCCACCTTCCATTCCACATTCCATTCCATTCCATTCCAAGTTTCATTCCACTTTCCATTCCACGTTACATTCCAAATTGCATTCCATTCCACATTCCATTCCACGTTCCATTCCACATTCCTTTTCATTACTTAACACATTCAATTCCATATTCCATTCCACATTCCTTTCCATGATCCATTCCTTTGAATTCCACATGACACTCCACATTGCATTCCACATTCCATTCCACATTCTCTTCCACATTCCAGTCCACATTCCATTATATTCCATTCCACATTCCATTCCATTCCATTCCTCATTCTTTACAACATTCCATTCCACATTCCATTCCATTCCATTCCAGATTCCTTTCCACATTCCTTTCCATTCCAGTCCACATTCTATTCAACTTTCCATTCCATTCCATTCCACATTCCATTCCACATTCCATTCCACATTCCCTTCCACTTTCCATTCCATTCCGTTCCACTTTCCATTCCACATTCCATTCCATTCCATTCCACATTCTATTTCACATTCCATTCCAGAATCCATTCCACTCCATTCCACATTCCATTCCATTGCATTTCACATATCATTACATTCCATTTCACATTCCATTCGACATTCCATTGCATTCCAATCCACATTACATTCCACATTCCTTTCAATTCCATTCCCAATTTCATTCCACATTCCATTCCACATTCCATTCCATTCCATTCCGCATTCGATTCCACATTCCACTCCACATTCCTTTCCACATTCCATTCAATTCCATTCCACATCCCATTCCACATTCCACTCCACATTCCATTCCACATTTTATGACATTCCTTTCCACATTCCATTCCATCCCATTCCACATTCCATTCCACATTGCATTCCACTCCACATTACATTCCACCTTCTATTCCATTCCATTCCACGTTTCATTCCACCTTCCCTTCCAGGTTCCATTCCACTTTCCATTCGACGTTCCATTGCGTTCCATTCCTCGTTCCATTCCAACATTCAGAAAACGTTCCATTCCATTCCACCTTCCATTCCACATTCCATTCCATTCCGTTACACTTTCCATTCCACATTCCATACCACGTTCCATTCCACTTTCCATTATGTTCCATTCCACATTAAATTCCACATTCCATTTCACATTCTATTCCACATTCCATACCACATTCCATTCGATTCTATTCCACATTCCATTACACTTTCCTTTCCACAGTACATTCCACATTCTATTCCATTACATTCCATTCCACATTCCATTTCACATTCCATTCCACATTCCATTGCATTCCATTCCACGTTCCATTCCACATTCCATTCTACGTTGCATTCCACGTTCCTTTCCATTCCGTTCCACGTTCCGTCCCACATTCCATTCCACATTCCATTCCACATTCCTTTCCGTTCCATTCCACGTTCCACCCAAATTTGCATTCAATTCCATTGTACGTTCCATTCCACGTTCCATTCCTCATTCCATACCACACTCCATTCCATTCCTTTCCATATTCCATTCCATTCCATTCCACATTCCAAAACATTCCATTCCACATTCCGTTCCACCTTCCTTTCCATTCCATTCTATTGCACATTCCATTCCTATCCTTTCTATTAGACATTCCATTCCAGTCCATTACACATTCCTTTCTATTCCATTCCATATTCCATTCCACATTCCATTCCACGTTCCACTCCACGATCCATTGCTTTCCATTCCACATTCCATTGCATTCCATTCCACGTTGCATTCCATATTCCATTCCATTCCTTTTGACATTCATTTCCATTCCATTCCACATACTATTCCACATTCCATTGCACATCCCTTTCCATTCCACATTACGTTCCCCATTCCATTCCATTCCATTCCATATTCCATTCCACTTTCCCTTCCATTCCATTCGTCATTCCATTCCATTCCGTTGCACATTCCATGTTCCATTCCACGTTCCATTCCAAGTTCCATTCCAAGTTCCATCCCATTCAATTCCACATTCCATTCCACAATTCATTCCATTCTATTTCACATTCCATTCCACATTCCATTCCACGTTCCGTTCATCATTCCATTCCTCATTCCATTCCATAATACATTTCATTCCATTCCACATTGCATTCCTTATTCCAATGAATTCCACATTCCATTCCATTCCATTCCACGTTCCATTCCACATTCCATTCCATTCCATTCCACATTGCATTACACATTCCTTTCCACAATCTATTCCACATTCCATTCCATTCCATTCCACATTCAATTCCACATTCCAATCCATTACATTCTAGTCAATTCCACATGCCATTCCACATTCCAATCCATTCCATTCCACATTCCATTCCACATTCGATTGCATTCCTTTCCACATTCCATGCCATTCCATTCCACTGTCCATTCCACCTTCTATTCCATTCCATTCCACATTTCATTCCACCTTCCACTGCACGTTCCTTTCCACTTTCCATTCTACGTTCCATTGCTTTCCATTCCACGTTCCATTCCAACTTCCGTTCCACATTCTGATCCTTTCCATGCCATTCTGGTCAACATTCCATTCCATTCCATTCCACATTCCATTCCATTCCTTTCCACATTCCTTTCCTTTCCATTGAACATTCCATTCCACATTCCATTTCACTTTCTATTCCACATTCCCTTCCACATTCAAATCCACTTTCCATTTCATTCCATTCCACTTTCCATTCAATGATCCATTCCCCATTCCATTCCACCTTCCATTCCATTCCATTCCATGTTCCATTCCATGTTCCATTCCACATTCCTTTCCACCTTCCATTTGCTGTTGCATTCCAAGTTCCATTCCAAGTTCCATTCCATTCCACCTTCTATTCCACATTCCATTCCTTTCCATTACACTTTCCGTTCCACATTCCATACAACATTACATTCCACTTTCCGTTACTTTCCATTCCACATTAAATTCCACATTCCATTTCACATTCTATTCCACATTCCATTCCACGTTCCATTCCGTTCTATTCCACGTTCCATTACACATTCCTTTCAACATTCCATTCCACATTCTATTCCATTACATTCCATTCTACATTCCTTTCCACATTACATTCAACATTCCATTGCATTCCATACCGCGTTTCATTCCACATTCCATTTCACTTTCCATTCCACCTTCCATTACATTCCATTTCATGTTCCATTTCATTCCATTCCACATTTCATTCCACATTCCATTTCATATTCCATTCCACCTTCCATTCTATTCCATGCGTTTCCAATCCTCATTCCATTCCATTCAATTCCACTTCCCATTCCATTCAATTCCTCATTCCATTCCATTCCTTTCCACTTCCATTCCATTCCATTCCTCATTCCACAGCATTCCATTCCTTTCCAATTTTAATTCCACATTCCATTCACATTCCATTCCCTTCCATTCCACATTCCATTCTCCGTTCCATTCCATTCCACTCCAAATTCCTTACCACTCAATTCCATTCCATTCCATTCCATTCGACATTCCATTCCACATTCCATTCCATTCCATTCCAAATTCCATACTATTCCCTTCCATTCCATTCGAAATTCCATACCATTCCATTCCATTCCATTCCTGATTGCTTTCCACTATGTTTCACCTTCTATTCCACATTCCATTCCATTCCTTTCCATTCCACATTCCATTCTACATTCCATTTCCTTCCATTTCACATTCCATTCCTTTATATTCCACATTCCATTCCATTCCATCCCACATTCCATTCCACATTCCATTCCATTACATTCTGTTCACATTCTGTTCCATTCCACATTCCATTCCTCGTTCCGTTACACAATCCGTTGTATTCCACTTCACATTCCATTCCACAATGCAATCTATTCCATTCCACGTTCCGTTCCACATTGCATACCACATTCCATTCCATTCCGTTCCGCATTCCATTCCGTTCCAATGCACATGCCATTCCATTCCATTCCACATTCCATTCCACTTTCTATTCCTCCTACCATTCCGTTCCATTCCACGTTCCGTTCCACATTCCATTCCAAATTCCATTCCTGTCGATTCCACATTCCATTGCATTCAATTTGACATTGCTTTCCACATTCCATTCCATTCCATTCCCCATTCCATTCCATTCAATTCCACATTCCACTCCACATTCTATTCCACATTCCATTCCACATTCCATTCCATTCCATTCCACATTCTATTCCATTCCATTCCACATTCCATTCCACATTATATTCCACACTTCTTTCCATATTCCATTCCATTAAATCCAAATTTCATTCAACTTTCTATTCCACTTTCCATTCCACAATGCATTCCATTCCATACCACTTTCCTTCCACATTACATTCCACATTCCAGTACACATTACATTCCATTCTATTCCACATTCCATTGCAGATTCCATTCCACATTCCTTGCCATTCCATTCCACATTCCATTCCACGTTCCATTCAACATTCCATAGCACATTCCATTCCATTCCATTCCACATTATATTCCACAAGGAACTCCATTACTTTTCACATTCCATGCCACATTCTTTTCAACATTCCAATCCATTCAATTCCACTTTCCAATGCAAGTTACATTCCATACCATTCCACGTTCCATTCCACGATCCATTCCACATTCCATTCCACATTCCATTTCACATTCCTTTCCTTTCCATTTCACATTCCATTCCATATACCATTCCACTATATTGCATATTCCATTCCACATTCCATTCCTCTTTGCATTCCTTTCCATCCCACATTACATTCCACATTCCATTCGTTTCCCTTCCACGTGGCAATCCACGTTCCATTCCACTTTCCATTCCACATTCCATTACACTCCATTCCACATTCCTTACCATTCCATTCCATTCCATTCCACAATCAATTCCATTCCATTCCACATTCCGTTCCACATTCCATTCCACATTCCATTCCATTCCAATCCACATTCCATTGCATTCCATTGCACATTCCTTTCCACTTTCCATTCCCTTCCATTCCACATTCCATTCCATTCCATGTTCCCTTCCAAATTCCATTCCACATTGCATTCCTCATTCCATTCCATTCCATTCCACATTCCACTCCATTACTTTCCATTCCATTTCAAATACCATTCCACTTTCCATTAATTTCTATTCCTTTTCATTCCACATTCCAATGCATTCCATTCCACATTCCATTCCATTCCAATCCACATTTCATTCCACATTTTATTCCATTCCATTCCACATTCCATTCCACATTCCATTCCACGTTTCCTTCCACATTCCATTCCATTCCTCATTCCATTTCACATTCCATTCCACATTCCATTCCATTCCTTTCCACATTCCTTTTCACTTTCCATTCCACTTTCCATTCCACAATCCATTCCACATTCCCTTCCATTCCATTCCACACTGTATTGCAAGTTCCATTCCATTCAATTACACGATACATTCCATGTTTCATTCCACATTCCATTCCACATTCCATTCCACCTTCCAATGCATTATATTACACATTCGTCCCCACTTTCCATTCCATTCCATTGCACATTTTGTTCCACATTGCATTACACATTGCATTCCACATTCTGTTCCACATTCCATTCCATTCCATTCCACATTCCATTCCGCATTGTATTCCATTCCATTCCATTCCATTTCACATTCCATTCCACCCTGCATTCCACATTCCAATCTATTGAATTCCACATTCCATTCCACATTCCATTACTTTCAATTCCACATTTCGTTTCACATTCCATTCTGCATTCCATTCCATTCCTTTATATTCCTTTCCATTCCATTCCATGTGCCAGTCCACATTCCATTGATTCCATTCTACGTTCCATTGCAGATATCATTCCATGCCACTCCACGTTGCATTCCACATTCCATTGCATTCCATTCCAAGTTCCATTCCACACTCCATTCCACATTCCATTGCACATTCCTTTCCCTTCCTTTCCACATTCAATTCCACATTCCATTTAACATTCCGTTACATTCCACTTCACATTCCATTCCAGAATCCAATCCATTGCATTCCACATTCCATTCCACATTGCATGCCACATTCCATTCCATTCCATTCCACTTTCCATTCCACATTCCATTCCTTTCCTTCCCACATTCCATTCCACATTCCAATCAATTCCATTCCGCGTTGCATTCTACGTTCAATTCCAGGTTGCATTCCACGTTCCATTCCACTTTCCATTCCATTCAAATCCACATTCCATTCCATTCCATTGCACGTTCCTTTCCACTTTCCATTCCTCATACCATTCCGTTCCATTCCACATTCCATTCCACATTCCATTCCGTTCCATTCCACATTCCATTGCATTCCATTTGACATTGCTTTCCACATTACATTACATTCCATTACACTTTCGATTCCATTCAATTCCAGATTCAACTACACATTCTATTCCACATTCCATTCCACATTACATTCCATTCCATTCCACATTCTATTCCATTCCATTCCACATAACATTCCACATTATATTCCACACTTCTTTCAACATTCCATTCCATTCCCTTCCACGTGGCATTCCACATTCCATTCCATGTTCCATTCCACATTCCATTACATTCCATTCCACATTCCATTCCGTTCCTTTCCACATTCCATTCTTTTCCACATTCCATTCCACAACGTTTTCCATTCCATTACTCATTCCATTCCATTCAATTCCACATTCCTTTCCACATTCCATTCCACATTCCATTGCACGTTCCATTCCATTCCATTCCACATTGCTTTCCATTCCATTCCACGTTCCATTCCACTCAATTCCACATGTCATTCCATTGCACTGCATTCCACATTCCACTCCATTCCATTCGGCATTCCATTCCATTCCATTCCATTCTATTCCACTTTCCATTCCATTCCATTCCACATTCCATTCCATTCCATTCCACATTCCACACCACATTCCATTCCACATTCTGTTACACTTTCCATTCGATTTCATTCCTCGGTCTATTCCACTCCATTTGACATTCCATTGTACGTTCCATTCCATTCCATTCCACATTCCTTTCCATTCAATGCCTCATTTCTTTCCATTCCATTGCATTCCACATACCATTCCATTCCATTCCCATTCCATTCAATTCCTTTCCATTCCATTCCACATTCCATTTCATTCCATTCCACATTCCATTCCATTCCATTCCACATTCCATTCCATATTCTTTTGCACGCTCCATTCAGTTCACGATCCATTCCATACTACATTCCAGATTTCATTCCACATACCATTACACGTTCCATTCGAGCGTCCATTCCACTTTCCATTGCTCGTTGCATTCCATTCCATTTTGCGATCCATTCCACATTCCATTCCATGCTCCATTCCACATTCCATTCCGCATTCCATTCCACATTCAGTTCCATTCCATTCCACATTCCATTCCAGATTCCATTACACATTCCATTCCATTCCATTTCTCATTCCATTCGGCATTCCATTCGACATTCCATTCCACATTCCATTCCACACTCTATTCCATTCCATTCCACATTTCATTTCCATTACATACCATTCCATTCCACATTCCATTGCATTCCATTCTATTCCACATTCCATTTCTAATTGCATTACATTACATTCCCTATTCCATTCCACATTGCATTCCACATTCCATTCCACGTTCCATTCGATTCCATTCCATTTCACTTTCCGTACCATTCCATTCCACATTCCATTCCACTCAGTTCCATATTCGATTGTAGATGGCATTCCATTCCATTCCATTCCACATTCCATTTCACAATCTATTCCATTGCATTCCACATTGCATTCCACATTCCTTTCCACATTCCATTCCACATTCCATTCCATATTCCATTCCACATTTCGTTCCATGCTCCTTTCCAAGTTCCGTTCCATTCCATTCCATTGCATTCCACGTTCCATTTTGCATTCCATTCCCCATTCCATTCCACGTTCCATTTCACAATCCATTCCACATTCCATTCCATTCCACATTCCATTCCACATTCCTTTCCATTCCATTCCAGATTCAATTCCTCATTACAATCCATTCCATTCCACATTCCATTACACGTTCCATTCCACAATCCACTCCACATTCCATTTCACGTTCCATTCCATTCCATTCCACCTTCCATTCCACTTTCCATTCCATTCCATTCCCCATTCAATTCTATGTTCCATTCCACATTCCATTACAAATTCCATTCCATTGCATTACACATTCCATTCCACATTCTATTCCATTCTATTCCACATTCTATTCCATTCCATTCCACGTTGCATTCCATTCCATTTCATTCCACATTTCATTCCATTCCATTCCGCACTCCATTCCATTCCATTCCATTCCATATTCCATTCTAATCCATTCCATTCCATTCCACATTTCTTTTCATTTCATTCCATTCCACATCATATTCCATTCCATTCCATGTTCCATTTCTTTCCATTCCACATTCAATTCCATTCCATTCCTCATTCCATTTCACAGTCCATTCCATTCCATTCCACATTCCATTCCATTCCCCATTCTTTCAACATTACATTCCACGTTCCATTCAAAGTTCCATTCCACGTTCCATTCCATTTTCCATTCCATTGCATTCCATCTTCCATTCCTTTCAATTCCATATTCCATTCCATTTCGTTTCACATTCCATTCCACTTTCAATTTCACATTCCATTCCACATTACATTCCACATTTCATTCCATTCCATTCCATTCCTTTCCATTCCACATTCCATTCCATTCCAATCCACATTCCATTCCATTCCATTCCACATTCCTTTCCATTTCATGTGACATTCCATTTCATTTTCCATTCCACATTCCTTTACATTCCATTCCACTTTCCATTCCATTCCATTCCACATTCGATTCCACATTCTGTTCCACGTTCTATTACTTTCCATTCCTTTCCAAATTCCATTCAATTCCATTCCTCATACCATTCCATTCCACATTCCATTCCATTCCATTCCATTCTACATTCCGTTCCACATTCCATTCCATTTCATTCCACAGTCCATTTCAAATTCCATTGCATTCTATTCCACATTCCATTCCACATTCCATTCCATTGCATTCCACATTCCATTCCATTTCGTTCCACATTGCTTTCCATTCCATTTCATTCCATTCCATTCCATTTCATTGCACATTAGATTCCTTTCCATTCCGTTCCACATTCCCTTCCATTCCATACTGATAACCATTCCATTCCATTCCACATTCCATTCCACATTGCATTCTTTTCCATTTCAGATTCCTTTGCACATTCCATTCCACATTCCATTCCACAATCCCTTCCGTTCCATTGCACATTCCTTTCCATTCGATTCCACTTTCCATTCCACATTCCATTCCATTCCTTTACACATTCTATTGCATTCCATGCCACATTCCATTCCATTGCACGTTCCATTCTAAAAGCCATTGCATTCCATACCACATTCCATTCCACATTCCATTCCGTTCCATTCCACATTCCATTTCACGTTCCATTCCACAGTCCATTCCATTCCATTCCACATTCCATTCCATTCCCTTCCACATTCCATTCCATTTCTTTCCATTCCATGACATTCCATATTCCATTCCACATTCTGTTCCATTCCACATTCCATTCCATTCCAATCCGTTCCACATTCAGTTCCGTTCCACATTCCATTCCATTCCATTGCACATTCCATTCTGCATTCCATTCCATTCCGCATTCCATGCACTTTTCCATTCCATTCCATTGCACATTCCATTCCATTGAATTCCGCTTTCCATTCTAATCCATTCTACGTTCCATTCCACTTTCCATTCCAATATCTATTACACTGCCATTCCATTCCATTCCACGTTCCATTACACTTTCTATTACAATACTTTCCACATTGCAGTCCACTTTCCATTCCACATTCCAGTCCACATTCCATTCCATTCCATTTAATTTCACATGCCATTCCATTCCATTCCACTTTCCATTCCATTCCATTTCACTTTCCATTCCACTTCATTCCATTCCATATTCTATACATTTCCAGATTACATTCCATTCCTTTCCACATTCCATTCATATCCATTCCGTTGCATTCCATTCCACATTCCATTCCATTCCATTTCCTTCCACTTTCTAATCTATTCCACATTCCATTCCATTCCATTCCAGATTTCATTTCATTCCATTCTACATTGCATTCCATTTCAATCCATTCCACATTCTATTCCATTACACAGTCCATTCCATTCCACATTCCACACCACATTCCATTCCACATTCCATTACATTACATTCCACCTTCCAATCGATTCCACATTCCATTTCATTACATTAAAGATTCCAATCCACATTCCATTCCATTCCCTTCCATTCAATCCCACATTCGATTCCATTGCATTCCACATTCCATTTCACATTCAATTCCATGTTCCTTTCCACATTCCATTCCTCGTTCTGCTCCACATTCCATTTCACATTCCATTCCATTTTCCTTTCCATTCAATTCCATGTTTCATTCCACATTCCATTCCATTCCATTCCACTTTCTTTTCCACATTCCATTCCACATTCCATTTCACATTGCATTCTGTTCCATTCCACAATTCGTTACACAATCCATTCCATTCCATTCCACTTTCCATTCCACATGCCATTCAACATTCCCTTCCACATTCCATTCCGTTCCACATTGCATTCCACATTCCTTTCCATTTCATTCAATTCCACATTGCATTCCACATTTCTTTCCATTCCATTTCACATTCCATTCCACATTTGATTCCACTCCATTCAACTTTCCATTCCACGTTTCATTCCACATTCCTTCCCACATTCCATTCCACTTTCCATTCCTTTCCATTCCACGTTCCATTCCACGTTCCATTAGACATTCCATTCCACGTTCCATTCCATGTTCCATTCCATTACATTCCACTTTCCCTTTCATTCCACATTCCATTCATTTCCATTCCACATTCCATTCCACAATACATTGCATTCCATTCCACATTCCATTCCGTATTCCATTCCATTCCATTCCATTCCACATTTCTTTGCACACTAAATGCCATTCCATTCCACATTCCATTGCACATTCCTTTCCACGTTCTGTTCCATGTTCCATTCCAGGTTCCATTGAACGATCCATTCCATGCCATTCCACCTTCCATTCCATTCCATTCCGCATTCCATTTCATTCCCTTCCAAATTCCATTCCACATTCCGTATCACATTCCTTTCCACATTCCATTTAACCTTCTATTCCATTCCATTCCATTCCACTTTCCTTTCCCTTCCATTCCACATTCCATTCCATTCCACTACACATTCCATTCCACATTATATTCCACATTCCATTCCATTCCATTCTATTCCACATTCCATTCCATTCCAGTCCATTCAACATTGCAAACTTTTCCATTCTACATTCCATTCCATTCCACATTCTATTCCATTGCATTCCACATTCCATTCCACATTCCATTCAACATCCATTCCATGTTCCATTCCATTCCATTCCACGTTCCTTTCCACTTTCCATTCCATTCCATTCCACTTTCCATTCTACATTCCATTACACATTCAATTCCACTTTCCATTGCACAATCCATTCCACGTTTCAATCCAGGTTCCATTCCAAGTTGCATTACACATTCAATTCAATTCCATTCCACTTTCCAGTCCAAGTTCTATTCCAGTATACATTCCACATTCCATTCCACATTCCATACCCCATTGCATTCCATTCCATTCCACATTCCATTGCACATTCCCTTCCACATTTCACTCCATTCCATTCCACATTCCATTCCATTCCATTCCACATGATATTCCATTTCATTCCACATTGCATTACTCATTCAATTCCACTTTCCCTTCCACATTCCATTCCATTCCATTCCACGTTCCATTCCATTCCATTCCACGTTACATTTCATTCCGTTCCACATTCCATTCCACATTCCATTTCACATTCCATTCCACATTCTGTTTCAGATTCCATTCCATTCCATTCCATTCCACATTCCATTCCATTCTATACCGCATTCCATTTCATTCCATTTCACATTCCATTGCTTTCCATTCCACATTCCATTCCACATTCCATTCCACATTCCATTCCACATTCCATTCCATGTTCCTTTCCAGTCCATTCCATTCCACATTCCTTACCATTCCATTCCACATTCCATTCCACGTTCCATTGCATTCCATTCCACTTTCCATACCGTTCCATTCCACATTCCTTTCCATTCCATTCCATCCATTGCATATTCCGTTCCATTCCACTCCATTCCACCTTCCATTCCACATTCCGTTCCATTCCACTCCATTCCACCTTCCATTCCACATTCTTTTCCATTGCATTCCACATTCCATTCCATATACCTTTCCACATTCCCTTCCACATTCCATTCCACGTTATATTCCACATTCTATTCCACATTCCATTAAATGTTCCTTACCATTTCCTTTCACGTTCCATTCCCTTATATTACACTTTCCATTTCATTCTATTCCATGTTCCATTCCACATTGCATTTCACATTGCATTCCACCTTCCATTCCTTTCCATTCCCCATTCTATTCCCCATTGCATTCCATTCCACTCCACTTCAAAATTCCATTCAGTTCCACATTCCTTTCCATTCCATTACTTTCCATTCCACATTCCATTCCATTCCACTTCACATTCCATTCTATTCCATTCCATTCCACATTCCATTAAATTTCATTCCACATTACACTACATTGCATTACACATTCCATTCCATTCCATTCCACATTCCATATCATTCCATTCCTTTCCACATTATATTAAATTCCATTCCGTATTCCATTCCATTCCAAATCATTCCATACCATTCCACATTCCATTCCACCTTCCGTTCCCTTCCATTACACATTCCATTTCATTCCATTACACATTCCATTCATTGTTCCATTCCACGTTCCATTCCACGTTCCATTCCATTCCATTCCACATTCCATAAATTTCCATACCATTCCACATTCCATACCTTTCCATTCCATTTCATTCCCGATTCCATTCCATTCCATTACACATTCTATTCTAAATACCATTCCATTACTTTCTACATTCCATTCCACATTCCATTCCATTCCATTCCACATAACATTCATTTCAATTGCACATTCCGTTCCTTTCCAATCCACATTAAATTCCACATTCGATTCCATATTCCCTTCCACATTCCATTCCACGTTCCATTCCACTTTCCATTCCATGCTCCATCCCATTCCATTCCACGTTCCATTCCACATTCCATTCCACATTCCATTCCACGCTCCATTCCACATTCAATTCCAAGTTCCATTCTACGTTGCATTCCATTCCATTACCCTTTCCATTCCCAGTTGCATTCAATTCCATCCCACATTCCACACCACATTCCATTCATTTCCATTCCACATTCCATTCCACAATTTCCATTCCACACTGCATTCCACATTGCATTCCATATTCCATTCCATTCCATTCCACATTCCATTTCACATTCCATTCCGTTCCATTCCACGTTCCATTCCGTTCCATTCCACATTCCGTTCCACAATTTCCATTCCACATTGCATTCCACATTGCATTCCATTTTCCATTCCATTCCTTTCCACATTCCATTCCACATGCATTCCATTCCAGTCCACATTCGATTCCACATTCCATTCCATTCCATTCCACATTCCATTCCATTCCATTCCACATTCCATTACATTCCATTCCTCATTCCATTGCATTCCATTTTACATTCCATTCCATACCACGTTCCATTTAATTCCATTCCATTACCTTCAATTCCTTTCCACATTCCATTCCTTTCCATTCCATTCCAATCCATTCCGCTTTCCATTCCATTCCACATTCCATTCCATTCCATTCCATTCCACATTCCATTCAATTGCATTCCACTGCATTCCACATTCCATTCCATTCCATTCCACATTCCATTTTTTGCATTGCATTCTACATTCCATTTCACATTCCATTCCATTCGATTTCAAATTGCATTCCATTCCATTCAACATTCCTTTCCACATTCCATTCCATTCTGTTCCACATTCCTTTCCACCTTCCATTGCATTCCATACCACATTCAATTACATTCCATTCCTTATTCCTTTCCATTCTATTTCACATTCCATTCCATTCGAAGTCCTATTTAATTCCAATCCTTTCCATTCCATTCCATTCCACATTCCATTCCCTTCCACATTCCAATTCATTACATTCCACGTTCCATTCCACATTCCATTTCACATTCTTGTCTACTTTGCAGTACACCTTTCATTCCACATTATACTACATTCTATTCCACATTTCATTCCACTCCGTTCCACATTCCATTCCTTATTCCATTCCATTCGATTCCACATTCCATTCCATTCCATTCCACATTCCATTCCACTTTCCATTCCATTCCAGTCCACATTCCAGTCCACATTCCATCAGATTCCATTAAACATTTCATTCCACATTCCATTCCATTCCATTCCAATTCACTATCCATTCCTTTCCACATTCCATTCCTCATTCCATTCCATTCCATACCAGATTCCATTCCGTTCCAAATCCTGTTCAATTCCATTCCATTCCACGTTCCATTCAATTCTCTTCCACGTTTGATTCCACTCCATTGCACGTTCCATTTCATTCTACATTCCATTCCCGTTTGCATTCCATTCCATTCCACATTCCATTCCATTCCATTCGTCATTCCATTCCATTCCATTTCACATTCCATTTCATTCCACGTTCCATTTAATTTAATAACATTACATTACGTTGCTTTCCTCATTCAATTCCATTCCATTCCAAATTCCATTCCATTCCATTCCATTGCATTCCATTCTACATTCCATTCCATTCCATTCAACATTTCATTCCATTCCATTACATTCCATTCCACATTCCTTTCCAATCCATCCCACATTTCATTCCATTCCGCATTCCATTCCTTTACACATTCTATTCCACATTCTGTTCCATTTCACATTCCATTCCATTGCTTTCCATTCCACATTACATTCAATTCCATTCCATTCCACATTCCATTCCATCCCATTCCACATTCCAATCCATTCCATTACACTTTCCTTACCATTCCATTCTACATTCCATTCCAAATTCCATTCCACTCCATATTCCATTCCACATACCATTCCACATTCCTTTCCATTCGTTTCTATTCCATTCCGCACTGAATTCCACATTCCTTTCCATCCCATTCCACATTCCAATCCATTCCATTACACTTTCCTTACCATTCCATTCTACATTCCATTCCACATTCCATTCCACTCCATATTCCATTCCACATACCATTCCACATTCCTTTCCATTCGTTTCTATTCCATTCCGCATTGCATTCCACATTCCTTTCCACTCCATTTGACATTCTATTCCACATTCCATTCCATTCCATTCCACATTGCATTCTTCATTTCATTAAACTTTCCAGTCCACGTTCCTTTCCACTTTCCATTGCACGTTCCTTCCCATTACATTCCACGTTCCATTGCATTCGAAATTCCATTCCATTCCATTCCACTTTCAATGCCATTCCATTCCACATTTCTTTCCATTCAATTCCATTGTACATTCCGTTCCACATTGCATTCCATTCCATTCCACTTTCCATTCCATTCCATTCCACATTCCATTCCATTCCATTCCACATTCCATTCCATTCCATTCCATTCCACATTCCATTCCATTCCATTCCATTCCACATTCCATTCCATTCCATTCCACATTCCATTCCATTCCATTCCATTCCACATTCCATTACATACCATTCCATTCCACATTCCATTCCATTCCAATAAACATTCCACTCCACGTTCCATTCCATGTTCCTTTCCATTCCGTTTCGCGTTATATTACACATTCAATTCCATTTTATTTCACGTTCCATTGCAGATTCCATTATACATTCCATTCAACATCCCATTTCATTCCATTTCACATTCCATTCCACATTCCATTCCATTCCACATTCCGTTCCACATTCCATACTATTCCACATTCCACTCCATCTCCCATTCAATATTCCATTCCACTCCTTTTCATATTCCATTCCACATTCCATTTCATTCCATTATAGATTGCATTCCTCATTCCATTCCACGTTGCTTTCCACATTCTATTGCATGTTCCATCTCTTTGCATTCCACGTTCCATTCCATTTCATTCTCCGTTCCATTCCATTCCATTCCACCTTCAATTCCATTCAATTCCACGTTGCACTCCACGTTCCATTATACGTTTCTTTCCATTCCATTCCACGTTCCTTTCCATTCCATTCCACGTTCCATTACACATTCCCTTCCATTACATTGCCTTTCCTTTCCAGATTCCATTCCACATTCCATTCCACATCCCTTTCCAATCCATTCCACATCCCTTTCCATTCCATTCCACATTCCATTCCCTTCCATTCCACATTCCACTCAAATCCATTCCACATTCCATTCCACATTCTCTTCAATTCCATTCCACTCCATTCTACATTCCATTACACATTCCATTCCTCATTCCAATCCATTCGATTCCACATTACATTACATTTCATTCCACAATCCATTACATTCCATTCTTTATTCCATTGCATTGCATTTTACATTCCATTCCATTCCACGTTCCATTTAATTCCATTGCATTCCATTCATTTCCTTTCCTCATTCCATTCCTTTCCATTCCACATTCCAATCCATTGCACTCCATTCCAATCCATTCCACATTCCATTCCATTCCATTCGTCATTCTATTCCACTCCATTCAACGTTCCATTCCACATTCCGTTCCAAATTCTAATCCATGTTCCTTTCTACATTCCATTCCACTTCCTACTACATTATATTTCCCATTCCATTACAATCCGTTCCACTTTCCATTCCGCATTCCATTCCATTCAATTCCACATCCCATTGCATTCCATTCCACATTCCATTCCATTCCATTCTGCATTCCATTCCACATTCCATCAGATTCCATCGCACATTCCATTCCACATTCCATCCAATTCCATTCCATTCCACATATCATTCGTCTCCATTCCACATTCCATTCCATTCCATTCCATTCCATTCCATTCACCGTTCCATTCCATTCCATTCCATTCCAAATTCCATTCCATTCCATTCCACATTCCATTCCGTTGCATTCCTTTCCATATTGCATTCCGTTCCACATTCCATACCATTGCATTTCACTTTGCATTCCATTCAATTCCATTCCTCATTCCATTCCACTTTGCATTCCATTCCATTCCACTTTCCATTTCATTCCATTCCACTTTCCATTCCATTCCATTCCATTCCACATTCCATTCCATTCCACATTCCATTCCACATTCCATTCCACATTCCCCTCCATTCCTTTCCACGTTCCATTAAACATTCTATTGCACATTCCATTCCATTCCATTCCACAATCTTTCAACATTCCATTCCACATTGCTTTCCATTCCATTCCACACACCATTCCACATTCCTTTCAACAATCCCTTCAACATTCGATTCCATTCCATTCCACATTCCATTCCACATTCCATTGCATTCCACTCCACATACCATTCCATTCCTTTCGACATTCCATTCCACATTTCATTCTATTCCATTCCACATTCCATTCCACATTCCATTCCACATTCCTTTCCACATTCCTATCCATTCCATTCCACACTCCATTCCACATTGAAATCCATTCCATTCCACATTCCATTTCACGTTCAACTGCACGTTCCATTGCACGTACCATTCCATTCCATTCCACGTTCCATTGCATTACATTTCATCTTCTCTGCCATTCCGTTCGACGTTCCATTCCACTTTCCATTCAACGTTCCGTTTAATATTGCATTCCACATTGCTTTCCACGTTCCATTCCATTCCATTCCATTTTCCATTGCACTTTCCACTGCGTTCCATTCCACATTCCATTTCTCGTTCCATTCACTTTCCATTCCATTCCATTCCATATTCCATTCCACATTCCATTACACATTCCATTCCATTCCATTCCACATTCCATTCCACGTTCCATTCCATTCCATTCCGCATTCAGTTGCATTCCATTCCACATTCCATTCCATTCTATTCCACATTCCATTGCATTCCTTTTAACAATCCATTCCACTTTCCATTCCATTCCACTTTCCATTCCACAATCAATTCCACTTTCCAATCCGCGTTCTATTCCAATCAATATTCCATTCCATTCCATTCCACATTGTATTTCGTTCCACATTCCATTGCATTCCATGTCCCCTTCCATTCCATTCCACATTCCATTCCATTCCTTTCCACAATCCATTCCACTTTCCATTCCATTCCATTCTATTCTACAATCCATTCCACTTTCCATTCCATTCCATTCTATTCCACATTCTATTCCACATTGCATTCCACGTTCCATTCCATGTTCGATTCCACGTTCTACTCCATATTCCATTCCACGTTCCAATCCATTCCAATCCATTCCTGATTCCTTTCCTTTCCATTCCACATTCCAAATTCCATTCCATTCCATTCCATTCCGCATTCTATTCCACATTCCATTCCAATCCATTCCACATTCCATTCCACATTCCATTCCATTCCATTCCACATTCCACACCATTGCATTCCACCTTCCATTCCATTCCATTCCACGTTCCATTCCACGTTCCACTCCACGTTCCATTCCACGTACCAATCCATGTTCCATTCCACTTTCCTTTCCATCTTTCATTCCATTCCATTAAATTACATTACACATTCCATTCCATTGCATTCCACATTCCATTCCACATTCCATTCCACATTCCATTCCGTTACATTCCACATTCCTTTCAACACTCCATTCCACATTTCATTCTACATTCCATTCCGTTCCATTCCACATTCTATTCCACATTCCATTCCATTACATTCCACATTCCGTTCCACATTCCATTCCATTCTATTAAACATTCCATTGCATTCCATTCCACTTTTCATTCCACATTCCATTCCACTTTACCTTTCACACTCCTTCCACATTACATGTCATATTCTATTCAATTCCATTCCCCATTCCATTCCATTCCATTCCACATTCCATTCCACATTGCATTCCATTCCTTTCCACATTCCATTCCACATTCCATTTCACTTTCCATTTCATCACATTCCACTCGCCATTCCATGTTCCAATCCACGCCCCATTACATTCCATTCCACGTTCAATTCCATATTCAATTCCATTTAATTTCACGTTCCATTCTACGTTCCATTCTACATTCCATTCCGTTGCATTCCACATTCCATCCCACACTCCAATCCGTTCCATTCCACATTGCATTCCAAACTCCATTCCACATTCCATTCCACATTCATTTACAAATTCCATTCTGTTCCATTCCACATTCCATTCCCCACTCCTTTCCTCATTCCATTCCACATTCTACCCCGTTGCATTCCTCATTCCTTTGCACATTCTGTTCCATGTTACATTCCATATTCCTTTCCATTCCATTGCATTCCACCGTCCTTTCCACATTGCATTCCACGTTTCATTCCACTTTCCATTCCACGTTCCATTTCATTCCATTCCACATTCCATTTCACAATCCTTTCCTCATTCCATTCCACATTCCATTCCATTGCATTCCTCATTCCTTTGCACATTCTATTCCATATTACATTCCATATTCCTTTCCATTCCATTCCACTTCTTTCCACATATCATTCCATTCCATTCCACATTCCTTTCCACATTGCATTCCACGTTTCATTCCACCTTCCATTCCACGTTCCATTTCATTCCATTCCACATTCCATTCCATTCCATTCCACATTCCATTCCATTCCATTCCACATTCCATTCCACATTCCATTCCTCATACAATTACATTCCATTCCATTCCATGTTCAATTCAATTCATTTCCATATTCCATTTCATTCCATTCCGCATTTCACTCCACATTCCATTCCATTCCATTCCGCATTCCATTCCATTCCATTCCATTCCATTCCAGTACACATTCCATTCCATTCCATTACATTGCCCATTCCATTTCATTCCATTCCATTCAACATTCCATTCCATTCCATTCCACATTCCATTCCACTGCATTCCATTCCACATTCCATTCCATTCCATTCCACATTCCATTCCATTCCATTCCACATTCCATACCATTCCATTTCATAATACCTTCCATTCCATTCCACATTCCATTCCATTCCATTTCTCATTCCATTCCTTTCCATTCCACGTTCGGTTCCACGTTCCACTCCACGTTCCATTCCAGGTTCCATTCTTTGTTCCATTCCACTTTCCTTTCCACATTCCTTTTGATTGCATTCCATTCCATTCCACTTTCCATTCCATTCCATTCCACATTTCATTCCACATGCCATTCCACATTCCATTCCATTCCACGTTCCATTCCACATTCCATTGCATTCCATATTCCATTCAATTCCATTTCATTCCACATTCCATTCCATTCCATTCCGCATTCGATTCCATTCCATTCCACATTCCATACCATTCCATTACATTTCATTCTGTATTGCATTCTATTCGATTCCACATTCTATTCCACATACCTTTCCACTCCACTCCACATTCCATTCCATTCATTTCCACATTCCATTCCTTTCCAAACCACATTATATTTCACATTCCATTCTGTGTTCCATTTCACGATCTACTCCACGTTCCATTCCATTTCATTCCACGTTCCATTCCATCTTCCATTCCACCTTCCATTCCACATTCCATGACACGTTCCATTCCATTCCATTCCGTGTTTCATTCCACTTTCCATTCCATTCTATTTCACGTTCCATTCCACATTGCATTCCATTCCATTCCACATTCCATTCCAAATTCCATTCCTTTACATTCCACTTTCCTTTCCACATTCCATTCCACATTCCATTCCATATTCCATTACATTCCATTCCAAATTGCATTTCACATTCCATTCCACATTCAATTCCATTCCATTCCACTTTCCTTTCCATATTGCATTCCATTCCAGACCACATTCCATTCCACATTCCATTCCATTCCATTCCTCTTTCATTCCCTTCCATTCCACATTCCATTCCACATTCCATTCCATTGGATTCCAGATTCCATTCTTCATTCCAATCCATTCCATTCCAAGTTCCACTCCATGTTCTATTCCACAATCCATTCCACATTCCATTCCACGTTCCAATCCATTCCTTTCCACTTTCCATTCCACTTTCCATTCCATTTAAATTTCACTTTCCATTCCACATTCCATTGCCCATTGCATTCCACATTCCATTGCACATTCCATTCCACTTCCATTCAACGTTCCATTCAACGTTCCGTTCCACGTTCCATTCCACTTTCCATTCCATTCCATTCCACGTTCCATTCCACATTCCATTGCCCATTCCATTCTACGATCCATTCGACATTCCATTCCACTTTCCATTCCATTCCGTTCCCCAATCCATTCCACATTATATTCCAATTCATTCCACGTTCCATTCCACATTCCATTGCACATTCCATTCCATTCCATTGCACATTCCATACCATTCCATTCCATTCCATTCCACAATCAATTTCATAACTTTCCACATTCCATTCCAGATTGCATTCCATTCCATTCCACATTCCGTTCCATTCCATTCCATATTGCATTCCATTCTATTCCACATTCCATTCCACTTCCCTTTCCACATTCCTTTCCTCATTACATTCCACGGTTCATTTCACTTTCCATTCCACGTTCAATTCCATTCAACTCCAAGTTCCATTCCTCATGCTATTCCATTACATTCCACTTTCCTTTTCACATTCCATTCCACATTCCATTCCACATTCCATTCAACCTTCCATTCCACATTCCATTCCATTCCATTCCACTTTCGATTCCAAATTCCATTCCATTCCATTCCGCATTGCATTAAACATTCCATTCCATTCTATTCGAAATTGCTTTGCACATTGCATTCGATTCCATTCTACACTCCATTCCACATTAGATTCCATTCCAATCCTCGTTCCATTCCACGTTACATTCCACATTACATTCCACGTTCCATTCCACATTACATTCCACATTCCATTCCACGTTCCACTACATTCTATTCCACGTTGTATTCAACATTCTATTCCAATCAATTTCATGATCCATTCCATACTACATTCTACATTCCATTCCACATACAATTCCACGTTCCATTCAACGATCCATTCCACGTTGCATTCCATTCCATTTCGTGTTCCATTCCACATTCCATTCGATGCTTCTTTCCACACTCCATTCCACATTCCATTCCGTTTCATTCCACATTCCATTCCACTTTCCATTCCATTCCATTTCTCATTCCATTCGACATTCCATTCCACCTTCCACTGCACATTCCATTCCACATTCTATTCCATTCCATTACACATTTCATTCTACATCCCATTCCATTCAATTCGACATTCCATTCCATTCCATTCTATTCCACATTCCATTCCTCATTTCATTACATTCCATTCCACATTCCATTCCATATTGCATTCGATTATATTCCATTCCCCATTCCGTACCATTCCATTCCACTTTCCATTCCATTCCGTTCCATGTTCCATTGAACATTCCATTCCATTCCGTTCCATGTTCCATTGTACATTCCATTCCATTCCATTCCATTCCACATTCCATTTCACAGTCCATTCCATTGCATGCCACATTCAATTCCACATTCCATTCCACAATCCATTCCACGTTCCATTCCACATTACATTCCACATTCCATTCCACGTTCCATTCCATGTTTCATTCCATTCTATTCCACGTTGCATTCCACGTTCCATACCATTCCCTTCCACGTACCATTCCATTGCATTCCACGTTCCATTTCATTCCATTCCATCTTTCATTTCGCCTTCGATTTCACATTCCTTTCAACCTTCCATTCCTTTCCAGTCCCCATTCTATTCCCCATTCCATTCCTTTCATTTCCACTTCCCATTCCATCCAATTCCACATTCCTTTCTATTACATTACATTCCAGACCACATTGCATTCCATTCAATTCCGCATTCCATTCCATTCCATTCCAAATTCCATTAAGTTCCATTCCACTTTCCATTCCATTCCATTACATATTCCATTCCATTACATTCCCTTCCATTTTCCATAACATTCCATTCAATTCCAGAATTTATTCCATTCCATTCCACTTTCCATTCCATTCCAATCCATTCCATTCCATTCCACTTTCCATTCCATTCCATTCCACGTTCCATTCCATTCGACATTTAATTCCAGCCCATTCTATTCCATGTTCCATTTCATTCCATTCCACTTTCCATTCCATTCCATTGCAAGTTCCACTCCATTCCATTCCAAGTTCCATTCCATTCCATTCCACTTTCCATTCCATTCCATTCCAAACCATTCCACATTCCATTTCATTCCACATTCCATTACACTCCAATTCATTATACGTCCCATTCCATTCCATTCCATTCCATTCCTGATTCCATTTCATTCCACATTCCATTCCACTCCACTTTCCATTCCATTCCACGTTCCATTCCATTCCAACTTCCATACCATTCAATTCAACTTTCCATTCCACATGCGATTCCATTGCAACTTCCATTCCATTCCATGTTCAATTCCATTCCACATTCCATTCCATTCCATTCAATTCCACATTCCATTCTATTCCACATTCCAATCCATTCCATTCCACATTCCATTCCACATTCCATTCCACATTCCATTCCATTGCATTCCAGATTCCATTCCACATTCCAATCCATTCCATTCCACATTCTACTCCATGTTCTATTCCACAATCCATACCACATTCCAATCCACGTTATATTCCATTCCATTCCACTTTCCATTCCACTTTCCATTCCTTTCCATTCCACGTTAAATTCCACAATCCATTGCCCATTGCATTCCAAGTTCCATTGTACATTCCATTCCACATTCCATTCAACGTTCCATTCCACGTTCCATTCCGCGTTCCATTCCACTTTCCATTCCATTCCATTCCACCTTCCATTCCACATTCCATTGCCCATTCCATTCCACGATCCATTCCACATTCCATAACACTTTCCATTCCATTCCGTTCCCCATTCCATTCCACATTATATTCCATTTCATTCCACGTTCCATTCCACATTCCATTCCACATTCCATTCCATTCCATTGCACATTCCACAACATTCCATTCCATTCCATTCCACAATCCATTCCATAAATTTCCACATTCCATTGCAGATTGCATTCCATTCCATTCCACATTCTGTTCCATTCCTTTCCACATTCCATTCCATTCCACTTTCCAATCCATTCCATTCCACATTCCATTCCACATTCCATTCCATTGCATTCCAGATTCCATTCCACATTCCAATCCATTCCATTCCACATTCCACTCCGTGTTCTATTCCACAATCCATCCCACATTCCCATCCACGTTCCATTCCATTTCATTCCACTTTCCATTCCACTTTCCATTCCTTTCCATTCCGCATTCCATTCCACAATCCATTGCCCATTGCATTCCATGTTCCATTGCACATTCCATTCCACATTCCATTCAACGTTCCATTCCACATTCCATTCCGCGTTCCATTCCACTTTCCATTCCATTCCATTCCACGTTCTATTCCACATTACATTGCCCATTCCATTCCACGATCCATTCCACATTCCATAACACTTTCCATTCCATTCCGTTCCGCATTCCATTCCACATTATATTCCAATACATTCCACGTTCCATTCCACATTCTATTCCATTCCATTGCACATTATATAACATTCCATTCCATTCCATTCCACAATCCATTCCATAAATTTCCACATTCCATTCCAGATTGCCTTCCATTCCATTCCACATTCTGTTCCATTCCATTCCACATTCCATTCCATTCTATTCCTCATTCCATTCCACATTCCATTCAAGGTCCCTTTCCACATTTCTTTCCTCGTTACATTCCACCATCCATTCCACATTCCATTCCACGTTCAATTCCTTTCAATTCCAAGTTGCAATACTCATTCTATTTCATTCCATTCCACATACCTTTTCACATTCCATTGCACATTACATTCCACGTTATATTCTGTTCAAGTCAACATTCCATTCCACGTTCCATTCCACATTCCATTCCACCTTCCCTTCCACATTCCATTCCATTGCATTCCACTTTCGATTCCAAATTCCATTCCATTCCATTACGCATTGCATTAAGCATTCCATTCCATTCCATTCCAAATTGATTTGCACATTCCATTCCATTCCATTCTACACTCAATTCCACATTAGATTCCATTCCAATCCTCGTTCCATTCCATGTTCCATTCCACATTAGATTCCACATTCCATTCCACGTTCCACTCCATTCCATTCCACGTTGCATTCAACATTCCATTCCATTCAATTTCCCGATCCATTCCATACTACATTCCACAATCCATTCCACGTTCCATTCGACGATCCATTCCACGTTGCACTCCATTGCATTTCGCTTTCCTTTCCACATTCCATTCCATGCTTCATTCCGCATTCCATTCCACATTCCATTCCATTTCATTCTACATTCCATTCCACATTCCATTCCATTCCATTTCTCATTCCATTCGACATTCAATTTCACATTCCATTCCACATTCCATTCCACATTCTATTCCATTCCATTCCACATTTCATTCTACATTCCATTCCATACTATTCCGCATTCCATCCATTCAATTCTGCATTCCATTCCACATTCTTTTCCACATTCCATTCCATTCCATTCTATTCCACATTCCATTACATTCCATTCCTCTTTGCATTACATTCCATTCCACATTCCATTCCACGTTCCATTCGATTACATTCCATTCCCCATTCCGTACCATTCCATTCCACATACCATTCCATTCCATTCCACATTCCATTGTACATTCCTTTCCATTCCATTCCATTCCACATTCCATTTCACAATCCTTTCCTTTGCATTCCACATTCAATTCCACATTCCATTCCACATTCCATTCCACGTTCCATTCCACATTCCATTCCACATTCCATTCCACGTTCCGTTCCAAGTTCCATTCCATTCCATTCCACGTTACATTCCACGTTCCATACCATTCCCTTCCACGTTCTGTTCCATTGCATTCCACGTTCCATTTCATTCCATTCCATCTTCCATTCCGCCTTCCATTTCACATTCCTTTCCACCTTCCATTCCTTTCCAGTCCCCTTTCTATTCCACATTCCATTCCATTCCTTTCCACTTCCCATTCCATCCAATTCCGCGTTCCTTTCCATTGCATTTCAATAAATACTACATTGTATTCCATTCAATTCCGCATTCCATTCCATTCCATTCCATTCCAAATTCCATTAAGTTCCATTCCACTTTCCATTCCATTTCATTACAGATTCCATTCCATTCCATTCCAAATTCCATACCATTCCATTCCATTCCACATTCCATACCATTCCATTCAATTCCACATTCTCTTCCATTCCATTCCGCATTCCATTCCATTCCAATCCATTCCATTCCATTCCACTTTCCATTCAATTCCATTCCACGTTCCATTCCATTCGACATTTAATTCCAACCCATTCCATTCCACGTTCCATTCCATTCCATTCCACTTTCCCTTCCATTCCATTGCACGTTCCATTCCATTCCATTCCAAGTTCCATTCCATGCCATTCCACTTTCCATTCCATTCCATTCCAAACCATTCCACATTCCATTTCTTTCCACATTCCATTCCATTCCATTTTATTCATCGTTCCATTCCATTCCATTCCTGATTCCATTTCATTCCACATTCCATTCCATTACACTTTCCATCCCATTGCACGTTCCATTCCATTCCATGTTCCATTCCATTCAACTCAACTTTCCATTCCACGTACCATTACATTGCAGCTTCCATTCCTTTCCACCTTCTATTCCATTCCACATTCCATTCCATTCCATTCCATTCCACATTCCATTCCATTCCACATTCCCTTCCTCTTTCCATTCAATTACTTACCACAATTCATTCCATTGCATTACACGTTCCATTCCATTCCATTCCACGTTTCATTCCACATTCCATTCCATATTCCATTCCACGTTGTAATTGACGATCCATTCCACTTTCCATTGCACATTCAATTCCACAACATTTCAGATTCCATTGAACATGCCACTCCATTCCATTCCTCTTTCCATTCCACTCTATTCCACACTAAAGACCACATTCCATTCCATTCCATGCCACATTTCATTCAACTTTCCAGTGCATTGCATTCCATTCGATTCCATTCCATTGAATTCCATTCCACATTATATTCAATTCCACAATCCATTCCTCATTCTGTTCCATTCCATTCTACATTCTATTCCATTCCATTCAACATTCCATTCCATTCCACATTCCATTTCATTCCATTCCAAATTGCATTCAACATTCTTTCCCACATTCCATTCCATTCAGTTCCACATTACATTCCCGATTCCATTCCATTCAATTCCAGATTCCATTCCCCATTCCATTCCACATTCCATTCCCCATTCCATTCCATTCCATTCCACATTCCATTCCATAATCCATTCCACATTCCATTCCATTCAATTCCACATTCCATTCCCCATTACATTCGACATTTCTTTCCCCATTCCATTCCATTACATTCCACATTCCATTCCACAATCCATTCCACAATCCATTCCATTCCACTCCACGTTCCATTCCACAATTCATTCCACTTTCCATTCCTTTCTATTCGAAATTCCATTCCACATTCCATTCCATTCCATTCCACATTCCATTCCATTCCATTCAACATTCGATTCCACTTTCCATTCCACTCCACTCCATATTCCATTGCATTGCATTCCAGATTCCATTCAACGTTCCATTCCGCGTTACATTCGACTTTCCATTGCACATTTCATTCCTTTCCATTCCACTTTCCATTCGACATTCCATTCCATTCCACTCAACTTTCAATTTAACATTCCATTCCACCATTCATTCCATTCCATTCCACATTTCTTTCCACATTCCATTCAACATTCCATTCCACATTCCATCCCATTCCATTCCACATTCCATTCAGCAGTCCATTCCTTTCCTTTCCGCATTCCATTCCACATTCCTTTCCATTCCTTTCCACATTCCTTCCACGTTACATACCTCGTTCCATTCGACGTTCCATTCCCCATTCCATTCTATGTTCTATTCCATTGCATTCCAAGTTCCATTCCATTCCATTCCACGTTCCTTTTCATTCCGTTTCTCATTCCATTCCACATTCCATTTCAGATTCCATTCCACATTCCATTTCACATTCCATTGCATTCCATTCCATTCCATTCCGCATTCCATTGCATTCCAATCCACATTCCATTCCATTGCTTTCCAAATTCAATTACATTCCTTTCCACATTCAATTCCATTCCATATCACATTCCATTCCATTCCAATCCATTAGATTCCACATTCGATAGCATTCCATTCCATTCCACATTCCATAATATTCGATTACATTCCACATTCCATTCTTTCCATTCCACTTTCCATTCCATTCCATTCCACATTCCATTGTGTTCCATTCTATTCCACATTCCATTAAACATACCTTTCCCTTGCCTTCCAGATTCCTTTTAATGCCGTTAGATTGCACTCTGCGTTGCATTCCATGTTCCATTACACTTTCCATTACACGTTGCATTCCACATTGTATTCCACGTTCCATTCCATTCCATTACAAATTCCATTCCACATTCCATTCCACTTGGCATTCCACATTCCATTCCATTCCATTCCACATTGCATTCCATTCCATTTCACATACCCATCAATTCCATTCCACATTCCACTCCATTCCATTCTACATTCTATTCCATTCCATTCCAGATTCCATTCCATTCCATTCCACGTTGCATTGAATTCCATTCCACATTCCATTCCATTCCATATTCCTTTCCATTCCATTCCATTCCATTCCAAATTCCATTCTATTTCATTCCATTCCATTCCACATTCCATTCCACTTTCCATTCCATTCCATTCCACTATCCATTCCATTCCATTCCATTTCACGTTTCATTTCATTCCATTACACAATCCATTCCATTCAATTCCGCAATCCATTCCATTATATTAGGCTCCAATCCATTCCAGATTTCATTCCATTCCATTGCATTCCGTTCCAATCCATTCCACATTGCATTCCATTCCATTCCATTCCACTTTCAATTCCATTTCATTCCATTCAATTTCACATTCCATTCCACATTACATTCCAATCCATTGCACAATCAATTACACATTACTTTTCTTTGCATTCCAATCCATTCCACATCCATTCCACATTCCATTCTATTCCATTCCACATTCAATTCCAGATTCCATTCCAGTCCATTCAGCATTCCATTCGACGTTCCATTCAATTGCATTCCACATTCCATTTCATTCCTTTCCGAATTCATTTCCATTATTTTACAAGTTCTATACCATTCCGTTCCACATTCCATTCCATTCCAATCCACTTTCCATTCCATTTCAAATTCCTTTCCTTTCCATTCAATATTCCATTCCATTCCATTCCACATTCCATTCTATTCCATTCCACATTCCATTCCATTCCATTTCACATACCCATCAATTCCATTCCACATTCCACTCCATTCCATTCTACATTCTACTCCATTCCATTCCAGATTCCATTCCATTCCATTCCATTCCATTCCATTCCACGTTGCATTGAATTCCATTCCACATTCCATTCCATTCCATATTCCTTTCCATTCCATTCCAATCCATTCCAAATTCCATTCCATTTCATTCCATTCCATTCCACATTCCATTCCTCTTTCCATTCCATTCCATTCCACTATCCATTCCATTCCATTCCGTTCCATTCCATTCCATTCCATTCCACGTTTCATTTCATTCCATTCCACAATCCAATCCATTCCATTCCACAATCCATTCCATTCCATTCCACATTCCACTCCATTATATTAGGCTGCAATCCATTCCAGATTTCATTCCATTCCATTCCATTCCCTTCCGTTCCAATCTATTCCACATTGCATTCAATTCCATTCCATTCCACTTTCAATTCCATTCCATTCCATTCAATTTCATATTCCATTCCACATTCCATTCCAATCCATTGCACAATCAATTCCATATTACTTTTCTTTCCATTCCAATCCATTCCAAATCCATTCCACATTCCATTCTATTCCATTCCACATTCAATTCCAGATTCCATTCCAATCCATTCGGCATTCCATTCGAAGTTCCATTCAATTGCATTCCACATTCTATTTCATTCCTTTCCGAATTCTATTCCATTATTTTACGAATTCTATGCCATTCCATTCCAAATTCCATTCCATTCCAATCCACTTTCCATTCCATTTCACATTCCATTCCTTTCCATTCCACATTCCATTCCATTCCATTCCACATTGCATTCCATTCCATTACACATTCCATTCCATTACAAATTCCATTCCATTCCTTTCCATTAAATTCCAAATTCCAATCAACATTCCATTCCATTCCACTCCACATTCCATTCCATTGCGTTCCATATTCCATTCCATTCCATTCCATTCCATTTAATTCCATTGCATTCCAATCTAAGTTACATTCCAATTCCATTTCATATTCCATTCCATTCCATTCCACGTTCCGTTCCATTCCGTTACACCTTCTATTCCATTCCATTCCACATTCCTTTCCATTCCATTCCACCTTCCATTCCATTCCATTCCACTCCAATCCATATTCCATTCCCCATTCCATTCCATTCCACATTCCATTCCGCATTCCAGTCCATTCCCTTCCACATTCCATTCCACTTTCCACTCCATTCCATTCCACATTTTCTTCCACATTTTTTTCCATTCTATTCCACATTGCATTCCATTCCATTCCATTCGGCATTTCATTCCATTCCATTCCACATTGCATTCCATTCCATTCCATTCCATTCCATTCCAATCCTCGTTCCATTCCATTCCATTCCAAGTTATATTTCATTCCATTGCACGACGCATTTTATTCCATTTCCCGTTCCATTCCATTCCATTCCATTCCCTTCCACATTCCATTCCATTCCATTCCCTTCCACATTCCATTCCATTCCATTCCACATTCCATTCCATTCCATTCCACATTCCATTCCATTCCCTTCCACATTCCATTCCACTCCATTCCATTCCATTACACATTCCTTTCCTTTCCTTTCCATTCCGCTTTCCATACCATTCCATTCCATTCCACATTCCATTTTTTCAATTCCACATTCCATTCCTTTCCGTTCCACATTCTATTGCATTCCATTAAATTCCACATTCCATTCCACATTCCTTTCTCTTCCATTCCACATTCCATTCCATTCCATTCCATTCCACCTTCCATTCCACGTTCCATTCCACTTTCCATTCCAAGTTCTATTCCATTCCATTCCATTACACGTTCCATTCCACATTCCATTCCATTCCATTACACTTTCCATTCCACATTTCATTCCACATTACATTCCGTTCCATTCCACGTTGCATTCAACATTGTATTCCACATTGCATTCCATTCCATTCCTCATTCCATTCCATATTCCATTCCTCATTCCATTCTATTGCATTCCACATTCCATTCCAAATTCCGTTCCATTCTATTCCACATTCGATTTCATTCCTTTCCACTTTCCATTCCATTCAATTTCGTTGCATATATCATTCCACTCCATTCTGCATTCCATTCCATTGCATTCTATTCCATTCCACATTCCATTCAAATCCATTCCACATTCCTTTTCATCCCATTCCACGTTCCATTCCATTCCATTCCAAGGTCCATTCAATTCCATTCCAGATTCCATTCCATTCCATTCCTTTCCACATTCCATAGTATTGCATTCCATTCCGCGTTCCATTATTTCCATTCTGCGTTCCGTTCCGTTCCATTCCATTCTGCATTCCATTCCATTGTATTCCACATTCCATTCCACATCCCTTTCCATTCCAGTCCGCATTCCATTTCGCGTTCCACTCTATGTTCCATTCCACATTCAATTCCACGTTCCATTGTGCTTTCCATTCCACTTTCCATTACATATTCCATTCCATTCCTTTCCACATTACATACCATGCCATTGCATTCTATTCCAGTTTCCATTCCATTCCATTCCACATTGCATTCTATTCCACATTCCCTACAATTCCTTTGCATTCAAAACCAAATTCCGTTGCACCTTCCATTCCATTCCATTCCACATTCCATTCCATTCCATTCCACATTCCATTCCATTCCATTCCACACTCAATTCTATTACATTCCACTTTCCTTTCCATTTCATTACATTTCACATTCATTTCATTTATTCCACATTGCATTCCATTCCACTCTATTCTACGTTCAATTCCATTCCATTCCACATTCAATTCCATTCCATTCCGCATTGCATTCTATTGCATTCCACTCCATTCCATATTACATTCCATTCCATTCCACATTCCCTTCCACTCCATTCCTTTCCAATCCAGATTCCATTCCACATTCCATTCCTTTCCATTCCTTTCCTTTCCACGTTCCATACCACGTTCCATTCCAGATTCCATTCCATTCCATTCCATTCCACCTTCCATTCCATTCAATTCCATATTCCATTCCATTCCATTCCACTTTCCATTCCATTCGACATTCCATTCCAACCCATTCCATTCCACTTTCCATTTCATTCCATTCCACTCCACTTTCCATTCCATTCCATTCCACGTACCATTCCACTCCATTCCAGGTACCATTCCATTCCATTCCAAGTGTCATTCCTTTCCATTCCATGTTCCATTCCATTCCATTTAAATCCTTTCCACGTTTCATTCCATTCCACATTCCATTCCATTCCATTCCATTCAATGTTCCATTGCATTCCATTTCATTCCACATTCCATGTCATTCCTCATTCCATTCCATTCAACATTCCACTCCATTCCGTTCCATTCCAGATTCCATTCCTTTCCCCATTCCATTCCATTCCACGTTCCATTCCATTCAATTCCACATTGAATTCCACATTCCATTCCATTCCACCTTCCATTCCGTTCCACATTCCATTCCACTAAATTCCATTCCACATTCCATTCCATTCCACAATCCCTTCCTTTTTCCATTCCATTCCTTACCACATTCCATTCCATCCATTCCATTCCACATTCCATTCCATTCAATTCCACGTTGCTTTCCACATTCAATTCCATTCCAACTTCCATTCCATTCCACATTCCATTCCATTCCACGTTCCCTTCTTCTTTCCAATCCATTCCTTACCACATTCCATTTTTTTCCATTCCACGTTCCATTCCATTCCATTCCACTTTCCTTTCCACATTCCATTTCACATTCCATGTTGAAGTCCAGGTTCCATTCCACTTTCCATTATACATTCCATTCCATTTCTTTTCACATTCCATTACACATTCCACTCTATTCCATTCGACTTTCCATTCCATTATTGTCTGCATTAGATTCCACATTCCATTCCATTCCATTCCACATTCCATTCCATTCCATTTCATTGCATTCCAATATATTCCATTCTATTTTCCATTCCATTCCACCAACCATTTCTCATTCCATTCCATTCCATTCTACATTCCATCCCATTCCATTCCATATTCCATTCCATTCCACTTTCCCTTCCTCATTCCATTCCGTTCTATTCAACATTCCATTCAATTCCACTTTCCATTCCATTCCACATTCCGTTCTACATTCCTTTCCATTCCATTCCAGATTGAATTGTACATTCCTTTCCACATTCCTTTCCATTCAATTCCTCATTACATTCCCCATTCCATTCCATTCAGTTCCACACTCCATTCCCCATTCCATTCCACATTCCATTCCCCATTCCATTCCATTCCATTCCACATTCCATTCCTTTCCATACCATTGCATTCCAAATTCCATTGCACATTCCATTCCATTGCACCCAACATTTCATTCTATTCCACTCCATATTTCATTTCATTCCACTCCAGATTCCATTTCATTCCAATCCACATTGCAGTCCATTCCCCATTACATTCCACCTTCCATTCCATTCCATTCCTCATTTCATTCCACTCCATTCCATTCCACATTGAATTCCCTTCCATTACATTCCATTCCATTGCATTACACATTCCATTCCATTCCAATCCACATTCAATTCCATTCCATTCCACGCTACATTCCGTTCCACATTCCATTCAATTCCGTTCACAGTGCATTCCATTCCATTCCACATTCCTTTCCGTTACATTCCACATTCCATTCCATATTCCATTCCATTCCATTCCATTCCACATTCCATTCGATTCCACATTCCATTCGATTCCAATCCATATTCCACTCCATTCCACATTTCAGTCCACCTTCCATTCCATTCCATTCCATTCCACATCTATTTCATTCCACTCCACATTCCATTACATTCCATTCCACATTGCATTCCATTCCATTCCACATTCCATTCCATTCCACATTCCATTCCATTCCATTCCATTCCATATTCCATTCCACATTCCATTCCACATTCCATTCCATTCCACTCCACATTACATTCCACTCCATTCCACATTCCATTCCATTCCATTCCATTCCACATTCCATTCCATTCCATTCCATTCCATAACATTCCTTTCCGCGTTCCATTACATGTTCCATTCCACGTTCCTTTCCATTCCATTCCACGTTCCATTGAACTTTCCATTCCACGATCCTTTCTTTTGAATATCACATACCATTCCCTTCCATTCCACATTAAATTCCATTCAGTTCCACATTCCAATCCATTCCATTCCATATTCCTTTACATTCCATTCCCCATTCCATTCCATTCCGTTCCATATTCCGTTCCCTTCCATTCCATATTCCGTTATATTCCGTTCCACATTAAATTCCATTGCATTCCATTCCATTCCACGTTCCATTCCACATTCTATTCCTCATTCCATTATATTCCATTCCACATTCCCTTCCATTCCATTTCACATTCCACTCCATATTCCATTCCACATTCCTTCCATTGCATTCCACATTCCATTCCATTCTATTCAACATTCCATTCCATAACTTTCCACGTTTCATTTCATTCCATTTCATACCACATTCCATTCCTTTCCATTCCACATTCCATTGAATTTCATTCCACGTACCATTACATTCCACATTCCATTCCACATACATTTCCTTCCATTACAGATTACATTCCAATCCCTCCCAGATTCCATTCAACGTTGCATTATACATTCCATTCCACGTGCCATTCCTTTCCATTCCATTCCAGTCCACATTCCATTCCAGATTCCATTCCATTCCATTCCACATTCCACACTATTCCATTCCATTGCGTATTCCTTTCCATTCCATTCCAGATTGTATTCCACAGTCCATTCCATTCCATCCAACATTGCTTTCCACATTACATTCTATTCCATCCCACATTGCATTTCAAATTCCATTCCACATTCCATTCCACATTCCATTCAATTCCATTCCAAATTCCGTTCCACATTCCATCCCACATTCCATTCCATTCCATTCCACATTCCATTCCACATTCCTTTGCACATTCCATTCCATTCCATTCCTCATTCCATTCCACATTCGATTACGTTCCACATATCATTCCATTCCATTCCACTTACCATTCCATTCCATTCCACATTCAATTCCATATTCCATTCCATTCCACTCAACATTCCATTCCACATTCCATTCCACGTTCCATTAAATTCTGTTGTGTTACTTTCCACGTTCCATTTCATTCCATTCCACATTCCTTTCCAAGTTCCATTTCACATTCCATTTCACATTCCATTCCATTTCATTCCACATTCCATTCTTTATTCCATTCCACATTCCATTGCATTCCATTCCACATTCCACTCCATGTTCCTTTCAATTCCATTCCTCGTTCCATTCCACGTTCCATTCCACATTCCATTCCACATTTCATTCCGTTACATTCCACGTTCCATTGCACAATCCATTCCTCATTCAACTCCATTCAATTCCACATTCAATTCCATTCCTTTCCACACTCCATTCCTCATTCCATTGAATTCCCTTCCACATTCTATTCCACATTCCATTCCATACTATTCCACGTTGCATTCCATTCCATTTCACATTCCATTCCATTCCATTCCATATTCCACTCCACGTTCCATTCCACATTACATTTCACATTCCATTCCACATTCGATTCCATTCCAAATTCCTTCCTTTCCATTCCACATTCCATTAAACATTGCTCTCCACGTTCCATTCCACATTCCACTCCACGTTTCATTCCCTTCCATTCCACCTTCCGTTGCATTCCATTTCACGTTCTGTTTCATCTTCCCTTCCATTCCATTCCACATTACATTCCACATTCTATTCTGCATTACATTCTATTCCATTCCACATTCCATTCCACGTTCCATTCCACATTCCATTCCACCTTACATTCCACATTCCATTCCTTTCCTTTCAACATTCCATTCCACATTCCATTCCATTCAATTCCACATTCCATTCCACATTCCATTCCCCGTTTCATTCCATACCATTCCACGTTCCATTCCATTCCATTCCATGTTGCATTTCATTCTATTCAACGTTTCAATCCACATTGCATTTCACATACCTTTTCGCATTCCATTTCGCATTCCATTGCTTTCCATTCCATTCCATTCCACATTCCTTTCACTTCCAATCCACATTCCATTCCATTCCATTCCACGTTCCTTTCCATTCTACGTTTCATTCCATTCCATTCCACTTTCCATTTCACATTGCCTTCCTTTCAATTTTACAGTCCATTCCATTCCATTCCATACGATTCCATATTACATTCCACGTTCAATTCCATTCCAATCCACTTTCCTTTCCACGTTCCATTCCACATTCCATTCCACGATCCATTCCACTTTCTATTTGACATTCCTTTCCATTCCATTCCAAGTTCCACTCCTTTTCATTCCACGTTCCATTTCCTTCCATTCCACATTTCATACCACATTTCATACCACATTCCATTTCACATTCCATCCCACATTCTCTTCCATTTCATTACATTCCACTTTGCTTTCCATTCCAATCCATATTCCATTCCATTCCACATTGTATATCATTCCACCTTCCATTGAATTCCACATCCCATTACATTCCATTCCACATTCCATTCCATTCCATTCCACATTACATTCCACATTCATTTCCATTTCATTCTATTCCACATTACATTCCACATTCCATTCCATGTTCGATTCCACGTTCCACTCCATATTCCATTGCACGTTCCAATCCGTTCCATTCCATTCCACATTCCATTCCATTCCATTCCGCATTCCACATTCCATTCCATTCCATTCCACATTCTATTCCACACACCATTCAATTCTATTCTACTTTCCATTCCACATTCCATTCCATTCCATTCCACATTCCACACCGTTGCATTCCACATTCCATTCCATTCCATTCCACGTTCCATTCCATATTCCATTTCACTTTCCCTTCCAACTTCCATTCCCATCCATTCCATTCCATTACAAATTCCATTCCATTCCATTCCACGTTCCATTCCATGTTCCATTCCACTTTCCCTTCCACCTTCCATTCCAATCCATTCCATTCCATTACACATTCCATTCCATTCCATTCCACAATCCATTCCATTCCATTCCACATTCAGTTCCTTTCCATTCCATTGCATTCCATTCCACATTCCATTCCACATTCCATTGCATTCAATTTCACATTTCTCTTCATTCTATTCCATTCCACTCCACATTCCATTCCATTCAATTCCATTCCACATTCCATTCCATTCCATTCCAACTTCCATTCCACTTTCCATTCCACATTCCATTTCACATTCCATTCCATTCGATTCCACATTCCATTCCATTCCCTTCTATTCCATTCCACATTCCATTCCACATTCCATTTGAAATTCCATTCCATTCGATTCCACATTCCATTCCATTCCCTTCCAACACATTCCACATTCCATTCCACATTTCATTCCACATTCCATTTCACATTCCATTCCATTCCATTCCAATTTTCCATTCCACTTTCGATTCCAATCCATTCCATTGCACATTCCATTCCATTATATTCCACATTCCATTCCACTTTTCAACCCATTCCATTCCTCGTTCTGTTCGATTCCATTCCACATTCCATTCCATTCCACACATTTCCACATTCCTTTCCACTCCATTCCGTTCGTTTCCACATTTCTTTCGGCATTCCATTCAATTCCACGTTCCATTCGGCATTCCATTCTATTCCACGTTCCATTCCACATTCCCTTCCATTCCACATTCCATTCCACATTCCATTCCATCCCATTCCACATTCCATTCCATTGCATTCCACGTTCCATTCTAATCCATTCCACGTTCCATTCCACGTTGCATTCCTCGTTCCCTTCTAGGTTCTATTTCACATGCCATTCCATTCCGCTCCAAGTTCCATTACACTTTCAATTCTAATCCACTCTACATTGCAGTCCACATTCCATTCCACAATGCAGTCCACATTCGGTTACATTCCGTTCCATTCCACATGCCATTTGATTCCGTTCCACATGCCATTCCATTCCATTCCACACTACTTTCAATTCCATTTCACCTTCCATTCGATTTCATTCCATTCCACATTCTATTCCATTCCACATTCCCTTCCATTCCATTCCATTCCACATTCCATTTCATTCCATTCCAATCCATTCCATTCCACTTTCCGTTCCATTCCATTTCGTTCCAATTTCTATTCCATTGCACATTCCGTTCCATTCCACTCCACATTCCATTCCATTCCATTACATTACACATTCCATTCCACATTCCTTTCAACATTCCATTCCAAATTTCATTCTTTCCATTACACATTCCTTTCCACATTCCATTGCATTCCGTTCCACATTCTATTACTTAATCCATTTCATTCCATAACACATTCCATTCCACTCGACATTCGGTTCCACATTCCATTCCAAATTTCATTCCACATTCCATTCCACGTTCCATTACATTAGTTTCCACGTTCCATTCAACGTTTCATTCCACATTCCATTCCACATTCCATTCCGATCTATTCCACCTTCCATTCCACAGTCAATTCCACATTCCATTTCACATTCCATTCCATTCTATTCCACATTCCATTCCACAGTGCATTCCGTTTCATTAAACATTCAATTACACATTCCATTCCATTTAATTCCGCATTCCTAGCACATTACATTCCACGTTCCATTCCAACTTCCCTTCCACGTTCCATTCCGTGTTCCATTCCATTGCGTTCCATGATCCACTCCATTAAATTCCATATTCTATTCCATTCCGTTTTACATTCCATTCCACATTACATTTCACATTCCATTCCACATTCCATTGCGCATTCCATTCCATTCAATTCCAGATTACATTCCATTCCAATCCACATTCCATTCCATTCCATTCCACATTCCATTCCATTCCATTCCACATTCCATTCCATTCCCTTGCACATTCCATTCCATTCCATTCCGTTACATTCCATTCCACATTCCATACATTTTCCTTCCATTCCACATTCCATACCATTCCATTCCATTCCACATTCCATACCTTTTCATTCCATTCCACATTCCATACTATTCCATTCCATTCCAGATTCCTTTTTTTCAATTCAACATTCCATTCCACATTCCATTGCATTCATTCCATTCCATTGCATTCATTCCATTCCACATTTCTTTCCCTTATATTCCACATTCCGTTGCATTCCTTTCCATTCCTTTACATTTTCTATAGCATTTTATTCGATTCCACATTCCATTGCCTTCCGTTATGCATTCCATTCCATTCCATTCCTCATTCCATTCCATTGCATTCCACATTCCATTCCATATCCCTTTCGATTTCATTCCACATTCCATTCCATGTTCCACTCCACATTCCATTCCACGCTCCTTTTTACGTTCCCTTCCACATTTCAATACATATTCCATTGCATTCCTTTCCACACTACATACCATTGCATTGCCTTCTGTCCCACATTCCATTCCATTTCAATCCACATTCCATTCCAAATTCCATTCAATTCTATTCTACATTCAATTACATTCCATTCCACATTCCATTCCATTCAATTCCAAATTCCATTCCATTCCATTCCAAATTCCATTCCATTCCATTTCGCATTCCATTCTATTCGACATTCCCTTCCATTCCTTTTCATTCAATTCCAAATTCCATTCCATTCCATTCCAAATTCCATTCCATTCCATTTCGCCTTCCATTCTATTCCACATTCCCTTCCATTCCTTTTCATTCAAATCCAAATTCCATTCCACATTCCACTCCATTCCATTCCACATTCCATTCCATTCCTTTCCACTTTCAATTCTATTCTATTGCTCATTCCATTCCATTCCATTCCACATTCTATTTCATTTAATCCAGATTGCATTCCATTGCATTCCACATTGCATTCCATTCCATTCTATTCCCCATTATATTCCATTCTATTACAAATTCCATTCCATTGCATGCCATTCCAGTCCGTATTACATTCCATTCCATTCCACATTCCATTCCATTCTATTCCATTCCATTCCACATTTCATTGCTTTCCATTCCATTCCTTTCCACTTTCCATTCCACATACCATTCCACATTCCCTTCCATTCCATTCCATTCAATTCAACATTCCATTCCATTCCACATTCCCTTCTACATTCCATTCCGTTTCATTCCGCTTTGCATTCAACATTCCATTCCACATTCCATTCCTTTCAATTGCACATTTCTTTTCCCATTCCATTCCATTCAATTCCACATTCCATTCCGCATTCCATTCCCCATTCCATTCCTCATTCCATTACATTCCATTCCACATTTCATTCCACAATCCATTCCAAGTTCCATTCCATTCCATTCCTCATTCGATTCTATTCAATTCCGCGTTGCATTCCACTTTCCACTCCACATTCCATTCCATGTTACATTCTACATTCCATTTAATGTTCCATTGCACGTTCCATTCCTCTCAATTCCATGTTCAATTCTACATTCCATTCCCTTCCATTCTTTTTTCCACTCCACATTCCTCAAATTCCGTTCCCTGTTCCATTCCACATTCCATTCCACGTTCCATTCCACATTCCATTGCCCATTCCATTCCAAGTTCCATTCCACTTTCCATTAAACGTTCCATTCCATGATCCATTGCATTCTATTCCACGTTCCATTCCACATTCTACTGCATTCCATTGTACATTCCATTCAAGATTCCATTCCACATTCCAATAAATTCCATTCCACATTCCATTCCATTCCATTATACATAAAATTCCACATTCCATTCCATTCCATACCACATTCTATTCCACATTCCATTCCATTCCATACCACATTCCATGCCATTACATTCCACATTCCAGTCCACATTTCATTCCACATTCCATTCCATTGCATTCCACATTCCATTCAACATTCCATTCCAAATTCCATTCCATTCCACTCCACATTCAATTGCAAACTCCATTCCACATTCCATTCCGTTCCATTCCGCTTGCCGTTCCACATTCCATTCCACATTCCATTCCATTCTATTCCATTCCATTCCAGATTCCATTCCACATTTCATTCCACATTCCTTTGCACATTCCATTCCATTCCATTCCACATTTCATTCCACATTCCATTCCGGTCAATTTTACATACCATTCCATTCCATTCCACATTCCATTCCATTCCATTCCACATTCCATTCCATTCCATTCCACATTCCATTCTATGTTCCTTTCCACTTTCCGTTAAATTCCATTGCATTACATTCCACTTTCCATTTCATTCCATTCCACATTCCTTTCCGCATTCCTTTTCACATTCCATTGCACATTACATTTCACTTTCCACTCCATTCCATTCCACATTCCAATCCACATTCCATTCCACGTTCCCTTCCACGTTCCATTCCACGTTCCATTCCATAGCATTCCACGATCCATTCCATTCCATTCCCTTCCACGTTCCATTTCATACTATTCAACGTTCCATTCCACATTCCATTCCACATTCAATTCCATTGAATTCCACATTCCATTCCACATGCCATTCCATTTCACATTCCATTCCACATTCCATTGCTTTCCATTCCACGTTACCTTCCACATTCCATTCTACGTTCCATTCCATAACATTCCACGTTCCATTCCATTCACTTCCTCTTTCCATTTCGTTTTATTCCATGTTCCATTCCACTCTATTCCATGTTCCATTCCACATTCCTTTCCATATTCCACTTCGCATTCCATTTCCCATTCCATTGCATTCCATTCCATTCCACTCCACATTCCATTCCATTTCAATCTGCGTTCCATTCCATTCCTTTCCACTTTCCACTCCATTCCACATTCCATTCCATTCCATTCCACGTTCCCTTACTTACCATTCCGCATTCCATTCTATTCCATTCCATACCATAAAATTCCACATAACCTACCACATTCCATTCCAATCCATTCTACATTCCATTGCACCTTCCATTCCACATTCCATTCCACTTTCCATTCCACTTTCCATTTGACTATCCATTCTTTTAAATTCAACGTTCCACTCCTTTGCATTCCACGTTCCATTTCATTCCATTAAACATAACATTCGTCATTCCATTGCACATTCCATTCCACATTCCATTTCGCATTCCATTCCATTCCATTCCATTCCACTTTGTATTCCATTCCAGACCAAGTTCCATTCCATTTTATACATAAAATTCCATTTTATACATAAAATACATTTTCTACGTAAAATACATTTTATACATAAAATTCCACATTCCATTCCATTCCATACCACATTCCATTCCACATTCCATTCCATTCTATAACACATTCCATGCAATTACATTCCACATTCCAGTCTACATTTCATTCCACATTCCATTCCATTGCATTCCACGTTCCATTCCACATTCCATTCCTCATTCCATTCCACATTCCATTCCATTCCATTCCATTCCATTCTACATTCCATTCCATTCCACTTTCCTTCCCATTCGACGTTCCATTCCATTCAATTCCATGTTCCGTTCCACATTCCATTCCATTCCACATTCTATTCCATTCCTCATTCCTTTTCTTTCCATTCCATTCCACTTTGCATTCCTTTCCGTGTTCCCTTCCACGTTCCATTCCATTCCTTACCAGATTCCATTCCATTCCTTTCCACTTTTCATTCCATTCCATTCCACATTCCATCCCACATGGTATTCCATATTCCATTCCACGTTCTAGTCCACGTTGCTTTCCACTTTCCATTACAGATTCCACTGCATTCCATTCCATTGCATTCCGTTTGATTCCATTCCATTATATTACATTCCACATTCCATTCCTTTCCACATTCCTTTTCTCATTCCATTCCATTTCATTCCACATTCCATTCCATTCCATTCCACATTCATTTCTATTCCGAATTCCCTTTCTCATTCCATTCCATTCCTTATTCAATTCCACGTTCTAGTCCACGTTCCATTCCTCTTTCCATTACACATTTCATTCCATTCCGTTTCACAATCCATTACACATTCCAATCCATTCCATTCCGCATTCCTTTCCACATTCCATTCCATTTTATTCCACATTCCATTCCACATTCCATTCCATTGCATTGCACTTTCCATACCACATTCCATCCCATTCCATTCCATTAAATTCCATTCCACATTCCATTTCATTCCACATTCCATTCCTCGTTCCATTCCATTCCATTCCAGATTCCATTCCATTCCATTCCACATTCCATTCCAAATTCGTTTCCATTCCTTTCCACATTGCATTCCATTTTCCTTTCCACATTCCATTCCTTTCATTTCCACATTGCATTCCATTTTCCTTTCCACATTCCATTCCTTTCATTTCCACATTACTTTCCCCGTTTCATTCCAGTAAATTCAACATTCCGTTACCAAATGCATTCGACATTCCTTTCCCCATTGCATTCCATTCCATTCCACATTCCATTCCACAATCCATTCCAAATTCCATTCCATTCAATTTCACATTTCATTCCCCTTTACATTACACATTCCATTCCTCATTACATTCCATTGCAGTCCACATTCCACTCCCAATCCATTCCGCAATCCGTTACATTCCATTCCACGTTCTATTCCACTTTCCATTCCATGTTCCATTCCACAATCCATTCCACATTCCATTCCATCACATTACACATTCCATTCCTTTGCATTCCACATTTCATTGTACGTTTCATTCCCTTACATTCCACATTCCATTCCATTCCATTCCAAGTTCAATTCCATGTTCCATTACATTTCATTCCACATTCCATTACACATTCCATTCCATTTCTTTCCACATTCCATTCCACATTCCATTGCTTTCCATTCCACCTTACCTTCCACATTCCATTCCCCATTCCATTCCATAACATTCCACGTTCCATTCCATTCACTTCCACGTTCCATTTCATTCTATTCCATGTTCCATTCCACATTCCGTTCCACATTCCACTTCCCATTCCATTTCACATTTCATTGCATTCCATTCCATTCCACTCCACATTCCTTTCCATTTCAATCCACATTCCATTCCATTCCTTTCCACTTTCCTCTCCATTGCACATTCCATTCCATTCCATTCCACATTCCCTTACTTACCATTCCACATTCCATTCTATTCCATTCCATTCCATAAAATTCCACATAACATTCCATGTTCCATTCCATTCCATTCTACATTCCATTGCACGTTCCATTCAACATTCCATTCCACGTTCCATTTCACTTTCCATTTGACTTTCCATTCTTTTGAATTCGACGTGCTGCTCCTTTGCATTCCACGTTCCATTTCATTCCATTAAACATAACATTCCTCATTCCGTTTCACATTCCATTCCACATTCCATTTCGCATTCTATTCCATTCCTTTCCATTCCATTCCATTCGACTTTCCATTCCATTCGACATTACATTGCAATGCATTCCATTCCATGTTATGTTCTATTCCATTCCAAGGTCCATTCAATTCCATTCCAATCCATTCCACATTCCATTCTGTTCCATTTCATTCCACGTTCCATTCCATTCCATTCCATTCCATATTACATTCCATTCCACTTTCCATTCCATTCTACATTCCATTGCATTCCACTTTCCTTCCCATTTGACGTTCCAATCCATTCAATTACACATTCCATTGAATATTCCATTCCATTCCACATTCTATTCTGTTCCACATTCCTTTCCATTCCATTCCATTCCACATTGCATTCCATTCCACATTCCTTCCACATTCCATTCCATTCCTTACCAGATTCCATTCCATTCCATTCCACGATACATTCCATTCCATTCCACATTCCATTCCACATGGCATTCCGTATTCCATTCCACGTTCTAGTCCACGTTCCATTCCACTTTCCATTACAGATTCCAATCCATTCCATCTCACATTCCATTACACATTCGGCTCCGTTGAATTCCACATTCCATTCCACCTTCCATTCCATTCCGTTCAAAGTTCAATTCCATGTTCCATTACATTCCATTCCACATTCCATTCCACATTCCATTCCATTTCTTTCACATTCCATTCCGCATTCCATTGCATTCCATTCCACATTGCATTCCAAGTTCCATTCCACGTTCCATTCCATTCCATTCCACTTTCCATTCCAGGTTCCCTTCCACGTTCCAATAGACGATCCATTCCAGGTTCCTTTCCACTCCATTCCAGGTTTCATTGGTTTGCATTCCACATTCCATTAAACATTCCATTTCACATTCCATTCGAAATTCCATTGCACTTTAGATTGCAATCCATTCCACTTTATATTCCATTCCATTCCACATTCCCTTCTACATTCCAATCCATTCCTTTCCCCGTTTCGTTCCACATTCCATTCCACATCCCATTCCATTCCATTCCACATTCCATTCCACAATCCATTCCATTCGATTCCACATTCCATTCAATTCCACATTCCCTTCCATTCCATTCCACATTCCATTCCATTCCATTGCATTCCATTCCACATTCCATTCCAATCCCTTCCAATCCCCATTCCATTCTTTCCTTTCCACAGTCCATTGAATTTCATTCGATATTCCATTCCATTCTATTCCACATTCTATTCCACATCCATTGCTTTCCATTTCAGATTCATTCCATTCCCTCCACATTCCATTCCACGTTGCATTCCATGTTCCATTGCACGTTCCATTCTATTCCATTCCACATTCCATTGCAGATTCCATTCCATTCCATTCCACTTTCCATACCATTCCATTCAATTCCATTCCATTCCATATTCCTTTCCATTCCATTCCAGATTGTATTCCACATTCCATTACATTCCATTCCACATTCCATTCCATTCCATTCCGCATTCTATTCCATTCTATTCCACTTTTCTTTCCTTTTCATTCCACACCACATTCCACATTCCATTAAACGTTCCTATCCACATTCCATTCCATTTTCCATTCCACGTTCCTTTCCATTCCATTCCACGTTCCATTCCACATTCTTTTGCACAGTCCATTCCACGTTCCCTTCCATTCAATTCCAAATTCCATTCCACATTCCATTCTGCATTCCAATCTGTTCCATGCCACATTCCATTCCACATTCCATTCCATTCCATTCCAATCCCCATTCCATACTTTCCTTTCCACAATCCATTGAATTTCATTCCATATTCCATTCCATTCTATTCCACATTCTATTCCACATCCATTGCTTTCCATTTCAGGTTCATTCCATTCCCTTCCACATTCCATTCCACGTTGCATTACATGTTCCATTGCACGTTCCATTCTATTCCATTCCACATTCCATTGCAGATTCCATTCCATCCCATTCCACTTTCCATACCATTCCATTCAATTCCATTCCATTCCATATTCCTTTCCATTCTATTCCAGATTGTATTCCACATTCCATTCCATTCCACATTCCATTCCATTCCATTCCGCATTCTATTCCATTCTATTCCACTTTCCATTCCTTTTCATTCCACACCACATTACACATTCCATTAAACGTTCCTATCCACATTCCATTCCACTTTCCATTCCACGTTCCTTTCCATTCCATTCCACGTTCCATTCCACATTCTTTTGCACAGTCAATTCCACGTTCCCTTCCATTCAATTCCAAATTCCATTCCACATTCCATTCCGCATTCCAATCCGTTCCATTCCACATTCCATTCCACATTCCATTCCACATTCCATTCCATTCCATTGCACATTCCACTCCACATTCCATTCCACTCCATTCCACATTTCATTCCACATTCCATTCCATTCTATTCCACATTCCATTCCTTACCATTCCACATTCCATTCCATTCCACATTCCATTGTCTTCCACATTCCATTCCATTCCACATTCCATTCCATTCAATTCCACATTTTTTCCATTCCATTTTCCTTTCCCTTCCCTTTCCTTCAACACTCCATTAATTTCCATTCCAAATTCCATTGAATTTCATGCCACATTCAATTCCATTCCATTCCACGTTCCATTCTACATCCATTCCCTTCCATTGCAGATTCCACTCCATTCCCTTCCACATTCCATTCCATGTTCCTTTCCACGTTCATTTCCATGTTCCATTCTCTTCAATTCCACGTTACATTCCAGATTGCATTCCATTCCATTTCACATTCCATACCTTACCATTCCATTCAATTCCGTATTGCATTCCATTCCATTCCAGATTCTATTCCAGATTCCATTCCATCCCATTCTACATTCCATTCCACATTCCATTACTATCTATTCCACATTCCATTCCATTATTTTCCACATTCCATGCTATTCCAAACCACATTATATTCCACATTCCATTCCACGTTCCATTCCACATTCCATTCCACTTTCCATTCCACATTCCATTCCCTTCCATTGCACGTTCCATTCCACATTCCATTACACATTGCATTCCACATTGCATTCCACGTTCCATTCCATTCCATTCCACATTCCATTTCACGTTACATTCCACATTCTATTCCTTTCCATTCCGCATTCCATTCCACATTCCATTCCATATTCTATTCCATTCCTTTCCATATTACATTCTACGTTCCATTCCATGCCATTCCACTTTCTTTTGCATTCCATTCCACATTCCACTCCATTCCATTCCACATTCCATTCCATTCCATTCCACAATCCATTCCTTTCCATTCCTCGTTCCCTCTTATTCCATTCCACATTCGAATCCATTCCATTCCACATTTCATTCCATTCCATTCCACTCCAAAATGCATTCCATTTCGTTCCACATTGCATTCCATTCCATTCCACATTCCATTCCAATCAATTCCACATTCCATTCCATTCCATTCTATTTCATTCCACATTCAATTCCATTCCAATCCACGTTCCATTCTGTTCCATTCAACATTCCATTCAATTCCATCCAGCATTCCATTACATTCTATTCCACATTCCATTCCATTACACTCCGCATTCCATTCCATTACACTCCACATTCCATTCCATGCAATTGCATTCCAGTTTCCATCCCTTTGCATTCCATTCCAAATTCCATTATTTCCATTAAACATTCCATTACATTCCATTGCGCATTCCATTCCATTCCATTCCTTTCCATTCCCCATTCCATTTCATTCCATTCCACATTTCATTCCATGTTCCATTCTACGTTCCATTCCACGTTCAATTAAATAATCCATTCTACGATCCATTGCATTCAATTCCATTCCTTTCCATTCCAGTTTCCATTCTGTTCAATTCCACATTCCATTGCACATTCCATTGCACATTCTATTCCACCTTCCCTTCCACATTCCATTAAATTCCATTGCACTTTCCATTTCACATTCCATTCCCTTGCTTTCCACATTCCATTCCGGATTCCATTCCACATTCCATTCCACATTCCATTCCATTCCATTCCACATTCCATTCCATTCCATTCCACATTCCATTCCATTGCATTCCACATTCCATTCCATTGCATTCCACATTCCATTCGTCATTTGGTTGCATTCCAATCCACATTACATTCCACAATCCTTTCCATTCCACATTCCATTCGTCATTTGGTTGCATTCCAATCCACATTACGTTCCACATTCCTTTCCATTCCACTTTCCATTCAATTCCAAGTTCCATTCCACATTCCATACCATTCCATTCCAAATTCCATTCCACATTTCCTTCGATTTTCTGTTCCATTCCATTCCACATCCCATTCCAGTTTCCATTCCATTCCATTCCACATTCCATTCCATGTTCGATTACATTCCTTTCCACATTCGATTCAATTGCATTCCACATTCCTTTCCACATTCCATTCCATCTTCTATTACATCCCATTCCACGTTTCATTCCAACTTCCATTCCACGTTCCATTCCACTTCCCATTCGACGTTCCATTCCATTCCATTCCACTTACCATTCTAACATCCATTCCACATTCCATTCCATTCCATGCCACACTTCATTCCACATTCCATTCCACATTCCATTCCACATTCCGTTCCGCATTTAATTCCACTCCATTCGATTCCATTCCACATTCCATTCCATTCCAGATTCCATTCCATTCCACATTTTATTCCATTCCTTTCCACATTCCATACCATTCCATTCCCTATTCCATTCCATTCCATTCCACATTCAAATCCAGATTCCATTACATTCCACTCCACATTCATTGCACATTCATTCATTGCACATTGCACATTCCATTGGACATTCCATTCAATATTCCATTCCACGTTGCATTCCATGTTCCATTCCTAATTCTATTCCATCCCATTCCACGTTCCATTCCATTCCATTAAACGTTCCATTCCACAGTCCATTCCACATTCCATTCCACAATCCATTTCTTTCCATTCCATTCCATTTCACATTCCATTCCACAGTTCACTCCGTTCCATTCCACATTCCATTCTATTCCATTCCCTTCCATTCCACATTCCATTACATTCCATTCCGCATTCAATTCCATTCCATTTCATTCCACATTTCATTCCATTCCGTTAAATTCCACATTCCATCAACTCCATTACACATTCCATTCCACTCCACATTCCATTCCATTCCATTCCATTCCACATTCCATACCTTTTCATTCTATTCCACATTCCATTCCTTTCCATTCCACATTCCATACCATTCCATTACATTCCACATTCCATTCCTTTCCATTATACATTCTATTCCATTCCATTCCACATTCCATTCCATTCCATTCCACATTCCATTCCATTTCACTCCACTTTCAATTTCACATACCTCTCCACGTTGCATTCCATTCCATTCCACCTTACATTCCATTCCATACCACATTCCGTTCCATTCCTTTCCACATTCCATTCCACTTTCTATTAATCGTTCTATTCCACATTCCATTCCACGTTTGATTCCAATCCATTCCATGTTCCATTCTATGTTCCAAACCACGTTCGTTTCCATTTCATTCCACTTTCCTTACCACTGTCCATTCCATTCCATTCCACTCTCCATTCCATATTCCTTTCCATTCCATTCAACGTTCCTCTCCACATTCAATTCCATATTCCATTCCACATTGCATTCCATTTCATTCAACTTTCCATTACACACTCCATTCCACATTCCGTTCCATTCCACTCCATTCCATTCCACTTTCCTTTCCACATTCCATTGCATGTCCCATTCCATGTTCCGTTCCATGTTCGATTCCACGTTCCATTCCACGTTCCATTGCACGTTCCATTCCACATTGCTTACCATTCCATTCCACATTTCATTCCACGTTCCATTCCACATTATATTCCACATTCCATTCCATTCCATTCAACATTCCATTCCACATTCCATTCTCATTTCGTTGCATTTCATTCCACATTCTTTTACACATTCCTTTGCTTTCCAATTCAAATTCCATTCCAAAATCCATTGCATTCCATTCCATTCCACATTCAATTCCACATTCGATTTCGCAGTATATTCCACATTCCATTCCGCATTCCATTCCACATTGCATTCTCATTCCATTGCAATTCATTTCACAATCCATTCCACGTTCCATTGCATTCCAATTCACATGCCAATACACTTTCCATTCCATTCCATTCCAGATTCCATTCTACATTCCATTCCACATTCCATTCCGCAGTCCATACCATTCCATTCCACATTCCATTCCATTCCAGTACACATTCCATTCCATATTTCATTCCATTCTTTTCCACATTCCATTCCAAATTCCATTCCACATTCCATTCCATTCCATACCACATTCCATTCTTTCCATTCCATTACATTCCATTCCACGCTCCATTCCTCTTTCCATTAAATTCTATTGAACATTGCATTCCTTTCCATTCCACATTCCATTCCATTCTATACCACATTCCATTGCATTCAATTCCATTCCACGTTCCATTCCACTTTCCATTAAATTCTAATCCATATTCCATTCCATTCCTTTCCACTTTCCATTCCATTCCTTTCCATTCCGCATTCCATTCCACTGCATTCCACATTCTATTCCTCATTCCATTCCATTCCTTTCCACATTCAATTCCACATTCCATTCCACATTCAATTCCACATTCCATATCATTCCATTCCACATTCCATTCCATTCCATTCAACATTCCATTAATTTCCATTAGACATTCCAGTCCCAATTCCATTCCATTGCTTGACACATTTCATTCAACATTCCATTCAACATTCCACTCCGCATTCCATTCCACATTCCATTCCTCATTCCATTTTGTTCTATTCAACATTCCATAACACATTCCTTTCCACATTCCATTCCACATTCCATTCCATTCCACATTCCATTCCACATTCCATTCCATTCTATTCCACGTTTCATTCTACTTTCCATTCCGTGATCCATTCCACATTCCATTCCATTCCATTCCACATTACATTCCACCGTCTATTCCATTCCATTACAAGTTCCACTCCAACATCTATTCCACATTCCATTCCATCACATGCCACACTTCTTTCCACATTCCATTCCACATTCCATTCCTCATTCCGTTCCACATTCCTTTCCACATTCCATTCTGCATTCCATTCCATTCCATTCCACATTCCATCCCATTCCATTATATTCCACTTTGCATTCAATTCCATTCCATTCCACTTTCCATTCCACATTCAATTCCATTAAATTCCTTTCCATTCTACTTTAAATTCCACTTTCCGCATTCCATTCCACATTCCATTCCATGTTCCATTCCATTCCATTCCACATTGCATTCCATTCCTTTCCACATTCCATACCATTCCATTCCGTATTCCATTCTTGTCCGCATTCTATTCCAGATTCCAATCCATTACACTCCACTTTTAATTCCAAATTCCTTTCCACTCCTTTCCACTTTCCATTCCATTCCTTTCCATTTGGCATTCCATTCCATTGCATTCCGCATTCTACTCCTCATTCCATTCCATTCCATTCCACATTCAGTTACATTCCATTCTATTCCATTCCACATTCCATTCCATTCCATTCCAGATTCCATTCGTTTCCATTCAACATTCCATTCCACGTTCCATTGCCTTCCAATCCATATTATATTCCACATTCCTTTCCATTCCATTCCACATTCCATTCCACATTATATTCCACATTCCATTTAACATTCCCCTCCACATTCCATTCCATTCCATTCCACATCCCATTCCACATTCCATTCCATTGCATTCCACATTGCATTCCACATGCCGTACTACATTCCATTCCCTCCCATTGCACATTCCATTCCATTCCATTCCACGTTCCATTCCACATTCCATTCCATTTTCCATTCCATTCCATTTCACGTTCCATTCCACGTTCCATTGGACGTTCCCTTCCACGTTCCATCCCGCGTTCCATTCCACATTCCATTCCTTTGCTTTCCACGTTGCATTCTGTGTTCCATTCCATTCCACTCTATATTCCATTCCATTCCCTTCCACATTCCATTCCATTCCTTTCCACATTCCATTCCATTCCATTCGATGTTCCTTTACACTTTGCATTCCATGTTCCATTCCACGTTCCATTCCGTTCCATACCACTTCCCATTCCATTCCATTCCACATTCCGTTTCATTCCATTCCACGTTCCATTCCACACTGCATTTCACATTCCGTTAAACGTTCCATTCCATTCCATTCCATATTCCATGCCATTCCATTCCACTTCCCATTCCATTCAATTCCACATTCAATTCCATTCCATTATATTCCACTCCAAATTCCATTCCATACCAATCCGCATTCCATTCCATTCCATTCCATTCCACATTCCATTCCATTCCATTCCACATTCCATTCTGTTCCATTCCACATTGCATTCTATTCAATTCCACATTCCATTCCATTCCATTCCTTTTCATTCCACATTCCATACCATTCCATTCCATTCCAAATTACATTCCTTTCGATTCCATTCCATAGTCCTCACCACATTCTATTCCCTTCCATTCCACATTGCATTCCATTCCATTCCACATTCCATTCCATTCCATTCCATCCCATTCCACATTCTATTCCAAATTCTATTCCCTTGAATTCCACATTCAATTCCATTCCATTCCACTTTCCATTCCTCCTTCCATTTTACGATCCATTCCATTCAATTCCATTCCACATTCCATACCATTCCATTACGGATTCCATTACATTCCATTCCGCATTCTATTCCACATTGCATTGCATTCCATTACACGTTCCATTCCACATTCCAATCCATTCCATTCCACATTCAATTCCATTCCTTTACAGATTCCATTCGTTTCCATTCCACATTTCTTTCCACATTCCATTCCACGTTCCATTACACATTCCATTCCACGTTCCATTCCACATTCCATTCCATTACATTCCACATTCCATTCTACTTTCCATTACATTCCATTTCATGTTCCATTCCGCTTTCCATTGGACGTTCCATTCCACGTTCCATTCCATTCCATTCCATGTTGCATTCCATGATCCGTTCCACTCCATTCCACATTCCATTCCATTACTTTCCACGTTCCATTACATTCCATTCCACGTTCTCTTCCACTTTGCATTACATGTTCCATTTCATTCCATTCCACGTTCCATTCGACATTCCGTTTCACATTCCACTAAATATGCCATACCATTCCACATTCCGTTCCATTCTAAACCACATTCCATTCAATTCCACTCCATATTCCATTCCATTCCACGTTCCATTCCATCCATTCCAAATTCCAATCCATTCCATTCCATTCAGTAGCACATTCCAATCCACATTCCTTTGCATTCAATTGCACTTTCCATTCCACTTTCCATTCCCTTCCAATCCACATTCCATTCCATTCCAATCCATTCCATACCACATTCCATTATCTTCCATTCCATTCCGCATTCTACTCCATTTCATATTCGATTCCACATTCCACTCAATTCCATTCCATTCCATTTTTCATTCCATTTCATTCCATACAATTCCATTCCACATTCCATTCCATTCCATTCCATTCCACATTCCATTCCTTTCCATTCCATTCCACATTCCATTCCTTTCCATTCCATTCCACATTCCATTCCACAATCCATTCCATTCCATTCCACATTCCACTACACATTCCATTCCACTTTCCACTCCATTCTATTCCACATTCCTTTGCACATTCCATTCCATTCCATTCCACATTCCATTCCACATTCCATACTACATTCCTTTCCTTTCCATTGCACATTCCATGCCATTCCATTCCACGTTCCATTCCACATTCCATTCCACTTTCCATTCCATTCCATTACACGTTCCATTCCACGTTCCACTGGATGTTCACTTCCACGTTCCATTCCGCGTTCCATTACACATTCCATTCCCTTGCTTTCCACGTTGCATTCCGTGTTCCATTCCATTCCATTCCACATTCCATTCCATTCCTTTCCACATTCCATTCCATTCCATTCCATGTTCCTTTCCACTTTGCATTCCACGTTCCATTCCACGTTACATTCCGTTCCAAACCACTTCCCATTCCATTCCATTCCACGTACCGTTTCACTCCATTACACGTTCCATTCCACACTGCATTTCACATTCCGTTCCATGTTCCATTCCATTCCATTCCATTCCATTCCATATTCCATGCCATTCCATTCCACTTCCCCTTCCATTCAATTCCACATTCCATTCCATTCCATTATATTCCACTCCAAATTCCATTCCATACCAATCCATATTCCATTCCATTCCATTGCATTCCACATTCCATTCTATTCCATTCCACATTCCATTCTGTTCCATTCCACATTGCATTCTATTCCATTCCACATTCCATTCCATTCCATTCCTTTTCATTCCACATTCCATTCCATTCCATTCCTTTTCATTCCACATTCCATAACATTCCATTCCATTCCAAATTCCATTCCTTTCCATTTGACATTGCATTTCTTTTTATTCCACATTCCATTCCATTGCATTGCACATTCCATTCCATTCTTTTCGGTTCCATTCCATATTCCGCACCACATTCTATTCCCTTCCATTCCACATTGCATTCCATTCCATTCCACATTCCATTCCATTCCATTCCATCCCATTCCACATTCCATTCCAAATTCTATTACCTTGAATTCCACATTCAATTCCATTCCATTCCACATTCCATTCCACTTTCCATTCCTCCTTCCATTTTACGATCCATTCCATTGAATTCCATTCCACATTCCACACCACTCCATTCCATTCCATTACGGATTCCATTACATTCCATTCTGCATTCTATTCCACATTCCATTCCATTCCATTACACGTTCCATTCCACATTCCAATCCATTCCATTCCAAAATTCAATTCCATTCCATTACATATTCCATTCGTTTCCATTCCACATTTCATTCCACATTCCATTCCACGTTCCATTCCACATTCCATTCCACGTTCAATTCCACATTCCATTCCACATTCCCTTCCACATTCCATTCCATTCCATTACACATTCCATTCCACATTCCATACGACATTCCATTCCATTACACATTCCATTCCATTATATTCCACATCCCATTCCACATTCCATTCCAAGTTCCATTCCATTCCATTCCACGTTCCATTCCTCTTACCATTGGACATTCCATTCTACCTTCCATTCAATGTACCATTCCATTCCATTCCATTCCACATTCCGTACTACATTCCATTCCTTTCCATTGCACATTCCATTCCATTCCATTCCACGTTCCATTCCACATTCCATTCCAGTTTCCATTCCATTCCATTCCACGTTCCATTCCACGTTCCATTGGATATTCACTTCCACGTTCCATTCTGCGTTCCATTCCACATTCCATTCCTTTGCTTTCCACGTTGCATTCCGTGTTCCATTCCATTCCATTCCACATTCCCTTCCATTCCTTTCCACCTTCCATTCCATTCCATTCCATGTTCCTTTCCACTTTGCATTCCACGTTCCATTTCACGTTCCATTCCGTTCCGTACCACTTCCCATTCCTTTCCATTCCACGTTCCGTTTCATTCCATTCCACGTTAGATTCCACACTGCATTTCACATTCCGTTCCATGTTCCATTCCATTCCATTCCATTCCATATTCCATGCCATTCCATTCCACTTCCCATTCCATTCAATTCCACATTCCATTCCATTCCATTATATTCCACTGCAAATTCCATTCCATACCAATCCACATTCCATTCCATTCCATTCCATTCCACATTCCATTCCATTCCATTCCACATTCCATTCTGTTCCATTCCACATTGCATTCTATTCCATTCCACATTCCATTCCATTCCATTCATTTTCATTCCACATTCCATTCCATTCCATTCCTTTTCATTCCACATTCCATAACATTGCATTGCACATTCCATGCCATTCCTTTCGATTCCATTCCATATTCCTCACCACATTCTATTCCCTTCCATTCAACATTGCATTCCATTCCATTCCACATTCCATTCCATTCCATTGCATCCCATTCCACATTCCATTCCAAATTCTATTACCTTGGATTCCACATTCAATTCCATTCCATTCCACGTTACATTCCACTTTCCATTCCTCCTTCCATTTTACGATCCATTCCATTCAATTCCATTCCACATTCCATACCATTCCATTCCATTCCATTATGGATTCCATTACAATCCATTCCCCATTCTATTCCACATTCCATTCCATTCCATTACGCGTTCCATTCCACATTCCAATCCATTCCATTCCACATTCAATTCCATTCCATTACAGATTCCATTCGTTTCCATTCCACCTTTCATTCCACATTCCATTCCACGTTCCATTCCACATTCCATTCCACGTTCCATTCCATATTCCTTTCCACATTCCCTTCCACATTCAATTCCGTTCCATTACACATTCCATTCCACATTCCATACCACATTCCATTCCATTACACATTCCATTACACATTCCATTCCATTATATTCCACATCCCATTCCACATTCCATTCCAAGTTCCATTCCATTCCATTCCACGTTCCATTCCTCTTACCATTGGACGTTCCATTCTACCTTCCATTCAACGTACCATTCCATTCCATTCCATTCCCCATTCCGTACTACATTCCATTCCTTTCCATTGCACATTCCATTCCATTACATTCCACGTTCCATTCCACATTCCATTCCGCTTTCCATTCCATTCCATTCCACGTTCCATTCCTCTTACCATTGGACGTTCCATTCTACCTTCCATTCAACGTACCATTCCATTCCAATCCATTCCACGTTCCATTCCACGTTCCATTTCATTCCATTCCTTTCCATTCCACATTCCATTCCATTCATTTCCACTTCCCACTCCATTCAATTCCAAATTCCATTCCATTCCATTCCATTCCACGTTCCATTCCATTCCATTCCACGTTGATTCCATTCCATTACTCGTTCCATTCCATTTTCTATTCTACTTTCCATTCCATTCCATTCCACGTTCCATTCCAATCCATTCCACTTTCCATTTCATTCCATTACACGTTCCATTCCACATTCCATTTCACTTTCCATTCCACCTCCCATTCCATTCCATTCCACGTTCCATTTCATTCCATTCCACATTCCATTTCACTTTCCATTCCACCTCCCATTCCATTCCATTCCACGTTCCATTGCATTCCATTCCACATTCCATTTCACATTCCATTCCACCTTCCATTTCATTCCATGCCTTTCCAATCCTCATTCCATTCCATTCAGTTCCACTTCCCATTCCATTCAATTCCTGATTCCAATCCATTCCATTCCACGTTTCATTCCATTGCATTCCATTCCATTCCATTCCACATTCCATAGTATTCCTTTCTTTCCACTTTTCATTCCACATTGCATTCCACATTCCATTCCACATTCCTTTCCACATTCCATTCCATTCCATTCTGTTCCACATTCCATTCCATTCAACATTCCATTTCACATTCCCTTACATTCCACTTCACATTCCATTCCACAATCCAATCCATTCCATTCCACATTCCATTTCACATTGCATGCCATATTCCATTCCATTCCATTCCACATTCCATTCCACATTCCATTCCTTTCCATTCCACATTCCGTTACACATTCCAATCCATTCCATTCCGCGTTGCATTCCACGTTCAATTCCACGTTGAATTCCACGTTCCATTCCGCATTCCATTCCATTCCAATCCACATTCCATTCCATTCCGTTTCACATCCCATTCCATTTCCCATTCCTCATACTATTCCGTTCCATTCCACATTCCTTTCCACATTCCATTCCACGTTCCATTCCGTTCCATTCCACATTCCATTGCATTCCATTCCATTCCATTCCACATTCCATTCCACATTTCATTCCTCTTTGCTTTCCTTTCCATCCCACATTACATTCCACATTCCATTCCACTTCCTTCCACGTTCCATTGAACGTTCCATTCCACATTCCATTCCCTTCCTTTCCACATTCCGTACCATTCCATTCCATTCCATTCCACAACCCATTCCATTCCACATTCCATTGCATTGCATTGCACGCTCCTTTCCACTTTCCATTCCCTTCCATTTCACATTCCATTCCATTCCAGTTTCCCTTCCAAATTCCATTCCACATTCCATTCCATATTCCATTCCATTCCATTCCACATTCCATTCCACATTCCTTTTCACATTCCATTCCACATTCCATTCCATTCCATTCCACATTCCATTCCATTCCATTCCACATCCCTTTCCACTTTCCATTAAACCTTACATTCCATGTTCCAATCCACATTCCATGTTCCAATCGACATTCCATTCCATTTCAATCCACATTCCATTCCTTTCCATTCCACGTTACATTCCATTCCACATTCCATTCCTTTCCATTCCACATTGCGTTCCTTTACATTCCACATTTCTTTCCACATTTCATTCCACGTTCTGTTCCACTTTCCATTACATTCCATTCCACATTCCATTCCATTCCATTCCACATTCCATTCTATTCAATTCCACTTTCCATTCCATTCATTTCCACCTTCCATTCCATTCCGCGTTCCATTCCATCTTCCATTCCACTTTCCTTTCCATTCCATTCCACGTTCCATTCCATGTTCCATTCCATGATCCTTTCCATTGAATTCCACATTCCATTCCATTCCTTTCCACATTCAATTCCATTTCTTTCCACATTCCATTCCATTCCATTGCATATTCCCCTCCAGTCCATTCCTCATTACACTCCATTCAATTCCACTTTCCATTCCACATTCCATTCCGTTCCATTCCACATACCATTCCACATTCCATTCTATAACATTCCAAATTCCATTCCATTCAACAACACGATCTGTTCCGTTCCACATTTCATTGCATGTTCCGTTCCACATTTCATTGCATATTCCATTCAATTTCATTGCATTAAACTTTTAATTCCATTCCATCCACATTCCATTCCACGTTCCATTCCACATTCCATTCGACGTTCCATTCCACATTCCACTCGACGTTCCATTCCACGTTCCATACCACGTTCCATTCCAATTTCCATTCCACATTCCATTCCATTCCAATGCAGATTCCATTCCACGTTCCATTCCATGTTCCATTGCAAGTTCTATTCCACGTTCCATTTCACTTTCTATTCCACGTCCATTTCCACTTCCCATTCCATTCCATTCCACATTCCATTCCACTTTCCATTCCACTTTCCATTTTCTATTGCCCATTCCATTTCACTTTTCTTTGCATGTTCCATTCCACATCCCATTCCACGTATAATTCCAATCCATTCCATACTCCATTCTATTCAATTCCACATTTCTTTCCATTCAATACCATTCCATTCCACATTATATTGCATTCCATTCCATTCCATATTCGTTTCCATTCCATTCCAAATTGCATTGCATTCCGTTAAACATTCAATTCCATTACATTCCACATTCCATTCCACATCACATTCCCTTCCATTCCGCATTCCATTCCATTCCATTCCACATTCTGTTCCACTTTCCATTCCACGTTAAATTGCACGTTCCATTGCACGTTCCATTGCACTTTGCATTCCATTTAAATTCCACATTCCATACCATTACTTTCCATATTCCATTTCACATTCCATTCCATTACATTCCACATTCTATTGCACCTTCCATTCCACATTCTATTTCATATTGCATACAATTCCATTCCACATTCCATTCCGTTCCATTATTCATTTTATTCCACATTCTGTTCCATTCCATTCCATATTCCATTCTTCATTCCATTCCATTCCATTCCACATTCCATTCCACCTTCATTCCACATTCGAATTCACATTCCATTCTATTCCATTCCACATTCCATTCCACATTGCTATCCACATCCCATTCCATTCCTTTCCACATTCCATTCCACTCCATTCCACATTCCATTCCATTCCATTCCACATTCCATTCAATTCCATTCCACATTCCATTCCCTTCCATTGCACTTTCGATTACATTCCAATCCACATGGCATTGCATTCCATTCCATTCCACATTATAATGCACATTCCACAGCAATCCATTCCATATTCCATTCCGTATTACATTCCATTCCATTCCACATTCCATTCCATTCCATTCCCCATTCCTTCCACATTATATTCCAAGTTATATTTCAAGTTCCATTACACATTCCATTCCACGTTCCATTCCATTGCATTCCATGTTCCATTCCATTCCATTCCATGTTCCATTCATTCCTTTTCACATTCCATTCCACATTCCATTTCACATTCCATTCCACATTCCATTGCACATTCTGTTCCATTCTATTACATTCCATTCCACTTTCTATTCCATTCCAATCCACATTCCATTCCATTCCATTATACATTCCATTCCATTCCCTTCCACATTCCATCCCATTCCATTCCATTCCTTTCCATTCCATTCCACATTCCATGACTTTCTATTCCATACTATTCCATTCCTTTCCACTTTCCATTTTTTGAATTCCACATTCCATTCCTTTCCAGTCCATATTTCAATGTATTCCATTTCATTCCACATTCTATTCCACATTCCTTTACCTTCCATTCCACATTCTATTCCATTCCAATCCATTCCATTCCACGTTCCATTCCACATTACATTCCACGTACCATTCCACGTTCCATTCCTCGTTCCATTCCATTCCATTCCACATTCCATTCCACATTCCATTCCATTACTTTACACTTTCCATTCCACATTCCATTCTGCATTACACTCCCTTCCATTCCACTTTGCATTCCACATTCCACTCCACATTCCATTCTATTCAACATTCCATTCCATATTCCATTCCAAATTCCATTCCATTGCATTCCACTTTCCATTCCACATTCCATTCCATTGGATTCCTCATTCCATTCCACATTCAATTCCATTTTATTCCACATTCCATTCCATTTCATTCCACGTTCCATTCCATTCAATTGCATTGCACATATCATTCCTTTCCATTCCCCATTCAATTCCATTGCTTTCCATTCCATTCCACATTCCATTCCATTCGATTCCAAGTTCCATTTGATTCCATTCCAAATTACATACCATTCCATTCTAAGTTCCATTCCATTCCATTCCACACTCCATTCCATTCCATTCCATTCCACACTCCATTCCATTCCATTCCATTCCACATTCCATTCCATTCCACATTCCCTTCCATTCCATTCCTATCCATTTCACAATCCATTCCACATTCCATCACATTCCATTCCACATTCCATTCTATTCCACTCCACATTCCGTTCCATTATACATTTCCTTAAACATTCCATTCCATTACATTCCAAATTCCATTCGATTCCATTTTACATTCTATTCCACATTCCATTGAATTCCATTCCCTATTTCATTCCACATTCCTTTCCACGTTCTCTTCCACCTTCCATTCCACGTTCCATTCCATATCATTTCACTTTCCATTCCATTCCATTCCACGTTACATTTCGTTCTATTCCACCTTCCATTCCACATTCCATTCCACCTTCCATTTCGCTTTCCATTTCGCATTCCATTGCATTCCATTCCATTCCATTCCACATTCCATTGCTTTCCATTCCACATTCCATTCTATTCCATTCTACATTCCATTCCTTTCCACATTCCTTTCCATTCCACATTCCATTAAACATTCCATTCCATTCCATTTCACAATACATTCCACATTCTAATCAATTCCATTCCACATTACATTCCAAAATACTTTCCACAATCCATTGCATTACATTCCAAATTCCATTCAACATTCCATTCCACTCGATTGCACATTCCATTGCATTCCATTCCACATTCCATTCCACATTCCATTCCACATTTCTTTGCCCATTAAATTTCATTCCATTACACATTCCATTCCACATTCCATTCCATATTCTATTCCACATTCCATTACATTCCATTCCACATAAGACTCCACATTCCATTCAGCATTCCGTTCCACACTCCATTCCATTCAACTCCACATTCCATTCCTTTCCATTCCTTTACATTCCATATTCCACTCCATTCCCTTTCACATTCCATTCCATTCCTCTCCACATTCCATTCCATTTCACTTTCCATTCCATTCCCTTCCACTCCACATTCCATTTTATTCCATTCCTCATTCCATTCCACATTGAATTCCATTCCAATCCACATTCCAATAATTCCATTCCATTCCAAATTCTATTCTATTCCATTCCACATTGCATTCTACATTCCATTCCATTGCATTTCACATTCCATTCCACATTCCATTCAATTGCCTTCCACATTCCATTTCACATTCCATTCCAAATTAAATTCCACATCCTATTGTACGATGCATTCCACATTCCTTTCCACATTCCATTCCAGTTTCCATTCCAGGTTCCAATCCATTCCATTCCACGTTCCATTCTACATTCCATACCACTCCATTACACTTTCCATTCCATTGCATTCCGCGATCCATTTCATTCCATTCCATGTTTCATTCTAGATTCCATTTCACATTCCATTCCACCTTCCATTCCTTTCCATTACCCATTCTGTTCCCCATTCTTTTCCATACCATTCCACTTCCCATTCCATTCAATTCCACATTCTTTGAACTCAATTACATTCCATTCCGCATTCCATTCCATTCCAGTCCGCATTCCATTCCATTCCACATTCCATTAAATTCCATTCCACATTCCATTCGATTCCATTCCACATTCCATTCCGTTCCAATCCATTCCATTCCATTCCACATTCCATTCCACATTCCATTCCCTTCCATTCTACATTCCTTTCATTGCATTCCACATTTCATTCCATGTTCCATTCCACGTTCCATTCCACGTTCCATTCCATTCCATTCCATTACACATTCCACACCAGTCCATTCCATTACACATTCCACACAATTCCATTCCATTTCATTCTGGATTCCATTACATTCCGTTTGACATTCTATTCCACACACCATTCCATTCCACTCCACATTCCATTCCATTCATTTCACATTCCATTCCTTTCCAATCCACATTATATTCCACATAAAATTCCCTGTTCCACTCCACAGTCCGTTCCACAATCCATTCCATTCCATTCCACGTTCGATTCCTCCTTCCATTCCACATTCCATTACACGTCCCATTGCATTACATTCCAAATTCCATTCCACTTTCCAATCGATTGCATTCCACGTTCCATTCCACATTGCATTCCATTCCATTCAACATTCCATTCCAGATTCCATTCCGTTCCATTCCACATTCCATTCCACATTCCATTCTGCCTTCCATTCCATATTCCATTACATTCCATTCCAAATTGCTTTCCACGTTCCTTTCCACATTCAATTCTATTCCATTCCACTTTCCATTCCACCTTGCATTCCATTCCAGACGACATTCCATTCCACATTCCATTCCATTCCATTCCTCATTCCATTAAACATTCCAATCCATTCCATTCCACGTTCCATTCCATGTTCCATTCCTCGTTCCATTCCAGGTTCTATTTCACATACCATTCCTTTCCGTTGCACGTTGCGTTCCACATTAAATACCAATCCCCTCCAATTTGCAGTCCACGTTCCATTCCACGTTCCAGTCCACATTCGTTTACATTCCATTCCATTACACATGGCATTCCATTCCATTTCACATTCCATTCCATTCCGTTTCACATTCCATTCCATTTGATTACATTCCTCATTCTATGCCATTCCACATTTCATTCCATTCCAAATTCCACTTTATTTATTCCACATTGCATTCCATTACATTTCACATTGAATTCCATTCCATTCCATTCTATTCCACATTCAATTCCATTCCTTTCATTCCATTCCACATTCCATTCTATATTCCATTCCAAGTTCTATTCCACATTCCATTCCAATCCATTCCACATTCCATTTCACATTCCATTCCAAATTCCATTCCATTCAAATCCACATTCCATTCCACATTCCGTTCCATTGCATTCCACTGTCAATTCCACCTTACATTTCATTCCATTCCATGTTCCATTACGCATTCCATTCCATTTCATTCCGCATTAAAGTCCACATTCCATTCCACATTGCATTCCACATTCCCTTTCACATTACATTCTACAGTCAATTCCACATTACATTCCATTCTATTTCACATTCCATCCCGAATTCCATTCCATACCTTTCCACTTTCCATTCCATTCCATTACACGTTCCCTTCTATTCTATTCCATGTTCCATTCCACATTACATTCCACAATACTTTCCGTTCCATTACATTGCATTCCATGTTACATTCCACCTTCCATTCCACATTCCATTCTACATTCCCATCCGTTCCATTCCACATTCTCTTCCACATTGCATTCCATGTTGCATTCCATTCCATTCCACATTCCATTGCATTCCATTCCACATTCCATTCCACATTAGTTTCCACATTCCATTCTATGTTCCATTCCACGTTCCACTCTATGTTCTATTCCATTCCCTTCTACGTTCCTTTCCATTGCATTCCACTTTCCATTTCATCCCATTCCACATTCCATTCCACATTAGTTTTCACCTTCCATTCCATTCCATTCCATTCCATTCCATTCCATTCCATTCCATTCCATTCCATATTCCATTCCCTTCCATATTCCATTCCATTCCATTCCACATTCCCTTATATTCAATTCCACATTCCATTCCATATTCCATTCCACATACCATTCCATTATATTCCACATTCCATTCCATTCCATTCCATTCCATTCCACATTCCATTCCATTCTTTCTCTTCCACATTCCATTCCATTCCACTCCACAATCCATTCCATTCAATTCCACATTCCATTCCACTTTCCACTCCAAGTTGCATTCCATGTTCCATTCCACGTTCCATTCCACTTTCCATTATTTTCCATTCCACATTCCATTCCATTCCATTCTGCTTTCCTTTCCATGTTCCATTCCATGTTGCATTCCACGTTCCATTCCATTCCACTCCACATTCCATTCCATTGTATTCCACTTTCCATTCCTTTCCATTCCATTCCATTCCACATTCCATTCCGCATTCCATTCGCTTACATTACAGATTCCATTCCATTCCATTCCACATTCCATTCCACGTGCCATTCCACGTTCCATTCCAAGTTCCATTCCATTCCATTCCACTTTCCATTCCACAATGCATTCCATTCCTGTCCATATTCCATTACACATACCATTCCATTTAAACATACCATTCCATTCCATTCCACATTGCATTCCACATTCCATTCCATTTCACAATCCATTCCACATTCCATTCCACATTCCAATCCATTCCATTCCACTTTGTATTCGACGTTCCAGTCCACATTCCATGCCACATTCCATTCCACATTTCATGCCCTTCCACTCCACAATCCATTCAACATTCCATTCCATTGCTTTCCACATTCCATTCCAGATTAAATTCCACATTCCATTCCAAGTTCCATTGAATTCAATTTCTTTCCATTCCACATTCCATTCCACATTCCATTGCATTCCATTACACGTTTCATTCTACATTCCATTCTGTTCCATTCCTCATTCCATTCCACAATCAATTCCACGTTCCATTCCATTCAATTCCGCATTCAATTCCCCATTCCATTACAAATTCCGTTCCCCATTCCATTTCATTACATTCCACATTCCACTCCACAATCCATTCCAGAATCCATACCATTCTGTTCCACGTTCCATTCCACATTCCATTGCACATTCCATTCCACGTTCCATTCCACATTCCATTCCATTCTATTCCACATTCCATTTCACATTGCATTCCTCTCTCCATTCCATTCCATTCCACATTCCTTTCCACATTCCTTTCCATTCCATTCCACATTCCATTGCATTTCATTCCACATTCCATTCCACATTCCATTTCATTCCATTCTAATTTCGGTTCCACATTCCATTCCATTCAATTGCACATTCCATTCCACTTTCCTTTCCACATTCTGTTTCATTCCATTCCATGTTCCAATCCACATTCAATTCTACATTCCATTCAACGATACATTCCACGTTCCATTCCATGTTCCATTTTTCGTTCCATACCAGGTTCCTTTCCACGTTCCATTCCATTTCATTCCACGTTCCTTTCAATACTCCTTTCCAATCCATTCTAATTTCCATTCCACATTCCATTCCATATTCTATTTCATATTCCATTCCGTTCCATTCGACATTCCATTCCACATTGCATTCCATTCCCTTCCAAATCGCTTTCCACATTCCATTCCATTCATTTCCACATTTCGAATCCATTCCACATTCTGTTCCATTCCACATTCCATTCAATTCCAATCCATTCCACATTCAGTTCCATTCCACATTCCATTGCATTCGATTCCACATTCCATTCTGCATTCCATTCCATTCCTCATCCATACACTTTTCCATTCCATTTCATTCCACATTCCATTCCATTGCATTTCACTTTCCATTCCACTTCATTCCATTCCACATTCTATTCCAATCCATTTCATTGCATTCCATTCCACATTCCGTTCCATTGCATTTCGTTCCACTTTCTAATCCATTGCACATTCTGTTGCATTCCATTCCACATTCCATTCCATTCAATTGCAGATTCCATTCCATTCCATTCCATTTCATTCCACGTTCAATTCCATTCCAATTCCGTTTCACATACCATTCCATTCCATTCCACATTCCATTCCATTGCATTTCACTTTCCATTCCACTTCATTCCATTCCACATTCTATTCCAATCCATTTCATTGCATTCCATTCCACATTCCGTTCCATTGCATTTCGTTCCACTTTCTAATCCATTGCACATTCTGTTGCATTCCATTCCACATTCCATTCCATTCAATTGCAGATTCCATTCCATTCCATTCCATTTCATTCCACGTTCAATTCCATTCCAATCCACATTCCATTCCATTCCATGACAAATTCCATTCAATTCCATTCCACATTCCATTCCATTCTATTCCGCATTCCGTTACATTCGATTCAACATTGCATTCCATTCCATTCCATTCCAGTTTCCATACCTTTCCATTCCATTCCAAATTCCATTCTTTCCATTACACATTCCATTCCATTGCATTCCACATTCCTTTCCATTCCATTCCCTTCCATTCCACATTCCATTCCATTCCATTCCACATATCATTCCATGTTCCATTCTTCGTTCGATTCCACGTACTATTCCACATTCAATTCAACTTTCCATTCCACGTTCAATTCAACTTTCCATTCCACGTTCCTTTGCATTCCATTCCACATTCCATTCCACATTCCATTCCATTCCATTCCATATTCCATACCACTAAATTCCATTCCATTCCACATTCCATTCCATTCCATTAAACATTCCGTTCCACATTCCTTTCCATTCCATTCCACATTATATTCCTCATTCCATTCCACCATCTATTCCATTCCATTTCACATTCCATTCGATGTTCCATTCCATTCCATTCCACATTCTGTTGCATTCCATTCCACATTCCATTCCCTTCTGTTCCACATTCCATTCCATATTCCATTCCACATTCCATATTACATTCCATTCCACGTTCCATTCCATTCTTTCCCACATTCCATTCCATTCCATTCCACATTCCATTACATTCCATTCCACATTCCATTCCATTCCTTTCAATTCCATTCCACATTCCATATCATTGCATTCCACATTTCATTCCATTCCATTTCACATTCCATTCCGCATAACACTGAATTCCAGTCTACATTCCGTTCCACATTCAATTCCACATTCCATTCCATTCAACATTCCATTGCATTCCAATCCACATTCCTTTCCACATTCCATTCCATCCTATAGCCCATTCAATTTCAAATTCTTTCCACATTCCATTCCATTCCATTCCCCGTTACAATCCACGTTCCATTCTACATTCCTTTCCAGGTTCCATTCAACGTTCCATTCCAAATTCCATTTCACATTTCCTTCCACGTTCCCTTCCACATTCCATACCACATTCCATTCCACTTTCTATTCCACATTCCATTCCACTTTCCATTCCATTCAAATCCACGTTCCATTCCAAATCCATTCCACTCCATTTTAGTCCACTGTGTTCCATTCCACTTTACATTCCATTCCACATTCAATTCTATTCCATTCCACATTCCATTCCTTTCCATTGCACCTTCCATTCCATTCCTATCCATTCCATTCCACATTCCATACCATTCCATTGCATTCCACATTCCATTCATTTCCATTAAACCTTCCATTCCTTTCCATTACACGTTCCATTTGATTCCATTCCACCTTCCATTCCATTCCATTCCACAGTGCATTACATTCTTTTCCACGTTCCATTCCACCTTCAATTCGAAGTTCCATTCCACTTTCCATTCCATTGCATTCCACCTTCAGTTAAACTTTCCATTCCACATTCCATTCCATGTTCCGTTCCACATTCCATGCCATGTTCCATTCCACGTTTCATTCCATTCTATTCCACATTCCTTTCCATTCCATTCCACCTTCCATTCCAAATTCCACTCCATTACATTCCACATTCCATTCCACTTTCCATTCCTTTCAATTCCAACTTCCATTCCACATTCCCTTCCATTAAATTCTATTCCACATTGCATTCCTTTCCATTCCACAATCCATTCTACATTCCAGTCCATTCCATTCCACTTTCCATTATATTCCATTCCAACTTCAATTCCACATTCCACTACATTACATTACATACCACATTCCATGCCACATGCCATTCCATTACATTACACATACCATTCCATTCCACTCCACATTCCATTCCATTCCATTCCTTTCCAACTTCAATTCCACATTCCATTCCATTCCATTCCATTCCATTCCATTCCATTCCATTCCATTCCACATTCCATTCCACAATCCATTACATTACATTCCACATTCCATTCCATTCCACATTCCATTCTATTCCATTGCACATTCCATTCTATGTTCCATTCCACGTTCCATTCCAAATTACATTCCACATTCCATTCAAAATTCCATTCCAGATTCCATTCAATTCCGTTCCACATACCATTCCACATTCCTTTTCATTCCATTCCACATTTCATTCCATCCCACTCCACATTCCATTCCACATCCCTTTCCATTCCATTCCACGTTCCATTCCACGTTCCATTCCATTCCAATTTACGTTCCATTCCACGTTCCATTCCACATTCCATTCCATACTCCATTACGTTCTATTCTACATTGCATTCCACATTCCATTCCATTACATTGCACATTCCATGCCACATTCTAATCCATTCCATTCCACATTCCATTCCATAATCCATACCACATTCCAGTCCGTTCCATTCCACATTCCGTTCAACATTCCATTCCACTCGATTCCACGTTCCATTCCATTCCATTCCACATTCCATTCCACATTCCCTTCCGCAATTCTTTCCCGATTGCATTCCATTCCATTCCACATTCCATTACACATTCCATTACACATTCCATTCCATTCCTTTGCACACACCATTCCACATTCCATTCAAAATTCCATTCCCCTTTCCATTCCATTCAGTTCCACGTTCCATTCCTTTGCATTCAATTCCATTCCACATACCATTGCCTTCCGTTCCACATTCCATTCCTTTCCATTCCACATTCCATTACATTCCGTTGCACATTCCATCCCATTCCTTTCCTCCTTCCATTCCACATTCCATTCCATTCCATGTTCCATTCTGTTTCTTTCCACATTCGATTCCACATTTCATTCCATTCCATTCCACATTCCATTCCACCTTCCGTTCCATTCGATTCCACATTCCAATCCACATTCAATTCCACTCCATTCCACATTCCATTCCACATTCTATTCCTTTCCATTCCACGTTCCTTTCCATTCCATTCCACTTTCCATTCCATTATTTTCCACAATCCATTTCATTCAATTTCACATTCCATTCAATTACATTGCTTTCCACATTCCATTCCATTGTATTCCACTTTCCAATCCATTCCTTTATATTCCACATCCCATTCCGTTCCATTCCACATTCCATTAAATTACATTCCACATTCCACTCTACATTCCATTCCACTTCCTATTCAGAGATCCCTTCAACCTTGCATTCCACATTCCATTCCTTTTCATCCCACATTTCATTTCACGTTCCGTTCCATTCCATTCCACATTCCATTCCACGTTACATTCCATTCCATGCCATTGTCCTTTCCACGTTCCATTGCAAGTTCCAAGCCACGTTCCTTTCCATATTCGATTCCACATTCCATTCCATTTCATCCCATATTGCATACCATTCCATTCGATTCCATTCCACAATCCATTCCATTCCATTTGACATTGCATTCATATTCAATTCCACATTCCATTCCGTTGCATTCCACATTCCATTCCACATTCCATTCCGTTCCATTCCGCATTGCATTCCACACTCCATTCCACATTCCATTCCACATTCCATTTTGCATTCCATTCCATTCCATTTCATTCCACATTCCATTGCATTCCAATCAATATTACATTCCATTCCATTCAATGTTGCATTCCATTCCACATTCCAATGCATTGCACTTCCCATTCCATTCCATTCCACATTCCATTCCACATTACCTTCCAGATTCCATTCCTCATTCCATACCATTTCATTTCAGATTCCATTCCACTTTCCATTCCTTTCCATTACACTTTCCATTTAAATTTCTATTCCAGATTCCATTACACTTTCCATTCCACAGTCCATTGCAAATTCCATTCCATTCTATTTCACATTGCATTCCATTTCATTCCATTCCACATTCTATTACATTCCACATGCCATTCCATTGCATTCCACGTTTAATTCCACATTGCATTCCACATTCCATTCCATTCCATTGCACATTCCATTCCGCATTCCAGTCCACATTCCAGTCCACATTCCATACCATTCCTTTCCACATTCCATTCCACATTCCATTCCTTTCCACTACAAATTCCTTATCACTTTCCATTACACATTCCATTCCTTTCCAATACAAATTCCTTATCACTTTCCATTCCACATTACATTCCACTTTCCATTGCACATTCCATTCCACATTCCATTCCATTCCATTTCACATTCCATTCCACATTCCATTCCACATTCCATTCCATTCCACTCCACATTCCATTCCATTCCACATTCCATTTCAAATTCCATTGCATTTCATTCCACATTCCATTCCACATTCCATTGCTCATTGCCTTCCACATTCCATTCCATTCCATTCCACATTCCATTCCATTCCAGATTATATTACTTTTCATTCCACTTTCCATTCCTCATTCATTTGCACATTCCCTTCCACATTCCATTACGGTACATTCCACATTCTATTCCACATTCCATTCCATTTCATTACACATTCCATACAACATTCGATTCCATTCTACTCCCCATTACATTTTATTACCTTCCACCTTCCATTCCACATTACATTCCACATTCCATTCCACTGCATTCCAATTTCCATTCCACCTTCCATTAGACTTTCCATTCCACCTTCCATTCCACTTTCCATTCCATTCCATTCCACTTTCCATTACACATTCCATTCCATTAATTATTCCATTCCATTCCATTCCACATTTCATTCCATACCATTCCGCATTGCATTCCATTCCATTCCACATTGCATTCCATTCCTTTCCAATTTCCCTTCAATTCCATTCCATTCAATTGCACATTCCATTCCACATTCCATTCCCTTCCATTCCACATCCCATTCCATTCCATTCCATTCAATTGCACATTCCTTTCCCTTCCATTCTATTCCACATTCCATTCCCTTCCATTCCCCATTCCATTCCATTCCATTTCACATTCTATTAAATTCCATTCCACATTCCTTTCCACAATCCATTGGATTAAATTCCACATCCTATTCCATTCCATTCCACATTCTATTCCATTCCATTCCACATTCCCATCCACATTCCATTCCATTACATTGCGTATTTCATTCCATTCCAATGCACATTTCATTCCAAATTCCATTCCATTCCATTCCACATTCCATTCCACCCTCCATTCCACATTCCATTCCATTCCACACTCCATTCCACATTCCATTCCATTCCATTCCATTCGATTACACATTCCATTCCATTCCATTTAACTTTCCATTCGATGTTCCATTCCACGTTCCATTCAACTTTCCATTCCACATTCCATTCCACTTTCCATTCCAGTTTCTGTTCCACGTTTCAGTCCATCCCATTTCACGTTCTATTCCATTGCATTCCACTTTCTATTCTACATTCCATTCCACATTGCATTCCACAATCCATTCCATTCCATTCCATTCAATTCCACGTTCCATTCCACATTCCGTTCCACATGTCATTCCGTTCCATTCCACATTCCATTCCACATTCCTTTCCACATTCCATTCCACATTCCATTTCATTCCATTCCTTTCCATTCCACATTCCTTTCCACATTCCATTCCACATTCCATTTCATTCCATTCCTTTCCATTCCATATTCCATTCCGCATTACATTACACATTCCATTCCACATTCCACTCCACATTCCATTCCACATTGCATTCCATTCAACTCCACATTCCATTGCATTTCATTCCTCTTTCCATTCCACGTTCCATTACACATTCTATTCCACATTCCATTCCACTTTTCATTCCATTCCTTTCCACATTCCATTCCAATTTCCATTCCATTACATTCTACGTTCCATTCCACATTCCACTGTCCATGCCATTCTAAGTTCCTTGCCACATGACATTTCACATTCCTTTGCACGTTAAATTGCAAGTTCCATTCCTTTCCATTTCACTTTCCATTCTAATTTCCATTCCACATTCCATTCCACTTTCCATTCCACGTTCCATTCCACATTCCATTCCACGTTCCCTTCCATGTTCCATTCCAAATTCCGTTGTACTTTCCATTCCAATTTCCATTCCACATTCCATTCCTCGTTCCATTCCAGGTTCCATCCCACATTCCATTCCATTCAGTTACATTCCAAATTCCATTCCATTCCATTCCACGTTCCATTCCACATTTCTTTAAACATTTCATTCCACGTTCCATTCCACATTCCATTGCACATTACATTCAATGTTCCATTACACATTCCATTTCACATTCCCTTCCACATTCCATTTCATATGCCTTTCCATTCCATTCTATTCCATTCCGTATTCCATTCAATTCCATTCCATATTCCATTCCATTCCTTTCCACATAACATTCCATTCAATTCCACATTTCATTCCACATTCCATCCCACATTCCATTCCACATTCCATTACCTTCCATTCCACTTTCCATTCCATTCCATTCCACGTTCCATTACACATACCATTCCTCATTGCATTCCATTCCATTCCACTTTCCTATCCACATTCCATTCCACATTTTGTTCCATTCCATTCCACATTCCATTCCATTCCATTCCACATTCCATTCCACATTCCATTACATTCCACATTCCATTTCAGTCTCTAATTCTTGTTCCATTCCTCATTCCATTCCACGTTCCATTCCAATCCATTCCATGTTCCATTTGATGTTCCAATCCACGTTCCATTCCCTTTCATTCAACTTTCCATTCCACTGTCCATTCCATTCCATTCCATGTTGAATTCCACATTCCTTTCCATTCCATTCGACGTTCCACTCCACATTCAATTCCATATTCCATTCCACATTGAATTCCATTTCATTCAATATTGCATTCCACATTCATTCCACATTCAGTTCCATTCCACTCCATTGCATTCCACTTTCCCTTCCACATTCCATTGCACATCCCATTCCACGATCCATTCCATGTTTGATTCCACTTTCCATTCCACATTCTATTCCGCGTTCCATTCCACATTCCATTCAATTCCATTCCACATTCCTTTCCACATTCCATTTCATTCCATTCCACATTCTATTCCACATTCCTTTCCACATTCTATTCCACTTTCTTTTTCATTCCATTCCACATCCCATTCCACTTTGCATTCCAATCCTTTCCAATTTCCATTGCACATTCCACTCCACTCTCCATTACACTTTCCATTCCACGTTCCATTTCACATTCCATTCCACGTTCCATTCCATTCCTTTGCACGATCCATTCCACATTCTATTTCATTCCATTCCGCTTTCCATTCCACATTCCATTCCACGTTCCATTCTGCGTTCCATTCCATTCCAATCTAGGTTCCATTCCACATTGCTTTCCATTCCATGTTCCATTTCACATTCTATTTCACATTCCATTCCACATTGCACTTCGTTCCATTCCACGTGCCACTCAAAATTCCACTCCACTTTCCATTCCACATTCCCTTGTATTCCATTCCATATTACTTTCCATTCCATCTCACATTCCGTTGCATTCCATTCCACATTCCATTTCACATTCCATTCCATTGCATTCCACATTCCATTCCACATTCCTTTCCGTTCCATTCCACATTCCATTCCACATTCCAATCCATTCCGTTCCACATTCCATTCCATTCAATTCCACATTCCGTTCTGCGTTCCATTCCATTCCATTCCACGCCCCATTCCACCTTCCATTCCACGTTCCATTCCGTCATCCATTCCATTCCATTGCACGTTCTATTCCACGTTCCACTCGAGATTTCATGCCACGTTCCATTAAACATTCGGTTGCACATTCCATTCCGCATTGCGTTCCATTGCAGTCCACATTCCGTTCCACATTCCATTCCATTTCATTCAAACATTCAAAACTATTCCTTTCCATATTCCATTCCACTTTCCATTCCATTCCACTTTCCATTCCACATTCCATTCCACATTCCATTCCACACTCCATTCCATACCATTCCATATTCCATTCCACATTCCGTTCCATCCCATTCTACGTTCCATTCCACATTCAATTCCACATTCCATTCCACATTCCATTCCATCCCACATTCCATTCCGCATTCCATTCCACTGCATTCCACATTCTATTCCACATTCTATTCCACATTCAAATCCACCTGCCATTGTACATTCCATTTCATTCCATTCCACGTGCTGTTCCATTCCATTCCATTCCTCATGACATTCCTTGTTCCATTCCCCATTCCATTCCACTTTCAATTCAACTTCTGATTCCATTCCATTCCACTTTCCATTCCACATTAAATTGTACATTCGATTCCATGCTCCATTCAACATCCCATCCCACATTCGATTCCATTCCATTCCACACTCAATTCCATTCCATTCCACTTTCCTTTCCACATTCCTTTCCATTCCATTCCACATTCCTATCCACATTCCGTTTCATTCCATTCCATTCCACATTCCATTCCACATTCCTTTCCACATTCCATTCCATTCCACATTCCATTCCATTCCATTCCATATTCCATTCCACAATCCTTTCCTCATTCCATTCCATTCCATATTCCATTCCATTCCATTCCACATTCTGTTCCACATTGCATTCCATTAAATTCCACGTTGCATTCCATGTTCCATTCCAAATTCCATGTTCCATTCCACGTTCCATTCCATTGCTTTCCACGCTCCATTCCACATTCCGTTCCATTCCATTTCACATTGAATTCTACATTACATTCCAGATTCCATTTGTCATTTCTTTCCACATTCATTCCATGTTCCATTTCGTTCCATTCCACATTCCATTCCACATTCCATTCCAATCAATTCCACATTCCGTTCTGCGTTCCATTCCATTCCATTCCACGCCCCATTCCACCTTCCATTCCACGTTCCATTCCGTGATCCATTCCATTCCATTGTATGTTCTATTCCGCGTTCCACTCCAGATTTCATGCCACGTTCCATTAAACATTCGGTTGCACATTCCATTCCACATTGCCTTCCATTGCAGTCCACATTCCATTCCACATTCCATTCCATTTCATTCAAACATTCAAAACTATTCCTTTCCATATTCCATTCCACTTTCCATTCCATTCCACTTTCCATTCCACATTCCATTCCACATTCCATTGCACACTCCATTCCATACCATTCCATATTCCATTCCACATTCCGTTCCATCCCATTCTACGTTCCATTCCACATTCAATTCCACCTTCCATTCCACATTCCATTCCATCCCACATTCCATTCCGCATTCCATTCCACTGCATTCCACATTCTATTCCACATTCTATTCCACATTCAAATCCACATGCCATTGTACATTCCATTTCATTCCATTCCACGTGCCGTTCCATTCCATTCCATTCCTCGTGACATTCCTTGTTCCATTCCCCAGTCCATTCCACTTTCAATTCAACTTCTGATTCCATTCCATTCCACTTTCCATTCCACATTCCATTGTACATTCGATTCCATGTTCCATTCAACATCCCATCCCACATTCGATTCCATTCCATTCCACACTCAATTCCATTCCATTCCGCTTTCCTTTCCGCATTCCTTTCCATTCCATTCCACATTCCTATCCACATTCCATTTCATTCCATTCCATTCCACATTCCATTCCACATTCCATTCCACATTCCATTCCATTCCACATTCCATTCCATTCCATTCCATATTCCATTCCACAATCCTTTCCTCATTCCATTCCATTCCATTCCATATTCCATTCCATTCCATTCCACATTCTGTTCCACATTGCATTCCATTAAATTCCACGTTGCATTCCACATTCCATTCCAAATTCCATGTTCCATTCCACGTTCCATTCCATTGCATTCCACGCTCCATTCCACATTCCGTTCCATTCCATTTCACATTGAATTCTACATTCCATTCCAGATTCCACTCATCATTGCTTTCCACATTGCATTCCATGTTCCATTTCGTTCCATTCCACATTCCATTCCACATTGCATTCCATTCCACGATCCATTCCATTCCATATTCCATTCCATTCGACATTCCATTCCATTCCATTCCACATTCCATTGCACATTCCTTTCCATTTTGCATTCCATTCCATTCCACATTCCATTCCATTCCATTCCACATTCCATTCCATTCCATTCCACTTTACGTTCCATTCCAGATTCCATTGCATTCCATTCTACATTACATTCCATTCCATACCAAGATCCATTCCATTCCATATTCCATTCCATTTGACATTCCATTCCATTCCATTCCACATTCCATTGCACATTCCTTTCCATTGTGCATTCCATTCCATTCCACATTCCGTTCCAGTCCATTCCACATTCCATCTTATTCCATTTCACATTCCATTCCATTCCAATCCACGTTCCGTTCCATTCCAGATTCCATTGTATTCCAATCCACATTACTTTCCATTCCTTTCCACATTCCATTCCATTCCTTTTCAAATTCCATTCCATTAAATTTCACATTCCATTCCACATTCCATTCCATTCAATTGCATATTGATTTCCACATTCCATTCCCTTACATTCCACATTAGATTCCTTTTCAATCCATTCCAGACCACGTTCCATTCTATACCAACAAATTCCACATTTCATTCCATTCCATTTCACATTACATTCCATTCCATTGGATTCCATTCCATTGCACATTCCATTACATTACATTGCACAATCCATTCCACATTCCATTCCATTCATTTCAACTTTCCTTTCCACGTTCCATTCCACTTTCCATTATACGTTCCATTCCATTACATTCCTATTTCCATTCAACGTTCCATTCAATTCCAATTCACTTTCCATTCCATATTCCACTTCACATTCCATTCCATATAACATTCCACGTTCCATTTCACGTTCCATTCCACGATGCATTCCACGATCCTTTCCACGTTCCATTCCATTCCATTCTTCATTCCATTCTGCATTCCATTCCAATCCATCCCACGTTCCATTCCATTCCATTCCATTCTACGTTCCATTCCACATTCCATTGCAAATTCCATTACATTCCATTCCCCATTCCATTCCTGTCCATTCCACATTAAATTCCACATTCCATTCCACGTTGCATTCCATGTTCTATTCCTTTACTTTCCACGTTACTTTACGTTCCTTTCCACTTTCCATACCATTCCATTCCGCATTTCATTCCATTACATTCCACATTCTATTCCAAATACCATTCCACTTCACACTTAATTCCAAACACCTTTCCATTCCTTTCCACATTCCTTTCCATTACTTTCCATTCCGCATTCCATTCCATTGCATTCCACATTCTATTCCTTATTCCATTCCATTCCATTCCACCATCAATTCCACATTCCATTCCATTCCCTTCCACATTCCATTCCATTCAATTGAACATTCCATTCATTTCCATTCCACATTCCTTTCCACATTCCATTCCATTCCTTTCCATAATTCACTCCACATTAAATTACATTTTCCAATCCACATTCCATTCCACATTCCATTCTGCATTCCATTCCATTCCATTCCATTCCATTGCACATTCCATTCCACGTTCCTTTCCATTCCATTGAACATTCCATTCCAGGTTCCTTTCCATTCCATTCCACATTCCATTCCACATTCCATTCCATTTCATTACTGTCCGTTCCACATTAAATTCCACATTCCACATTCCATTCCAAGTTCCATTCCATTTCCCATTCCATTCCATTCCACATTGCATTCCATTCTATTCCATTCCACATTCCATTCCATTCCATTCCATTTCGCTTTCCATTCCATTGCATTCCACATTCTATTCCTCATTCCCTTCCATTCCATTCCACATTCAATTCCACATTCCATTCCATTGAACATTCCATTCCATTCCTTTCAACATTCCATTCATTTCCATACCACATTCCATTCCACATTCCATTCCACTTTCCATTACACTATCCATTCCATTCCATTCCACCTTAAATTCCATGTTCCATTCCACATTCCATTCCACATTCTATTGCACGTTCCATTCCATTTCATTCCATATTCCCTACCATTGAATTCTTTGCATTCCGCAATCCGTTCCATTCCATTCCACGTTCTCCTCCACATTCCATTCCATTCCATTCCACATTCCATTCCACATTCCATTCCACATCCCATTCCACATTCCATTCCACATTCCATTCCATTCCATTCCGCTTTTCTTTCCACATTCCATTCCACGTTGCATTCCACGTTCCATTCCATTCCACTCCACATTCCATTCCATTGTATTCCACTTTCACTTCCTTTCTATTCCATTCCATTCCACATTCCATTCCGCATTCCATTCCCTTACATTACAGATTCCATTCGATTCCATTCCACATTCCATTCCACGTGCCATTCCGCGTTCCATTCCAAGTTCCATTCCATTCCATTCCACATTCCATTCCATTCTACTTTGCAATCCATTCAACACTCCATTCAATTTCATTACATTCCACATTCCATTTCATTTATTCCACATTGCATTCCATTACCTACCACATTGCATTCCATTCCATTCTATTCCACATTCCATTCCATTCCATTCCACATTCAATTCCATTCCATTACACCTTCCATTCCATTGCATTCAATTGCATTCCTTATTCCATTCCATTCCATTCCACATTCCATTCTATTCTATTCCATTCAATTCCATGTTCCATTCCACATTCCATTCCTTTCCATTCCATTCCTTTCCACGTTCCATTCTACTTTCCATTCCACGTTCCATTCCATTATATTCCTTTTCCATTGCAATCCATTCCAATTTACATTCCATTCCATTCGACTGTCCATTCCATTCGACATTCCATTCCAACCCATTCCGTTCCAAATTCCATTTCATTCCATTCCACTTTGCATTCGATTCCATTCCAAGTTCCATTAAATACCATTCCAATCCATTCCACATTCCATTCCATTCCATTTCATTCCACGTTCCATTCCAGTCCACTCCATTCCAGATTGCATTCCATTCCACAACCCATTCCGTTCCACATTCCATTCCATTCCACCTTCCATTGCATTCCACGTTCCATTCCATTCAATTCCACATTACATTCCACGTTCCCTTCCATTCCACATTCTATTCCATTCCACATTGCTTTGCATTCCATTCCATTCCACATTCCATTCCATTACACATTCCCTTCCTCATTCCATTCTATTCCTTACCACATTCCATTCTATACCATTCCACTTTGAATTCCATTCCAATCCACATTCCATTCCACATTGCATTCCATGTTGCATTCCACGTTCTTGTCCACGTTCCATTCCACTTTCTATTACGCATTCCATTGCATTCCATTTCACATTCCATTACACACTCCACTCCATTCAATTCCACATACCATTCCACATTCCACCAAATTCTATATCACACACCATTCCACATTCCATTCCTTTCCATTCCACATTCCATTCCATTCCATTCCATTGGATTCCATTCCATTATATTCCGTTCCATATTCAATTCCATTTCACATTACATTCCTCATTCCATTCCATTGCATTCCACATTCCATTCCATTTCTGTCCACATTGCATTCCATTCTACATTCCCTTCCTCACTCCATTCCTTTCCATTCCACATTCCATTCCACTCCACATTCCATTCCATTCCACATTCCATTCATTCGATTCCATTCCACATTCCATTCCATTCAGCATTCTTTTCCTCTTTCCATTCCATTTCTTTACACATTCCATTCCACATTCCATTTCATATTGCATTCCGCATTCTAGTCCACGATCCATTCCACTGTCTATTACACATTCCATTCCATTCCATTTCACATTCCATTGCACACTCCACTCCATTCAATTCCAGATTCCATTACACATTCCATTCCCCATTCCATTTGACATTCCACTCCCCATTCCATTCCATTCCCTTCCACATTCCATTCCACAATCGATTCCACATTCCATTCCATTCTATTCCACATTCCATTCCTCATTCCATTACACATTCCATTCCCAATTACATTCCATTACTTTCCACATTCCACTCCACAATCCATTCCACAATGTATTCCATTCCATTCCACGTTCCTTTCCACATTCCATTCCTCATTCCATTATTTTCCACATTCCATTCCACATTCCATTCCACATTCCAATCCACTTTCCATTCCATTGCATTCCACATTCCATTCCATTCCATTCCATTCCACATTATATTCCACGTTGCTTTCCGTGTTCCATTCTACTTTCCATTGCACATTTCATTCCATTACATTCCACTTTCCATTGTACGTTCCATTCCATTGCACATTCCATACCACAATCCTTTCCATTCCATTCCATTAAATTCCAGTCCGCATTCCTTTCCATTCCATGTTCCACTCCTCATTCCATTCCATTCCATTTCACTTTCCATTCCATTACATTACACATTCCATTCCAAATTCCATTCCATTCCATTCCAGATTGCGTTCTGTATTGCTTTCCACAACCCATTCCATTCAATTCCACGTTACATTCCCCATTCCATTTGACATTCCACTCCCCATTCCATTCCATTCCATTCCACATTCCATTCCACAATCCATTCCACATTCCATTCCATTCTATTCCACATTCCCTTCCCCAATCCATTACACATTCCATTCCCCATTCCTTTCCATTATTTTCCATATTCCACTCCACAGTCCATTCCACAATCCATTCCATTCCATTCCAAGTTCCTTTCCACATTCCATTCCTCATTCCATTGTTTTTCACATTCTATTCCACATTCCAATCCACATTCAAATCCACTTTCCATTACATTGCATTCCACATTCCATTCCATTCCATTCCATTCCACATTCCATTCCACGTTGCATTCCGTGTTCCATTCCACATTCCATTGCACGTTTCTTTCCATTCCATTCCACTTTCCATTGTACGTTCCATTCCATTGCATTCCACCTTCCATTCCATCCCATTCCACATTCCATTTCACATTCCTTTAAACATTCCATTCCATATTCCTTTCCATTCCATTCCACATTCCATTCCTCATTCCGTTTCATTCCATTCCACATTCCATGCCATTCCAGTCCACATTCCATTCCACATTCCTTTCCATTCCATTACACATTCCATTCCAAAATGCATTCCAAATTCCTTTCCATTAAATTCCACATTCCATTCCATTCTTTTCCACGTTCCATTCCACGTTCCATTCCACATTCCATTCCGCAATCCATTCTGTTCTCTTCCACATTCGATTCCGCAATCCATTCTCTTCTGTTCCACATTCCATTCCACATCCCATTCCACATTCCATACATTCCATTCCTAATTCCATTCCATGGTTCTTTGCCTTCCTTTCCCCATTTTACGCCACATTCCATTCCATTCCATTCAACATTCCTTCCACATTACATTCTGTGTTCCATTCCATGTTCCATTCCATGTTCCGTTCTATGTTCCATTCCAAATGCCATTACATATTTCATTCCATTCCTTTCCACATTTCATATCATTCCATTACATTCTATTCCACTTTCCATTCCATTCCATTCCGCTTTCCATTCCAAATTCCATTCCATTGTATTCCACAAAACATTCCATACCATTCCACTTTCCATTCCATTCTATTCCACATTCCATTCCTTCCCATTCAACATTTCATTCCACTTTCCATTCCACATTCCATTCCACATTCCATCCCATGTTCCATTCCATTCAATTTCGAGTTTCATTCCAAGTTCCATTTCGATGCATTCCACATTCCATTCCACATTCCATTCTACATTACATTCCACGTAACATTCCACGTTGCATTTCATATTCCATTCCACATTCCATTCCATGTTCCATTCCCTTCGATTCCACAATCCATTCCACATTCCATTCCATTCCATTCCACATTCCGTTGCACATTACGTTCCACATTCCAGTCTATTCCATTGCAGATTCCATTCCACATGTCTTTGCTCATTCCATTCCATTCCATTCCACATTCCATTCCATTCCATTTTACATACCATTCCATTACATTGCACATTCCATTGCACATTCCATTCCATTCCATTCCACATTCCATTCCACGTTCCATTCCACGTTCCATTAAATTCCATTGCATTACATTTCACTTTCCATTTCATTCCATTCCACTTTCCTTTCCAAGTTCCTTTTCACATTCCATTGCACATTCCATTTCACGTTCCATTCCATTCCATTCCACATTCCATTCTTCATTCCATTCCACATCCCATTGCATTCCATTCCACGTTCCATTCCACATTGCATTCTACATTCCATTCCAAATTGCATTACGTCCCATTCCACATTCCATTCCATATTCCATTCCACATTCCATTCCATATTCCATTCCACTTTCCATTTGACGTTCCAATCCATTCCATTGCATGTTCCACTCCTTAGATTTCCACGTTCCATTTCATTCCAATCCACATTCCATTCCACATTCCATTTCACATTACATTCCATTCCATTACATTTTTTATTCCATTCCATTCCAATCCATATTCCATTAAATTCCATTGAGCGTTGCATTCCATTCCACATTCCATTCCATTACATTCCACATCCCATTGTACGTTCCATTCCATTCCATTCCGCTTTCCATTCCATATTCCATTTCACATTCCATTCCACGTTCCATTCCACATTCCATAACATTCCATTTCACATTACATTCCATTTCATTCCACATTCCATACCATTCCATTCCATTCCATTCTGCATTCCATTCCATTTCACTCCAGATTCTATTCCACCTTTCATTCCATTCCATTGCACATTTCATTCCACATTCCATTCCATTCCTTTCCACATTCCACATTCCATTTCACGCTGCATTCCACATTCTATTCCACGTTCCATTCCACGGTGCATTCCAAGTTCCATTATACGTTACTTTCCATTCCATTCCACGTTCCATTGCACAATTCATTCCATTCCGTTCCACTTCCTATTCCACATTCCATTCCACTTTCCATTCCACATTACATTCCTTTTCAAACCACATTCCATTCCATTCCATTCCAGATTTCATTCCACATTACATTGTATTCCATTCCACATTACATTATATTCCATTCCACATTCCATTCCATTCCATTCCACATTCCATTCCCCATTGCCAGGCACTACTTTCCACATTCCATTCCTCTTTCCATTCCACATTCCAATCCAATACATTCCACTTTCCATTTCATGTTCCATTCCACATTCTATTTCACTTTCCATTCCACAATCCATTCCCTTCCGTTTGCTTCCATTCCACGTTGCATTCCACATTCCATTGCACATTCCATTGCACGTTCCATTCCATGTTCCATTCTGCGTTCCATTCCATTACATTCCACGTTCCATCCCGCATTCCATTCCACATTCCATTCCTCAATCCATTCCGTTCCATTCCATTCCATTCCACATTCCATTCCATTCCATTCCACATTCCATTCTATTCCATTCCCTTCCATTCCATATTCCATTACATTCCATTCCGCGTTGTATTCCATTCCATTCCATTCCACTTTCCATTCCATTCCGTTATATTCCACATTCCATCCATTGCATTCCACATTCCATTCCATTCCATTCCACATTGCATACCATTTCATTCTATTCCACATTCCATTCTGTTCCATTCCATTCCACATTCCATTCCTTTCCATTATACATTCTATTCCATACCATTCGACTTTCCATTCCATTCCATTCCACATTCAATTTAACATACCATTCCACTTTGCATTGCATTCAATTCCACATTCCATTCCACCTTCCATTCCATTCCATTCCACCTTCCATTTCTCTTTCTATTCCTCGTTCTATTCCTCATTCCATTCTGCGTTTGATTCCAATCCATTCCATGTTCCATTCCACGTTCCAATCCACTCCATGTTCCATTCCACGTTCCAATCCACGTTCCTTTCCATTTCATTCCACTTTCCGTTCCACTGTCCATTCCATTCCATTCCACTTTCAATTCCAGATTCCTTTCCATTCCATTTGACCTTCCTCTCCACATTTATTTCCATATTCCATTCCACATTGCATTCCATTTCATTCAGCATTCCATTTCGCATTCCATTCCACATTCCGTTCCATTCCACGCCATTCCATGCCACTTTCCATTCCACATTCCATTGCACATCCCATTCCACGTTCCATTCCATGTTCGATTCCACGTTCCTTTCCACGTTCCATTAAACGTTCCATTCCACATTCCATTCCATTCCATTCCACATTCCATTCCGTTCCATTCCACATTCTATTCCTCATTCCATTCGTTTACATTCCACATTCCATTCCACGTTCCATTCCACGTTGCTTTCCATGATCCATTCCACATCCCATTTCACGTTCCATTCCTTTCCATTCCACATTGCATTCCATTCCATTCCACATTCCATTCCATTCCATTCCGCATTCCATTCCACGTTCCATTAAACGGGAAATTCCACGTTCCATTCCATTTTCCATTCCATTCCATTCCACGTTCCTTTCCACATTCCTTTCCATTCAATTCCACTTTCCATTGCACTTTCCATTCCACCTTCCATTCCACATTACCTTTCCACATTCCACTAAACATTCCATTCCACCTTCCATTCCATTCCATTCCACATTCCATTCCACATGCCATTCGGTTCCATTGCACATTCCATTCCGCATTCTATGCCACGTTCCATTCCACATTCCTTTCCACGTTCCATTCCACGTTCCATTCCACGTTCCATTCCATGTTCCATTCTATTCCATGTCATCTTCCATTTCACTTTCCATTCCACGATCCATTGCATTTTATTCCATTCCACATTCCATTCCACGTTCCATTCAATTCCATTTCACTTTCCGTTCGATTCCATTCCACATTAAATTTCATTCCATTCCACATTCAATTCCACATTCAATTCCATTCCATTCCGCATTCCACGTTCCATTCCATTCTATTCCACATTGCATTCCATTCCATTCCACATTCCATTCCATTCAATTCCACATTCCATTCGATTCCATTCCATTCCATTCCACGTTCCATATCATTCCATTCCAATCCACATTCCATTCCTTTCCATTCCACATTCCAATCCATTCCAATCCACATTGCATTCCATTCCATTCCACGTTGCATTTCATTTTCCATTCCATTCCATTCCACATTCCATTCCATTGCATTCCACATTCCATTCCAATTTCCATTCCACTTTCCATTCCACTTTCCATTCAACAATCCATAACACATTCTATTCTATTCCATTCCACTTTCCATTCCACATAGCATTTCACTCCTTTCCACATCGCATTCAAAATTCCATTCCATATACCATTCCTTTCCATTGCACAATCCATTCCACATTCCATTCCTTTCATTTCTACGTTCCTTTCCACGTTCCATTCCACTTTCCATTCCACTTTCCATTCTACGTTCCATTCCATTACATTCCTATTTCCATTCAGGGTTCCATTCATTTGCAATTCACTTTCCATTCCATATTCCATTCCACATTGTATTCCACATAACATTCCACGTTCCATTCCACGATTCATTCCACGATCCTTTCCACGTTCTATTCCGTTCCACTCTACATACTATTCTGCATTCCATTCCAATCCATTCCACGTTACATTCCATACCATTCCATTGTACTCTCCATTCCACTTTCCATTGCAAATTCCGTTACATTCCATTTCAAATTCCGTTACATTCCATTCCAATTTCCCTTAAACATTCCCTTCCACATTGCATTCCATTCCATTCTACATTCCATTCCACATTCCAATCCATTCCATTCCACGTTCCATTCCACATTCCATTTCATTCCATTCCACATTCCAATCAATTCCATTCCATGTTACATTTCACGTTCCATTCCGCGTTCCATTCCATTCCAATCCACGTTCCTTTCCAATCCACTTTCCATTCCATTGCATTGCACGTTCCATTTTATGCCATTTCACATTCCATTCCACATTCCATTTCACATACCATTCCATTACATTCCATTGCATTCCACATTCCATTCCATTCCAATCCACATTCCATTCCTTTCCATTCCACGATCCATTCCATTGCACATTCCATTCCATTCCATTCCACATTCCATTCCACCTTCCATTCCATTCCATTCTATTCCATATTCCATTCCATTACCCTTCACATTCCATTCCATTGCATTCCACATTTCATTCCACATTCCATCCCATGTCCTATTGCATTCCATTCCACATTGCATTCCACGTTCCATTAGGCTTACCGTTCCACTTTCCATTCCATTCCATTCCAAGTTCCATTCCTTATTACATTCCATTCCTTTCCACATTCTATTCCATTCCATTCCACCCACCATTCCTTTCCATTATAAGTGCCATTCCATGTTCCATTCCAAGTTCAATTCAAAGTTCCATTCCATTCCATTCCACGTTCCATTCCACTAAATTCCATGATCCATTTCATTCCATTCCACTTTCCATTCCACATTCCATTCCACGTTCCACACCACCTTCCTTTCAATTCCATTCCATTCCACTCCTCTTCCCATTCCATTCCATTCCACATTCCATTCCAGTCCATTCCATACCATTCCACATTCCATTCCCAATTCCATTCCCTTCCATTCTACATTCCATTCCCTTCCATTGTACATTCCACACCATCCCATTCCACATTCCATTCCACGTTCCATTCTGCGTACCATTGCACGTTCCATTCCATTGCATTCCACATTGCTTACAGTTCCATTCCAATCCATTCTGGATTCCATTCCATTCCAATCCTCATTCTATTCCACATTCCATTACTTTCCATCCCACATTACATTCCACATTCCATTCCACTTTCCATTCCAAGTTCCATTCTGTTCCATTCCACGTTCCATTCCGCATTCCATTCCACATTCCATTCCACATTCCATTCCATTCCATTCCACGTTTCATTCCACCTTCCATTCCATTCCGTTCCATGTTCCATTACACATTCCATTCCACTTTCCATTCCACGCTCCAATCCACTTTCCATTCCATGTTCCATTCCACGTTCCATAACAAGTTACATTCCACATTGCATTCCATTGCATTCAACGTTCCATTCGACATTCCTTTCCAATCCATTCCACTTTACATTCCACATTCCATTCCATATTCCATTCCACATTCCATTCCGTTCCTTCCCACGTTCCATTCGACATTCCATTCCACAAACATTCCATTCAATTCCTTTCCACATTCCTTTCCACATTCCATTCCGTTCCATTCCACGTTCCATTCCAGTTTCCATTCAACATTCCATTACAGATACTTTCCACGTTCCATTCCATTCCATTTCACCTTCCATTCAACTTTCCATTCCATTACATTTCAAGTCACATTCCACATTCCATTCCACTTTCTCTTCCACATTCCAATCCGTTCCATTCCATGTTCCATTCGACATTCCATTCCACGTTCCATTCCAGGTTCCATTCCACATTCCATTCCATTCCCATCCACATTCCATTCCATTTCATTTCACGATGCATTCCATTGCACATTCCATTCCATTCCACATTCCCTTCAACTTTCCAATCCACCTTCCATTGCATTCCATCGTATTCCATATTCCATTCCATTCCATTTCACATTCAATTCCATTACGTTCCACATTCCATTTCACTTTTCGTTACTCATTCAATTCCAGATTCCATTCCACACTGCATTCCATTCCATTCTATTCCATTCCACATACCATTGCACATTCCATTCAATATTCCTTTCCACCTTCCATTCCATTCCACAGTCCTTTCCACATTGCATTCCATTGCTGTCCACATCCCATTCCTCATTCCATTCCATTCCTTTCCACATTCCATTCCATTCCATTACACATTCTATTCAACGTTTCATTCCACCTCCCATTCCAGATTCCATTCCGCTATCCATTCCATTCCATTCCAGGTTGCTTTCCACTTTCCATTCCATTACATTGCACGTTACATTCCACATTCCATTGCCCATTTCATTCTACATTCCATTCCACGTTCCGTTCCACCTTCCTTTGACATTCCATTGCATTCCTTTCCACGTTCCATTACACGTTCCATTCCATTACATTAAATGTACCATTACACATTCCATTCCACGTTCCATTCAGTTCCTTCCCACATTCCATTCCACATTCCATTCCACATTCCATTTCTGATTCCTTTCCACTTTCCATTCCATTATCCATTCCACTCAATTCCACCTTCCATTCCACAATCCATTCAATTCCATACAACTTTCCTTTGCACATTCCATTCCACATTACATTTCACATTGCATTCTGTCCATTTTACTTTCCATTCCACGTCCCATTCCACATTCCATTTCATTCCATTCCACATTCCATTCCATTCCATTCAAGTTTGCTTTCCACATTCCATTCCACATTCCATTCCACTTTCCATTCCATTCCATTCCATTCCACATTCCATTCCGCATTCCATTCCGTTCCATTTTACATTCCATTCCACGTTGAATACCACATTCCATTCCGTTCCATTTTACATTCTATTCCACGTTGAATTCCACATTCCATTCCAGACTCCATTACACTTTGCATTACATTACATTCCACGTCCCATTCCACTTTTCATTCCCTTCCATTTCTCGTTACATTCCACATTCCATTCCACATTCCATTCCATTCCATTCCAGCTTCCATTCCATTCCACAATTCCCTTCCGCATTCCAATCCATTCCCTTCAACATTGCATTTCATTTTCCATTCCACTCCAGTCCACATTCCATTCCACATTCCATTCCATTTAAACATTCCATTCCATCCCATTCCACATTCCATACCACATTCCATTCCATTTCATTCCGCATTCCATACCACATTCCATTCCATTTCATTCCACTTTCCATTCCATTCCATTTCACATTCCATTCCACGTTCCCTCTCATTCCATTCCACTTTCCATTCCACATTCCATTTCAGACTCCATTCCACGTTCCATTCCACATTCCATTCCACGTTCCTTTCTATGTTCCATTCCATGTTCCATTCGTTTCCATTCCACGATCCATTCCACATTCCATTCCGTTCCATTTCACTTTCCATTCCACATTCCATTCCACGTTCCATTCCACTTTCCATACCATTCCACTGCATTCCATTCAATCCATTCTGGATTCCTTTGCATTCCATTCCAAATTATTTTTGACAATCCATTCCATTCCGTTCCACATTCCATTTAACATTCCTTTCCATTTCATTCCACTTTCTATTAAATTCTATTGCACATTTCATTCCTTTCATTTCCACATTACATTCAACTTTCCATTACACATTGCATTCCACATGCTATTCCACGTTCCGTTCCAAGTTCCGTTCCATTCCATTCCATGTTCCATTCTACGTTCCATTCCATTCAATTCCACATTCCATTGCACATTCTATTGTACATTCCTTTCCAAGTTCCATTCCACATTCCATTCCACTTTCCATTCCACGTTCAATTCCACGTCGCATTCCATTCAAGTTCCATTCCACATTCCACTCTTTTGCATTCCACGTTCCATTCCACATTCCATTCCATTCCATTCAACGTTCCATTCCAAGTTCCATTACATGTTCCAATCAATTCCATTTCATGTTCCATTGCACATTCCATTCCTTTCCATTCCGCTTTCTATTCCACATTCCATTCCCTTCCATTAAACATTCCTTCCCACATTCCATGCCACATTCCATTACATTCCATTCCACATTCCATTCAACATTCCATGCCACATTCCATTCCATTCCATTCCACATTCCATTCCACATTCTGTTCCATTCCATTCCATAGTCAATTCCACATTCCATTCCATTCCTTTCCATATTCCATTATGCATTCCATTCCATTTCATTCCACATTCCTGTGCACATTCCATTCCACATTGCATTCCACTTTCTCTTTCACATTCCATTCCATTCCTTTCCACATTCCCTTCCACATCCCATTCCATTACGTTCCATATTCCATGCCACATTCCATTCCACATTCCATTCCACATTCCATTCCATTCCACATTCCATAATACATTCCATTCCATTGCATTCCATGTTCCATTCCATTCCACTTCACTTTCCATTCCACATTCCATTCCACGTTCCGTTCCATTCCATTCCACATTCCATTCAACATTACATTGCAGACTCCATTCCACGTTCCATTCAACACTACATTGTGGACTCCATTCCACGTTCCTTTAAACATTCCATTCCACGTTCCGTTTTATGAACCATTCCATGTTCCATTCCATTCCATTCCACGATCCATTCCACATTACATTCCATTCCATTTCACTTTCCGTTCCACATTCCATTCCACGTTGCATTACACATTCCATTCCACGGTCCAGTCCACGTTCCATTCCATTCCATTCCACTTACTTTTCCACATTGCATTCCATTCCGCATTCCATTCCACATTGCATTCCATTGAATTTCACATTCCATTAAACATTCCACCTTCCATTCCAGATTCCATTCCACATTCCATTCCACGTTCCATTGCACATTCCATTCCACATTACATTCCACTTCCCATTTCACGTTCCATTGCACTTTCCATTCCACATTCCATTACACATTCCATTCCATTCCATTCCACTTTCCTTTCCATTCCTTTCCACATTCCATTCCATTCCATTCCACATTGCATTCAATTCAATTCTACATTGCATTCAATTACTTTCCTTTCCACATTCCATTCCACATTCCATTCCATTCCATTCCACATTCTATTGCAGATTATATTCCATTCCATTCCACAATCCATTCCATTTAATTCCATCCCACATTCCATACCACATTACATTCCATTCCACTTTTCATTCCATTTAATTCCACATTCCATTCCATTCCACATTCCATTCCATTCCGTTCCACATACCATTGCGTTCCTTTCCACATTCCATTCAATTCCATTGCATTCTTTTCCATATCCCATTCCGTTCCATTCCACTTTCCATTCCATTCCATTACACTATCCATTCCACATTCCATTCCATATTCTTTTGTACGTTCCATTCCATTTCACCCCAGAATTCATTCCATTCCTTTCCACGTCATTGCATTACATTCCACTTTCCATTACTCACTCCATTTCATTCCATTCCACATTGCATTCCAATGCATTCCACATTCCATTCCACATTCCATTCCATTCCATTCCACATTCCATTCCTTTCCTTTAAACTTTGCCTTCCACATTCCATTCCATTTCATTCCACATTCCTTTCCACATTCCATTCTGCATTCCATTCCTCATAGCATTCCTTTCCATTCCACATTCCATTCCATTCCACATTCCATTCCGCATTCCATTGCATTCCTGTCAGCAATCCATTGAATATTCCATTTCACATTCTATTCCACATTCGATTCCATTCCATTCCACATTCCATTCCACATTCCTTTGCATTCCAGTCCACATTCCATTGCAAATTCCATTCCATTCCATTCCACTTTCCATTACGTTCTAAACCATATTCCATTCGACATTCCATTACACGTTCCATTCCACATTCCATTCCTCATTCCTTTCCATTACATTCCAACTTGCATTCCACATTCCATTTCAAGTTGCCATCCATTACATTCCACGTCCCATTCCACATTCCATTCCTCATTGCATTCCACTTTCGATTCCATTCTATTCCACTTTGCTTTCCATTCCATTCTATATTCCATTCCACTTTCCATTCCACATTCCATTTCACATTTCACTCCAGGTTGCATTCCATTCCATTCCACTTTCCATTTCACGTGCCATTCCATTCCATTCCATTCCACATTCCATTCCATTCCATTCCACATTCCATTCCACTCAATTCCACATTTCATTCCATTGCATTCCATTCCACATTCCCCACCATTCCATTCCACATTCCATGCCATTCCATTCCATTCTTTTCCACTTTTCATTACATTCCTTTCCACATTCCAATCCATTCCATTCCACATTCCATTCCACATTCTATTCCACATTCCATTCCATTACATTCCACGTTCTATTCCTTTCGAATCAACATTCCATTCCACGTTCCATTCCCCGTTCCGTTCCATTCCATTCCACCTTCCATTTCACATTCCACTCCACGTTCTACTCCACTTTCCATTCCATTCAATTTGAGCTTCCATTCCATCTTCCATTGCATTCCATTCCACTTTCCATTCCACATACCATTGCACATTTCATTCTACGTTCCATTCTACATCCCATTCCACGTTCCATTACACGTTCCATTCCACGGGCCATTCCACTTTCCATTACATTCCATTCCACGTTCCATACCACATTAAATTCCATTCCATTCCACATAGAATTCAACATTCCATTCCACATTCCATTCCTCATGCCATTCCATTGCACTCCACATTCCATTCTATTGCATTCCAGTCCATTCCACATTCCATTCCACATTCCATTACATTAAATTCCACATTGCATTCCACATTCCATTGCGCTTTCCATTCCACGTTCCATTCCACATTGCATTACACGTTCCATTCCAAGTTCCATTCCATTCCACGTTCCATTCCACATTCTATTCAATATTCCATTCCACATTCCATTCCTTTACTTCCTACATTCCATTCCATTCAACATTCCATTCCACATTCCATTCCACTCTACATTCAATTCCATTCCATTCCACATTCCATTCCACTCTACATTCAATTCCATTCCATTCCACATTGCATTCCACATTCCATTCCAATCAATTCCATTTCTTTCCACATTCCATTCCACATTCCATTCCACATTGCATTCGATTCCATTCAATTCCATATTCCATTCCATGACATTCAAAATTCCATTCCATTGCATTCCACATTCCATTCCACATACCATTCCACATTCCATTCCACATTCCATTCCATGTTCCATTCCATTCCTTTCCACATTCTATTCCATTCCGTTCCACATTCCATTCCATTCAATTCCATATTTCATTCCATTCCATTGCATTCCACATTCTATTCCATTCCATTCCGTATTCCATTACTTTCCATTCCATTCCATTCCATCTTTCATTCCATTCCATTCCTCATTGAATTACATTCCATTCCACCTTCCATTCCACATTCCGATCCACATTCTAATCCACTTTCCGTTCAATTTCATTCCACATTCCATTGCATTCCATTCGACATTCCATTCCATGTTATATTCCATTAAATCCCACATTCCATTCCACTCTATTCCATATTCCATTCATTTCAATTCCTTATTTCATTGCATGGCATTGCGTTCCATATTCCATTCCATTCCATTCGTCATATCATTCCATTCCATTGAATTAAACATTCCATTCCGATTCCATTGCATTCCATTCTGTTCTATTGAACATTCCATTCCACTCCATTCTGTTCTTTTCTATGTTCCATTCCATTCCATTACACACTCCTTTCCACATTCCACTGTACATTTCATTCCAATCCATTTTGTTACACATTCCATTCCATTCCATTCCACATTACATTCCCTGACATTCCAAATTCCATTTCACATTCCATTCAGCATTCCATTCCATTCCATTAAATTCAATTATACATTCCATTCCATTCCATTCCACATTCCATTCAATTCCATTCCATTCCTTTCCACATTCGATACCATTCCATTACAATCCACATTCCATTCCCTTCCATTATACATTCCATTCCATTCCATTCCACATTCCATTCCTCTCAATTCCACATTCCATTCCATTCCATTTCATTCCACGTTTCATTCCACTCTATTCCGCATTCCATTCCATTCCATTCCATTCCATATTATTCCGCATTCCATTCCATTCCATTCCACATTCCACTCCGCATTACATTCCACATTCTAATCCACGTTCCATTCTATTCCATTCCACATTCCATTCCATTCCACATTCCATTCCATTCCATTACACATTCCATTCCATTCCATTCCTCATTCCAATCCATTCCATTCCACATTGAATTCCATTTTATTACACATTCCATTCCATTCCATTCCATTCCACATTCCATTCCACTACATTCCACTTTCCATTCCACATTCCAATCTATATTCCATTCCCCATTCCATTACCTTCAATTCCATGTTCCATTCCAATCCATTAAATTCTGAATTCCATTCCATTCCATTCCATTCAATTCCACATTCCATTCCATTCCATTCCATTCCACATTCCATTCCATTCCATTCCATTCCACATTCCATTTCACTTTCCATTCAACGTTCTATTCCATGTTCCATTCCGTTCTATTCCACATTGCATTCCATTCCATTCCACATTCCATTCCATTCCATTTCATTCTACATTCCGTTCGATTCCATTCCATTCCATGCCACGTTCCATACCATTCCATTCCAATCCACATTCCATTCCTTTCCATTCTACATTCAATTCCATTCCATTCCACATTGCATTGCCTTGAATTCCACATTCCATTCCATTCCATTGCATTCCACATTTCTTTACATTCCCTTCCGCTTTCCATTCCATTCCATTCCTTTCTATTCCGCATTCCATTCCATTCCATTCCGCATTCCATTCCATTCCATTACACATTCCATTCCATTCCATTCTACATTCCAATCCATTACAATCCACGTTGCATTCCATTCCATTCCACATTGCATTTCATGTTCCATTCCATTCCATTCTATTCCAATGAACATTCCATTCCACATTCCATTACATTCAATTCCACATTCCATTCTATTACATTCCACATTACATTCCACAATCCATTCCACAATCCATTGCATTCCACTCCACGTTCCATTCCACATTGCATTCCACATTCCATTCCGTTCTATTCCACATTCCATTCCACATTCCATTCCACTTTCCATTTGTTTCCATTCCACTTTTCATTCCATTCCATTTCACATTCGATTCCACTTTCCATTCTTTCCATTCCACTTTCCATTCCATTCCATTATATATTCCATTCCATTCCATTAAACATTCAATTCCATTCCAGGCCATATTCCATTCCACTCCATTCTACATTCAATTCCATTCCATTCCACATTCCATTCCATTCCATTCCATTACATAGTCCATTCCATTGCATTCCACATTCCATTCAATTCCATCCCATTCCATTCCACATTCCATTCCACATTCCATTCCATGATCCATTCCATTCCACCTTCCATTCCACATACCATTCCATTCCATTCCAAAATCCATTCCACATTCCATTCCATTCCATTCCATGTTCCGTTGCCTTCCATTTCATTCCACATTCCACTCCACATTTCATTCCATCCGATTCCACATTCAACTCCATTCCATTAAACATTCCATTGCATTCCATTCCATTGCACACTCCATTACATTCCATTCCACATTCAATTCCATTCCTTTCCATTCCATATTGCCTTCTGTTCCATCCACATTCCATTCCATTCCTTTCCACATTCCATTCCATTCCATTCCATTCCACATTGCATTCCCTTTCATCCACATTCGATTTCATTCCATTCCACATTCCATTCCAATCCATTCCACATTTCATTTCATTCCATTCCACATTCCATTACAATCCATTCTACATTCTGTTCCATTCCATTCCACATTCCATTCAATTCCACATTCCATTCCATTCCACATTCCACTTCATTACTTTCCATTGAATTAAAATTCCATTCCACATTCCATTCTACATTCCATTCCATTCCATTCCACATTCCATTCCATTCAATCCCAAATTCTATTCCTCATTACATTCCACGTTCCATTCCCCATTCCATTCCATTGCATTCCACATTCCGCTCCACAATCCAATCCACATTCCATTCCATTGAATTCCACTTTCCACTCCCCATTGCATTCCACTTTCCTGTCCACATTCCATTCCATTGCATTGCACATTCCACTCAACAATCCATTAAACATTCCATACCATTCCGTTCCACATTACAGTCCATTTCATTCAACATTCTATTCCACTTCCCATTCCATTCAATTCCACATTCCATTCCATTCCATTTCACATTCCATTCCACATACCATTCCGCATTCCTTTCTACTTTCCATTGCACATTGCATTCCATTCCATTCCACACTCCATTCCACATTTCATTATATTCCATTCCACTTCCCATTCCACATTCCATTCCACATTCCATTCAACATTCCTTTCCACATTCCATTCTATTCCATTCCCGTCCACATTCCATTCCTCATTGCATTTTACTTCATTCCACATTCCATTCCATTCCTCTCCACATTCGATTCCACATTCCCTTCCATTGCATTACACATTCCATTCCAAATTCCATTCCACATTCCATTCCATTCCCCTTTCCTTCCACATTATGTTCCACGTTCCATTCCAACTTCCATTCCACATTCCATTCCATTTTCCGTTCCATTGCATTCCATGTTCTATTCCATTCAATTCCATATTCCATTCCATTCCATTTCACATTCCATTCTACATTCGATTGCACATTCCATTCCACATTCATTTGCACATTTCATTTCATTTCATTCCATTGGTTTCCATTCCACATTCCATTCCATTCCAATCCACATTCCATTCCATTCCATTCCACATTTCATTCCATTCAATTCCACATTCCATTCCATTCCCTTCCACGTTCCACTCCATTCCATTCCATTCCATTACATTCCATTCCACATTCCATAACTTTCCACTCCATTCCACATTCCATACCATTCCATTGCATTCCATAATCCATTTTAATAATTCCACATTCCATTCCATTCCACAATCCATTGCATTCCATTTCATTACACATTCCATTCCACATCCCTTCCCCTTCCATTGCACATTGCTTTCCATTCCATTATATTCCTTTCCACATTCCATAGCATTGCATTCCTTTCCACATTCCATTACTTTCCGTTCTGCATTCCATTCCATTCCATTCCGCAATCCATTCCATTACATTCCAATTTCCATTCCACATCCCTTTCCATTCCGTTCCACATTCCATTCCGTGTTCCATTCTACATTCCATTCCACTTTCCATTACTTATTGCATTCCGTACCTTTCCGCACTACATACCATTCCATTGCCTTCTATTCCACTTTCCATTCCATTCCAATCCACATTCCATTCCACATTCAATACCATTCAATTCCTCATTCCATTCGTTTCCATTCCACATTCCTTTCCATTGAATTCCACTTTCCATTCCGTTCCATTCCACATTCCATTCCATTCCATTCCACATTCCATTCCATTCCATTCCACATTCCATTCCATTCCATTCCACATTCCATTCTATTCCACATTCCATTCCATTCCTTTACATTCAAATGCAAATTCCATTACATATTCCATTCCATTCCATTTCACATTCCATTGCACTCAATTCCACATTCAATACTTTTCCATTGTCCATTCTATTTCATTCCATTACATTCCACATTCCATTTCATTTAATCCACATTGCATTCCATTACGTTGCACATTGCATTTCAGTCCATTCTATTCCACATTCAAATCCATTCCATTCCACATTCCAGTCCATTGCATTCCATTCAATTTCATATTACATTTTATTCCATTCCGCATTCCATTCCACATTCCATTCTTTTCCATTCCATTGCTTTCCACCTTCCATTCCACGTACCATTTCACATTCCATTCCATTCCATTCCATTCCACGTTACATTCCATTGCATTCCATGTTCCATTCTATTGCATTCCACGTTCCATTCCATTCAATTCCATTCCATTCCACATTCCTTTCCATTCAATTCCATGTTCTATTCTATTGCATTCCACGTTCCATTCCATTCCATTCCACGTTCCATTCCATTCCACATAACATTCTAACCCATTCCATTCCACGTTCCATTCCTCATTCCATTCCATTCAATTCTACATTCCATTCCATTCCATTCCATTCCACATTCCCTTCCTCATTCCATTCCATTGCATTAAACACTCCATTCCATTCCACATTCCATTCCATTTAACATTCCATTCCACTCCACATTCCATTCCACTTTCCAATCCATTCCATTCCACATTGCATTCAACATTGCTTTCCATATTCCATTCAATTCAATTCCGCATTCCATTACCCATACCTTTCCATTCAATTCAACGTTCCATTCCAAATTCCATTCCACATTCCATTCCCCATTCCATTCCATTCCATTTCACAATCCATTCCACAATCCATTCCAGTCAATTCCACATTCCTTTCCTCATTTCATTGTACATTCCATTCCCCATCCCATTCCATTGCATTCCACATTCCATTCTACAATCCATTCCACAATCCATTCCATTCTACTATATGTTCCATTCCACATTGCATTCCACATTCCATTCCGTTCTATTACACATTCCATTCCACATTCCATTTCACATTCCATTCCTTTCCATTCCACATTCCATTCCATTCCATTCCACATTAGATTCCACTTTTCATTCCTTTCATTCCACATTCCATTCCATTCAATTCCATTCCAGATTGCATTGCACGTTCCATTCCACCTTCCATTCGACATTCCATTGCACGTTTCATTGCATTCCATTCCACTTTCCATTGCACATTCCATTCTATTCCACTCCACTTTCCATTTAACATTCCATTCCACCTTCCATTCCATTCCATTCCAGATTCCATTCCACATTCCATTTAACATTCCATTCCACATTCCATTCCATTCTGATCCACATTCCATTCCTCATTCCATTTCATTCCATTCCACATTCCGTTCCATTTAACTCCCCATTCCATTCCATATTCCATTCCATTCCATTCCACATTCCATTCCAAAATCTATTCTAAATTCCATTCCATTCCATTACACATTCACCCCATTTCTTTCCACGTTCCATTTCACGTTCCATTGCATATTCCATTCCACATTCCATTACGTCATATTCCACATTCCATTGCACATTCCATTGCATTCCATTCCTCGTCCCATTCCACATTCCATTCCATTCCATTCCACATTCCTCACACATTACATTTCACGTTCCTTTCCAAGTTCCATTCCACGTTTCATTATATGTTCTATTCCCTTGCATTCCATGTTCCATTCCATTCCATTGCACGTTGCATTCCAGTCCGTTCCACGTTCCTTTTCATTCCGATTCACATTTCATTCGACTTTGCATTTCACATTCCATTCCACATTCCATTTCACATTCCATTCCATTCCTTTCCATTCCATTCCACATTCCATTGCATTCCAATCCACATTCCATTCCATTCCTTTCCACATTCCATTCCATTCCTTTGCACATTTCATTCCATTCCAATCCATTACATTCCATATTCCATACCATTCCATTCCATTCCATATTCCATACTATACCATTACATTCCACATTCCTATCTTTCCATTCCATTGCATTCCACATTCCATTGCATTCCATTCTATTCCACATTCCATTCCACTTTCCTTTCCCTTCCATTCCAGATTCCATTCCATCCCATTAGCTTCCATTCCGCTTTCCATTCCAATTTCCATTTCACCTTCCATTCCATGTTGCATTCCACATTTTATTCCTAGTTCCATTCCATTCCATTACACTTTCCTTTCCACATTCCATTCCACAATACATTCCGTTGATATCCACTTTGCTTTATATATTCCATTCCACATTCCATTCAATTCCATTGCACATTCCATTCCATATTCCATTCCACATTCCATTGCATTGAATTCCACATTCCATTCCAAATTCCGTTCCATTGCATTCCACGTTCCATTCCACATTCAAATCCATTCTATTCCACATTATATTCCCTTCCATTCCACGTTCTATTCCATTCCATTGCATTCCACATTTCATTCCATTCCATTCCGCACACCATTCCATTCCCATCCATTCCATTCCACGTTCCATTCTATTCCATTCCTTTCCACATTTCATTTAATTTCATTCCATTCTACATTCCATTCCAAGTTCCATTCCATTCCATTTCACATTCCATTCCATTCCATTCTTCGTTCCATTTCACAGTCCATTCCATTCCATTCCACATTCCATTTCATTCCATTCCCCATTCCTTCCACATGTAATTCCACGTTCCATTCCACGTTCCTTTCCAAGTTCCAATCCACGTTCCATTACATTTTCCATTCCATTGCATTCCATGTTCCATTCCAGTCAATTCCATATTCCCTTCCATTCCGTTTCACATTCCATTCCACATTCTATTTCACATTCTATTCCACATTCCATTGCACATTCCATTCCATTCCACATTCCATTCATTTCCAATCCTCATTCCATTCATTTCCAATCCACTTTCCATTCCATTACATTCCACACTCCATTCCATTGCATTCCACACTCCGTTCCACATCCCTTTCCATTCCATTCCACATTCCATTCCGCGTTCCACTCTACGTTCCATTACACGTTACGTTGTACGTTGCATTCCACATTCCATTACTTATTCCATTCCATTCCTTTCCACACTACATACCTTTCCATTGTGTTCTATTCCACTTTCCATTCCATTCCAATCCACATTCCATTCGAAATTCCATTCCATTCTATTCCACATTCCATTCAATTCCATTCCACATTCCATTCCATTCAATTCCACATTCCATTCCATTCCATTACACATTCCATTCTATTCCATTCCACATTCGATTCTATTCCACATTCCCTTCCATTTCTTTCCATTCAAATCCAAATTCCATTACACGTTCCATTCCATTCCATTCCACATTCAATTCTGTTCCATTCCGCATTCTATTCCATTCCATTCGACATTCAATTCTGTTCCATTGCCCATTCCATTCCATTCCATTACTTTCCACATTCCATTTCATTTATTCCACATTGCATTCCATTACCTTGCACATTGCATTTCAGTCCATTCTATTCCACATTCAATTCCATTGCATTCCATTCCATTCCATATTACATTCTATTCCATTCTTCTTTCCTTTCGATTCCATTCCATTCTATTCCACATTCCATTCCACATTCCATTCCTTTCCATTCCATTCCTTTCTGCGTTCCATTCCGCGTACCATTCCACATTCCATTCCAGTCCACGTTCCATTCCATTCTATTCCACATTACTTTCCAACCCATTCCATTCTAAGTTCCATTACATTCCATTCCATTATATTTCATTCCATATTCCATTCTAATTCACATTCCATTCTTCATTCCATTCTGTTCTACATTCCATTTCATTCCATTCCACATTCTATTCCATTCCAGATTCCATTCCATTCCACATTCCCTTCCGAATTCCATTCCATTCCATTAAACATTCCATTCCATTCCACATTCCATTCCACTTTCCATTCCATTCCATTCCACATTGCATTCTACATTGCTTTCCACATTCCATTCCATTCAATTCCGCAGTCCATTCCCCATTCCATTCCATTCAATTCCACGTTGCATTCCCCAATCCATTCCACATTCCATTCCATTCTGTTCCACATTCTATTCCTCATTTTGTTGCATTCCATTCCACATTCCGTTCCATTTCACTCCACTTTCCATTCCACATTCCTTTCCATTCCATTCCACATTCTATTCCACTTTCCATACCATTCCATTCAATATCATTACACATTCCTTTCTATTTCATTCTACACTCCATTCAATTCCCTTCCAGATTCCATTCCATTCCATTCCACATTCCATTCCATTCCGTTCCACATTCTATTCCTCATTCTACTTCATTCCATACCACATTCCGTTCCATTTCACTCCACATTCCATTCCAGATTCCTTTCCTTTCCATTCCACATTCCATTCCACTTTCCATACCATTCCATTCAATATCATTCCACATTCCTTTCTATTTCATTCCACACTCCATTCAATTCCCTTCCACATTCTATTCCATTCCATTCCACATTCCGTTCCATTCCTTTCCACATTCCTTTCCATTCCATTCCACATTCCATTCCACATTCCATTCTATACCATTCCTCATTACATTCCATTCCATTACAAATTCCATTCCCCATCCGATTCCATTACATTCCACATTGCATCCCACATTCTATTCCACAATCCATTCCATTCCACTCTACGTTCCATTCCACATTGCATTCCACTTTCCCTTCCATTCTGTTCCGGATTCCATTCCACGTTCCATTCCACATTCCATTCCACATTGCTTTTCTTTCCATTCCACATTCCATTAAACTTCATTCCACATTCGATTCCACTTTCCATTCCTTTCCATTCCACATTCCATTCCATTCCTCATTCCATTCCTCGTTGCAATCTGCCTTCTATTTGACTTTCCACTGCACGTTTCATTCCATTCCATTTCACTTTCCATTCCACATTCCATTCCATTCCACTCCACTTTCCATTTAACATTCCATTCCATTCTATTCCACATTCCATTTAACATTCCATTCAACATACCATTCCACACTCCATTCCATTCCATTCCACATTGTATTCATCATTCTCTCTCATTCCATTCCACATTCCGTTCCATTTCACTCCACATTCCATTCCACATTCCATTCCATTCCATTCCACATTCCATTCCAAAATTCATTCCAAATTCCATTCCATTCCATTCCACATTGCATTAAACATTACATTCCTTTTCTTTCCACGTTCCATTTCACGTTCCCTTCCACATTCCATTCCACATTCCATTCCATTCTATTCCACATTCCATTCCACGTTCTATTCCAGATTCCCTTCCATTCCATTCCTCATTCCATTCTACAGTCCATTCCATTCCTTTCCACATTCCATTCCACATTACTTTCCGTTCCATTCCACATTCCTCCCACATTACATTCCACGTTACATTCCAAGTTCCATTCCACGTTCCATTATATGTTCTATTCCCTTGCATTCAGTGTTCCATTCCATTGCATTGCAAGTTCCATTCCAGTCCATTCCACGTTCCTTTTCATTGCAATTTACATTCCATTCCACATTGCATTTCACATTCCATTCCACATTCCATTCCATTCCATTCCATTCCATTCTATTCCACACTCCATTCCATTCCATTCCATTCCACATTCCATTCCATTCCACTTTGCATTCCATTCCAATCCTTTACATTCCACTTTCCATACCATTCCATACTGTTCCATTACATTCCACATGGCAATCTTTCCATTCCACTTTCCATTCCACTGCATTCCACATTCCTTTGCATTCAATTCCATTCCACATTCCATTCCACGTCCCTTTTCCTTCCATTCCAGATTCCGTTCCATTCCATTAGATTCCATTCTGCTTTCCATTCCATGTTCCATTCTACCTTCCATTCCACGTTGCATTCCACATTGTATTCCAAGTTCCTTTCCAATCCATTACACCTTCTTTTCACATTCCATTAAACTTTACACTCCCTTGCTTTCCACTTTGCATTCTATAATTCATTCCACATTCCATTCCGTTCCATTCCACATTCCATTTCATATTCCATTCCACATTCCATTCTATTGCATGCGACATTCCATTCCGAATTCCATTCCATTGCTTTCCACATTGCATTCCACATTCCATTCCACGTTCCATTCCATTATATTCCACATTGCATTCCATTCCATTCCACGTTCCATTCCATTAAATTGCATTGCACGTTTCATTCCTTTCCATTCCACATTCAATTCCACTCCATTCCATTCCATTCCATTCCACATTCCATTCTCTTCCATTCCATTCCACATTTCATTTCATTTCATTCCATTCCACATTCCATTCCACGTTCCATTCCATTCCATTCCACATTCCATTCCATTCCATTCCATTCCATTCCTTTCAACATTCCATAACATTCCATTACATTCCACATTTTATTAGTTTCCTTTCTGCATTCCATTCCTTCCATTCCCCATTCCATGCCATTGCATTCCACATTCCATTCCACATCCCTTTCCATTCCATTCCACATTCCTTTACACGTTCCGTTCTACGTTCCATTCAACATTTCATTTCATATTCCATTCCATTCCTTTCCACATTCCTTACCATTCCATTACATTCTATTCCACATTCCATTAAATTCCATTCCACATTCCATTTCAAATTCCATTCCATTCTATTCCACATTCCTTTCCATTCCATTCCACATTGATTGCATTCTATTTCACATTCCATTCCTTTCCATTTTACATTTGATTCCACATTCCATTAAACGTTCCATTCCACATTCCATTCTCCATTCCATTACAAGTTCCATTCCATTCCATTCCTCGTTCCATTCTATTCCATTTCAAGTTCCATTCCATTCCATTCCTCGTTCCATTCTATTCAATTCCACGTTCCATTCCACTTTCCATTCCATATTCCATTCCACATTCCATTCCACGTTCCATTCCATTCCATTCCACGTTTCATTCCATGTTCCGTTCCATTGTATTCCACATTCCATTCCACATTCCATTCTACATTCCATTTCACGTTCCATTCCAAGGTCCATTCCATTCAATTCCATGTTACATACAACATTCCATTACATTCCATTCTACATTCCACTTCACATTGCATTGCAGGATCCATTCCACGTTCCATTCCACCTTCCATTCCACATTCTATTCCACGTTCCATTCCATGTACCATTCCACTTTCCATTCACGTTCCATTCCACGTTCCATTCCACATTCCATTGCACATTCCATTCCACGTTTCATTCCACTTACCATTACACGTTCCATTCCACATTCCATTCCATTCTATTCCGCATTCCATTCCACATTCCACTGCATTCCATTCTACATTCCATTCAACATTCCTTTCCACATTCCATTCCACTCCATTCCAAATTCCATTGCATTCTATTCCACATTCCATTCATTCCATTCCACGTTCATTCCATTCTGTTCCAGATTTCATTCCTTTCCTTTCCACATTTGATTCCACATTCAATTAAACGTTCCATTCCTCATACCACTCCATTCCACATTCCATTGCCTTCCATTCTACTTTACCTTCCACATTCCATTCCACTTTCCATTCCACGATCCATTCCATAACATTCCACGTTCTATTCCATTCACTTCCACGTTTCTTTTCATTCTATTCCACATTGCATTCCACATTCCAATACTCATTCCATTTCGCATTCCATTGCATTCCATTCCATTCCATTCCAAATTCCATTCCACATTCCTTTCCTCATTCCACTTCGCATTCTATTTCGGATTGGATTGCATTCCTTTCCATTCCATTCCACATTCCATTCCTTTCCAACCAACATTCCATTGCATTCCATTCCACTTTACTTTCCATACCAAAATCCATTACATTCCATTCCACCTTCCTTTCCATACCACAATCCATTCCTTTCCATTCCACATTACATTCCACATTCCTTTCCTTTCCATTTCATGTTCCATTCTATTCCATTCTGCATTCTGTTCCATATTCCCTTCCTTTCCATTCCACATTGCATTCCATTCCATTCCACATTCCATTCCACATTCCATTCCATTCCATGCCACGTTCCATTGCACGTTACATTCCACAATCCATTCCATTACTTTCCACGTTCCACTCCACACTCAATTCCACATTCCATTCCACATTCCATTGCGTTGCATTGCACATTCCATTCCACATTCCATGCCACGTTCCATTGCTCATTCCTTTTCAGGTTCCATTCCTCGTTCCTTTCCATTCCATTTCACTTTCCATTCCATTCCATTTCAAGTTTCATTCCACATTCCATTTTATTTCCATTCCACATAACATTCCATTCCATTCCACGTTCCATTCCACGTTCCATTCCATGTTCCTTTCGACATTCCATTGCATTCCATTCCAAGTTCCATTCCGCACTCCATTCCACATTCCATTCCACCTTCAATTCCGTTCCATTCCACATTCCATTCCATAATCAATTGCACTTTCCATTCAACTTTCCATTCCACATTCCATTAAAGTCCATTCCACATTACATTCGGTTCCATTCTACATTCCTTTCCACATTCCACGTTCCTTTCCATTCCATTACATTCTAGATTCCTTTCCATTCCATTCCACATTATATTAGCATTCCATTCCATTCCATTCCACATTCCATTCCATTCCATTCCACGTTCCATTCAATTCCGTTCCACATTCCATTCCATTCCATTCCACATAGCGTTCCACTATCCATTACACATTCCATACCACATTATAATCTACGTTCCATACTACGTTCCACTCCATTCCATTCCACGTTCCATTCCGCGTTCCATTCCTCGTTCCATTCCACGTTCCATTCCGTTCTGTTCCATTCCGTTCAACTTTGCATTGCACGTTCCATTCCATAACTTTCCACATTCCAGTCAATTCAATTCCGTTCCATTCCATTCCACATTCCTTTGCCTTCCAGTCCGCATTTTTTCCATTCCATTCCACTGTCCATTCAACGTTCCAATCCACGTTCAAGTTCGCGTTTCATTCCACTTTCCATTCCATTCCATTACACTTTCCATTCCGTTCCATTCTACTTTCCATTGTACGTTTCATTCCACATTCCGTTCCGTTCCACTCCATTACATTCCTTGTTGCATTCCACACACCTTTCCACATTTCATTCCGATCCTTTTCACATTCCATTCCACATTCGTTTCCACAATCCATTCCACATTCCATTCCATTCCATTCCATTCCATTACACATTCCATTCCACATTCCTTTCCACATTCCATTCCACATTCCATTCCATTCCATTACCCATTCTATTCTGCATTCCATTGCACATTCCATTCCACGTTCCATTACATATTCCATTCCACGTTCCATTCCACATTCCATTCCACGTTCCATTCCACATTCCATTCCACGTTCCATTCCACATTCCATTCCACGTTCCATTCCATTCCTTTCCATGATGCATTACACATTCCTCTCCATTCCATTCCGCTTCCCATTCCACATTCCATTCCGTGTCCCATTCCGCATTCCATTCCATTGCAATCCACGTTCCATTCCACATTGCAGTTTATTCCACGTTCCATTTCACATTCCATTCCACATTCCATTCCACATTGCACTCCGCTCCATTCCACGTGCCAGTCCACATTCTATTTCACATTCCATTCCACATTCCATTCCAGTCCATTCTACATTCCACCGCATTCCATTCCACATTCGATTCCTCTTTCCATTCCATTCCATTCCACATTCCATTACATATTCCATTCCATTTCATTCCACATTCCACTTCTCATTCCAGTCCATTCCATTCCATTCAAAATTCCATTCCGCATTCCTTACCACATTCCATTCCATTCCATTCCACGTTCCATTCCACATTCCATTCCACATTCTATTCCACGTTCCTTTCCATTCCATTGCACTTTCAATTCCACTTTCCATTCCATTATATTCCACGTTACATTCCACATTCCACTGCATATACCATTCCTCATTCCATTCCAAATTCCATTCCATTCCATTCCACATTCCATTCCATTCCATTCCACATTCCATTGCATTCCATTCCACATATCATTCCACATTCCATTCCATTCCATTCCACATGCCTTTACACATTCCGTTCCTTTCCATTCCACATTCCATTCCAAATTCCATTCCGCTTTCCGTTCCATTCCATTCCACAATCCATTCCAACTCCCATTCCTCGTTCCATTCCACGTTCCATTCCACGGTCCATTCCATTCCATTCCCCGATCCATTCCACGTTCCAGTCTACATTTCATTCCACATTCCATTAAACATTCCATTCCACATTCCATTACATTCCATTCCACATTCCACTGGATTCCATTCCACATTGCATTCCACTGCAGCCCACATTCCATTCCACATTCCATTCCATTCCATTCCACATTCCATTCCACCTTCCATTCCATTCAACATTCCATTCAACTTTCCATTCCATTCCATTCCACATTCCATTCCACCTTCCATTCCATTCAACATTCCATTCAACTTTCCATTCCACATTCCATTCCACACTCCATTCCATGCATTCCACAATCCATTCCACACTCTATTCCATAACATTCAACATTCAATTCTACATGCCATTCCACATTCCATTCCGTTCCATTCCATTCCACATTCCATTCCACATTCCACTCCACATTTCATTCCATTCCGCTCCAATTTCCATTCCACATTCCATTCCACATTGATTCCACGTTCCATTCCACGTTACATTCCAATCGATTCCACGATCCATTCCACTTTCCGTTCCATTCCATTCCACTTTCCATTCCACATTCCGTTGTACATTACATTCCAACTTCCATTTCAAATTCCATTCCACGTTCCATTCCACGTTACATTCCACGTTCCATTCCATGCAAGTTCCATTCCACATTCTGTTCCATTCCACTCCACGTTGCATTCAACATTGCATTCCACATTCCATTCCACAATCCTTTCCACTTTCCATTGCACATTGCATGCCACGTGACATTCCACATTCCATTCCACGTTCCATTCCACAATCCATTCCATGTTCCATTCCATTCAATTCCGCGTTCCATTCCACATTCCATTCCACTCCATTCCACGTTCCATTCCACATCCCATTACACCTTTCATTCCACATTCCATTCCATTCCACATTCCTTTCCATTCCGTTCCATTCCACATTTCTTTCCACATTCCATTCCATTTCATTCCACATTCCACTCCACATTCCATTCCTTTTTATTCCACGTAGCAGTCCACAATCCATTCCATTCCATTCCATTCCAGATATCATTCCACATTCCATTTCATTCCATTCCGCATTCCTTTCCACATTCCTTTCCAATCCATTCCACCTTCCATTCCACATTCCATTCCATTTGATTCCACATTAGAATCCGCATTCCATTCCACATTGCATTCCACGTTCCCTTTCACATTCCATTCGGCATCCCATACCACATTCCATTCCACATTCCTTTCCATTCTATTCCACATTCCATAACACATTCCATTCCATTCCATTCCACAGTACATTCCATTACACTCCACATTCCATTCCACATTGCATTCCACGTTCCATTCCATTCCATTCCACGTTCCATTCTACTTTCCATTAGATGTTCCATTCCTTTCCATTTCACTTTCTCTTCTGCATTCCATTAGAAGTTCCATTCGGCTTTCCATTCCACGTCCCATTCCATTCCATTCCACGTTACATTCCATATTCCTTTCCATTCCACATTCCATTCCTTTCCATTCAACATTCCATTCCATTCCATTCCTCGTTCCATTCGACGTCCCATTCCACATTCCATTCCATTCCATTGCACGTTCCATTCCATTCCTTTTCATGTTCCATTTTATTCCATTTCATGTTCCATTCCAGATTCAATTTCACATTCCATTCCACCTTCCATTCCATTCCATTCCATTCCACATTCCATTTCAATCCATTCCACTTTACATTCCATTCAATTCCACATTCAATTCCATTCCATTCCATTCCATTCCACCTTCCATTCCATTCCATATTGAATACCATTCCATTCCATTCCAGATTCCATTCCACATTGCATTCCGTTCCATTCCAGATTCCGTTGCACATTCCATTCCACATTCCTTTCCAGAATGCTTTCCATTCCATTACACTTTCCTTTCCATTCCATTCCACTTTGCATTCCGCATTCCATTCCATTCCGTCTTCCATTCCATTCCAGTCAACATTCCATTCCACATTCCGATCCATACCATTCCACATTTCATTCCACTTTCGATTCCATCCCATTTCAGATTGCATTCCATTCCATTCCACATTCCATTCCACATTCCATTCCATTGCTTTCCATTCCACATTCCATTCCACATTTCATTCCATTCCGTTCCACATTGCATTCCATTCCATTCCATTCCACTTTTCAATCCATTTTCCATTCCATTTCATTCCACATTCCATTCCACATTTCATTCCATTCCATTCCACATTTGATTCCACATTCCATTCCATCTTCTATTCCGTTGCATTCCACATTCCATTCCACGCTCCATTCCATTCCATTCCACCCTCTGTTGCTTTCCATTCAACATTCCATTCCATTCAATTCCACATTCCATTCCATTCCATTCCATTTCATTCGACATTCTGTTCCATTCCAATCCACATTGCTTTCCATTCCTTTCCACATACCATTCAATTCCATTTCACATTCCTTTCCATTCTGTTCCACATTCCAGTGCATTCCGTTTCACATTCCATTCCAATCCATTCCATTACAGTTTCGATACCTTTCCATTCCATTCCATATTCCATTCATTCCATTACACATTCCATTCCATTCCATTCCCTTCCATTCCACATTCCATTCCATTCCATTCCACATATCGTTCCATGTTCCATTCTTCGTTCCATTCCATTTTCCATTCCACGTTCAATTGCACGTTCCAATCCACGTTCCATTGCATTCCATTCCACATTCCATTCCACATTCCATTCCATGGCATTCCACTTTCCATTCCTGTTTCAATTCCATTCAATGCCACATTCTATTCCATTGCTTTGCATTCAAGTCCACACTTCATTCCATTCCATTCCATTCCACATTCCATGCTATCCCATCCCATTCCACATTCCATTCCATTCTATTCCACATTTCCTTCCATTTCATTCCACATTCCATTCCATTCCATTCCACAATCCATTCCATGCTATTCCACATTCCATTCCACATTCCATTCCATTCCTTTCCACTTTCCTTTCCATTCCTTTTCATTCCAGTCCACCTCCATTCCATTCCATTCCATTCCATTCCACATTCCATTCCATTCCATTCCACATTCCATTCTACTGTATGGCACATTCCATTCCATTCCATTCAATATTACATTCCATTCCATTCAGCGTGGCATTCCAATGCAATCTTCATTCCATTCCATGTTCTATTCTACGTTCCATCCCATGTTCCGTTCAGTTCTATTCCACATTACATTCTACATTCCATTGAATTCCATTCCACTTTCCATGCCACATTCCATTCCATTGCATTCCATTCCACATTCCATTCCACATTCAATTAAATTCCATTCGAATCCATATAGCATTCCATTCCATTCCATTCCCTTTCCGTTCCATTCAATTCTACATCCCGTTCCATTCCAATCCAAATTGCATTCTGTACGATTCCACATTCCATTCCATTCCACCTTCCATTCCATTTCATTCCATTCCACGTTCCATTCCATTCCACATTCCATTCCACATTCCATTCCATTCCATTCCACATTTCTTTCCATTCCATGCCGTTACACTATCCATTCCATTCCATTCAATTCCAATCTACTTTCCATTCCATTCCATTAAACATTCCATTGTACTTTCCATTCCACGTTCCATTCCAATTTCCTTTCCAATCCATTGCATATTCCGTGCACATTCCACTCCATTCCATTCCATATTCCATTCCATTCCATTCCACATTCCATTCCTCATTCCATTCCATTCCATTCCATTGCACATTGCATTCCACTTAGCAGTCCATTGCATTCCACATTCCATTCCATTCCATTCCAAGTTCCATTCCATTCCATTCCCCATTCCTTTCCATTCCATTCCACATTGCATTCTATTCCATTACTTTCCACATTTCATTGCAAATTCCATTCTACATTCCATTCGATTCCATTCCACATTCCATTCCATTCCATTTCACATTTCATTCCACTCGACATTCCATTCCATTCCACTCCACATTCAATTCCATTCCATTCCACATTCCTTTCCATTGCATTTCACATTCCATTCCGCATTGCATTCCATTCCATTCCACATTGAATTTCACATTCCATTCCACTCCAATCCCCATTCCATTCCATTACATTCCACCTTCCATTCCACTTTCAATTTCATTCCATTCGATGTTCCATTCCATTCTATTCCACAGTCCATTCCATTCGATGTTCCATTCCATTCTATTCCACAGTCCATTCCATTCCACGTTCCATTTCACATTGCATTCCATTTCATTCCAAATTCCATTCCACATTCCATTCCATTCCGTGACACATTCCATTCCATTCAATTACACTTTCCTTTGCATTCCAATCCTCATTCCACATTCCATTCCACTTTCCATTCCACGTTTGATTCCACTTTCCATTCCATTCCAAATTCCATTCCACTTTGCATTCAATTCCGTCTTATCTTCAATTCCACATTCCATTCGAAATTCCTTTCCACATTTCATAACATTCCATAACACATTCCATTCCATTCCATTCCACATTCAATTCCTTTCCATTCCACATTCCACAGTCCATTCCATTCCATTCCATATTCCACATTCCATTCCACTTTCCATTCCACGTTAGATTCCACATTCCTTTCCACATTCATTCCATTCCATTCTGTGTTCCATTTAACTTTCCATTCCATTCCATTCCACTTTCCATTCCACTTTCCATTCCATTTTATTCCATGTTCCAATTCACATTCTATTCCATTCCATTCCATATTCCATTCCATTCCATTCCACATTCCATTCCATTCCATTCTACATTCCATTCCACATTCCGTTCAGTTCCATTCCACATTCCATTCCATTCCACAATCCATTCCACATTCCTTTCCATGACATTCCAGTTTCCATTCCACATTCCATTCAATTCCAATCCACATTCCGTTCCAATCCATTACATTCCATTGCAGTCCTCCTTCCATTCCATTCAATTCCATTCCACATTCCATTCCTTTGCATTCCACATTCCATTCCATTCCATTCCACATTCCATTCCATTCAATTCAACTTTCCATTCAATTCCATTCCACATTCCATTCCATTCCATTCCATTCCACGTTGTGTTCTATTCCATTCCACATTCCATTAAATTTCATTCCACGTTGCATTCCATTCAATTCCACGTTCCATTCCATTTCATTCCATGTTCCTTTCCACGTTCCATTCCAGTTTCCATTCAACGTTCCATTCCACATTCCATTCCTTTCCATTCCACATTCCATTCCTTTCCATTCCACATTTTATTCCATCCCATTCCACATTGCATTTCGCATTAAATTCTATTCCATTACACATTCCATTCCACATTCCATTCCCCTCCCTTCCACATTGCATTCCACATAGCATTATATTCCTTTCAACATTCCTGTCCATTCCATTCCATATTCTATTCCATTCCATTCTACTCCACATTTAATTTCATTCCATTCCACATTCTTTTCCATGCCACTCCACATTGCATTTCATTCCTTTGCATTCCACATTCCATTCAAAATTCCATTCCACATTCCATTTGATTGCATTCCACATTGCATTCAATTCCGTTCCACATTCCATTCCATTCCACAATCCTTTCCATTCCATTCCATTCCACATTCCATTCCAAATGAATTTCCATTCCACTTTCCATTCCTCATTCCATTTCATTCCGTTCCACAATCCATACCAAATTCCATTCCACAATCCATTCCACATTACTTTCCATTCCGGAATCCATTCCACATTCCATTGAACCTTCCATTCCATTTCACGTTGCATTCCACATTCCATGTCATTCCATTCCACATTCCATTCCTTTCTATTCCACATTCGATTCCATCGCATTCCACTTTACATTCCATTCCATTCCACTTTCCATTCCACATTCTACTTCATTTCATTTCACATTCATTCCATTCCATTCCATTCCTCATTCCATTCCATTCCACGTTCCATTCCATTCCATTACATATTCCATTCCACATTCTATTCCACTCCATTTCACATTACATTATATTCCCTTCCATTCCATTCTACATTTGATTCCCATTCCATTTCACGTTCAATTGCAGTTTCCATTCCACGTTCCATTCCACGTTACATTCCACATTCCATGCCACATTTCATTCCAATCCATTTCATATTCCATTCCACATTCGATTCCATTCCATTCCGCATTCAATTCCATTCCATTCCACGTTGTATTCCACATTCCAGCCCATTGCATTCCACATTCCATTCCATTCCATTCCATTCCACATTTCATACCATTCTATTCCGTATTCCATTCCATTCCACGTTTCATTCCATGTTCCATTCCATTCCATTCCACATTCCATTCCATTCCATTCCACGTTCCATTCCACATTCCATTCTATTCCATTCCACATTCCATTCCATATCATTCAATATTCCATTCCACATTCAATTCCCTTCCATTCCCAATTCCATTCCACATTCCATTAAACAATGCATTCCACACGCCATTCCATTCCGTAATCCATTCCACGTTCCTTTCCACGATCCATTACATTTCATTCCATTCCACATTCCATTATATTCAATTCCATTCCACATTACATTTCATTCCATTCCACGTTCCCTTCCATTCCATTCCAATCCACATTCCATTCCACTTTGCATTCCTTTCCATTCCACGTTTCATTCCACATTCCAATCCATTGAATTGCACATTCCATTCCATTCCTTTCCACATGGCATTCCATTCCATTCCACATTCCATTCCATTCCGTTCCACTTTCCATTCCACTTTCCATTCCATTTCATTCCACATTCCATTTCATCTTCCATTCCATTGCAATCCATTCCACATTCCATTCCATTCCATTCCACTATCCATTCCATTCCATTCCACATTCCATTCCATTCCTTTCCACAATCCATTCCAATTTCCCTTCCATTCCACGTTCCATTCCACATTCCATTCCATTCCACTTTCCGTTCCACATTCCATTCTCGTTCCATTCAACTTTCCATTCCATTCCATTCCACGTTACTTTCCACATGATATTGAATTCCATTAATCATTCCACTACATTCCGTTCCATCCCACATTCTATTCTATTCCATTCCACATTCCATTCCATTCCATTAAACATTGCCTTCCATTGTGTTCCATTCCACATTCCATTCTATTCCACATTCCATTCCATTCCATTCCACCTTCAGATCCATTCCATTCCGTACCAGTCCTTGTTCCATTCCATTCCATGTCATTCCACATTCCATTCCATTCCATTCCACATTCCTTTCATGTTCCATTCCACGTTCAATTCCGCGTTCCATTCTACATTCCATTCCGCGTTCAGTTCCAGGTTCCAATCTCTTACATTCTATGTTCTGTTCCACTTTCCATTCGACTTTCCACGTTCCATTACACTTTCCATTTCATGTTCAATTCCATGTTCCATTCCATTCCATTCCACCGTCCATTCAATGTTCCATTCCGCATTCTTTTCCATTCCATTCCACATTCCATTACACATTCCTTTCCTTTCCATTCCACATTCCCCTCCATATTTCATTCCATTATTTTCCACTTTGCATTCCACGTATCATTCCATTCCATTTCACACTCCATTGCATTCCATTCCACGTTCCTTTCCGTTACATTCCCATCCATTCTACATTGCATTCTATTCCACTACACCTTCCATTCCACATTCCACTCCAATCCATTCCACATTCCATTCCACATTCCATTTCTTTCCATTCCATACCACATTCCATTCCATTCCATTCCACATTTTATTCGATTCCACATTCCATTCCACATTGCATTCTATATTCCATTCCGTGCCATTCAACACTGCATTCCAGTCCATTCCACATTCCATTCCATTCCATTCCACAATCCATTCCATTCCACATTTCATTCCATTCCACATTCCATTCCACATTGCATTCCGTTCCATTCCACATTTCCTTCTACATTCCATTCCATTCCCTTCAGCATTCCATTCCATTCCATTCAACAATCCATTCCATTCCATTACTTTCCTTTCCACCTTCCATTCCATTTCATACTGCATTTCATTCCATTCCATCATTGCGTTCCACATTCCATTCCACTCCATTTGACACTGCATTGCACATTCCTTTCATTTCCATTCCTCATTCCATTCCATTCCACATTCCATGCCACATTCCGTTCCATTCCATTCCACATTCCATTCCACATTCCATTCGATTCCATTCCACATTGCATTACATTCCATTCCACATTCCATTCCATTCCATTCCACATTCCATACCATTCCATTCCACATTCCATTCCATTCCATTCCACATTCCATACCATTCCAATCCACATTCCATTCCATTCCCTTCCATTTTCCATTCCATTCCATTCCATTCCACATTCAATTCCCTTTCACCTTCCATTCCATTCCATTCCCCATTCCATTCCACTTTCAATTTCACGATCCTTTCCATTCCATTCCACTTTGCTTTTAACGTTCCATTCCACGTTCCATTACACTTTCAATTCCTTTCCATTCCAGTTTCCATTCCATGTTCCATTCCATGTTCCATTACACATGCCATTCAACATTCCATTGCACATTCCGTTCCACATTTCATTCCACGTTCCATTCCATTCAATTCCCCTTTCCATTACACGGTCCATTCCTTTCCATTCCACATTCCATTCCACATTTCAATCCATTCCATTTCACATTCCATTCCGGATTTCATTCCAGATTCCATTCCACATTCCATTCCTTTCCACGTTCCTTTCCACATTCCTTTCAACATTCCATTCCTTTCCACATACCATTCCACATTCCATTCCATTCCATTCCACTTTGCATTCCACATACCATTCCATTCCATTCAACTTTCCATTCCATTTCATTCCACATTCCATTCGACCTTCAATTCGATTCAATTCCACATTTCATTCCACTTTCCATTACACATTCCATTCCACATTCCATTCAATATTCCATTGCATTCCATTATGCATTCCATTCCACATTCCATTCCACATTCCATTTATTCTATTCCAGATTCCATTCCATTCCATTCCGGATTTCATTCAGTTTCATTCCATATTCTATTCCATTTCATTCCTCTTTGCATTCCATTTCATTCCAAATTCCATTCCACATTCCATTCCTCTACATTCCACATTCCATTCCACATTGTATTCCATTCCATTCCACATTCCATTCCATTCAATTCCACATTCCATTCTATTCCACATTCCAACAATTCCATTCTATGCTACATTCCATTCCTTTCAATTCCATTGCACTTTCCATTCCATATTCTGTTCCATGACATTCCACATTCCATTCCCTTTCACTTTTAATTCCCCGTTCAATTCCACGTTCCTCTGCTTGCAATTCCACTTTGCATTCCACTTCCATTCCACGTTCCATTCCAAGTAGCATTCCACGGTCTATTCCAGGTTTCTATCATTTCCATTCCACATTTCATTCCATGTTCCATTCCACATTCCATTCCACGTTCCATTCCACATTCCATTCCACATTCCATTACACATTCCATTCCATTCAATTCCGCATTCCATTGCACATTCCATTGAACATTCCATTCCATTGAATTCCACATTCCATTCCATTCCATTCCACATTCCATTCCCTATTCCACTCTATTCCATTCCACTTTCCATTCCACATTCCATTACACAATCCATTCCACAATCCATTCCATTCCACATTCCATTAAACAATGCATTCCACATTCCATTCATTCCACATTCCATTCCATTCCACGTTCCCTTCCACATTGCATTCCACATTCTCGTGCGTTCCACGTTCCATTGCACATTCCATTCCAAGTTGCATTCCACATTACATTCCGTTCCATTCCACATTGCATTCCACGTTCCATTCCATTCCACAATCCATTCCAATTCATTCCACATTCCATTCCATTTCATTTCACATTCCATTCGACCTTCCGTTGCACTCCATTCCACATTCCATTCCAGATTCCATTAAATTCCATTCCGCATTCCATTGCACATTCCTTTCCACGTTTCATTCCAATCCATTCCACATTGCATTCCGCATTCCATTACATTCCACATTGCATTCCACATTCCATTCCATTCCATTGCAGTTTCCATTCTATTTCATTACACATTCCATTCGACCTTCAATTCCATTCCTTTCCACATTCCATTCCATTCCATTCCACATTCCATTCCACGTTCCATTCCACATTTCATTCCATTCCATTCTACATTCCATTACACATTCCATTCATTCTATGCCACATTCCATTCCACATTCCATTCCACGTTCCATTCCACATTTCATTCCATTCCATTCTACATTCCATTCCACATTCCATTCATTCTATGCCACATTCCATTCCACATTCCATTCCATTCCATTCCACTTTCCATTCTATTCCGTTCCACATTCCATTTCATACTCCATTCCATTGCATTCCATATTCCATTTGATTTTGCGTTCCATTCCATTCAGTTTTACTTTCCATTCCACGTTCAATTCCATTCCATTCCACATTCCATTCTTCTCCACTTTCCGTTCAATTCCATCCAATTAAAATTTCCATGCCATTCAATTCCATTCCACGTTCCATTCCACATTCTCTTCATGCCATTCCACAGTCCATTCCCCTTCACATTCCATTCCACGTTCAATTCCACTTTCCTTTCCTTTCCATTCCACTTTGAATTCCACGTTCCATTCTACTTTCCATTCCACGTTACATTCCACGTTCTATTCCAGGTTCCATTCCTTTCCATTCCACTTTCCATTCCATGTTCCATTCTACATTACATTCCACATTACATTCCACATTTCATTCCACATTCCATTAAACATTCCATTCCATTAGAGTCCACATTCCATTGAACATTCCATTCAACATTCCATTCCACGTTCTATTTCATTCCACTCCACATTCCATTCCAATACATTCCACGTTCAATTCCACATTCCATTCCTTTCCATTCCACATTCCATTTCATTCGATTAGACATTGCATTCCACCATCCATTCCACATTCCATTGCATTCCATTACACATTCCATTGCATTCCATTGCACATTCCTTTCCACATTCCATTCCATTCCATTCCACATTCCATTCCACATTCCATTCCATTCCATTCCACATTCCATTCCACATTCGAGTCCATTCCATTCCACCTTACCTTCCATTACACATTCCACTGCATTCCATTCAACTTTCCATTCCACATTCCATTGCACATTACGTTTCATTCCATTCCTCGTTTCATTCCATTCCATTCCACGTTCCATTCCATTCCACTCCACATTCCATTCCAGTATATTCCACGTACAATTTCATATTCCACTCCATTCCATTCCAATACGTTCCACGTACAATTTCACATTCCACTACATTCCATTCCACATTCCATTCCATTCCATGCCACTTTCCATTCCGCAATCCATACCACATTCCGTTCTATTCCATTCCACCTTAAATTCCACATTTCTTTCCACATTTCATTCCATTGCATTCCACTTTCCATTCCATTTTCTATTCCATTCCATTCCACAATCCATTCCACATTCCATTCCAATCCATTCCACATTCTATTCCACATTTGAGTCCATTCCATTCCATGTTCCATTGCACATTGCATTCCACACTCCATTCCATTCCTTTCCTCGTTTCATTCCATTCCATTCCACGTTCCTTTCCATTCCATTCCGCCTTCCATTCCACATTCCGTTCCAATCCACTCCACTTTCCATTCCATTCCATTCTACGTTCTATTCCACATTCCATTCCATTCCATTCCGTATTCCCTTCCATTCCATTCCACTTTCCATTGCATTTCATTCGCCTCCATTCCACTTTCCATTCCAATTCCGTTCCAAATTCCGTTCTATTCCATTACATACCATTACTTATTCCATTGCACATTTCATTCCACATTCCATTTCACTTTCCGTTTTACATTCCATTCCCCATTTCATTCCATTTCATTCCACGTTCCATTCCACATTCAATTTCATTCTTTCCACATTAAATTTCACATTCCATTCCACATTCCTTTCCATTCCATTCCAATGCACATTCAATTCCACTCCATTCCACTTTCCATTCCACATTCCATTCCATTCCATTCCATATTATATTCCACATTCCCTTCCATTCCACATTCCATTCCCTTCCATTCTAGGTACCATTCCATTCCATTCTATGATCCATTCTTTTTCATTCCACATTCCATTCCACATTCCATTCCATTCAGTTGTACATTCCACTCCATTCCATTCCACAGTCCATTCCATTGCAATCCAAGTTCCATTTCATTCTATTCCACGTTCCATTTCGTTTCATTCCACGTTCCACTCCACTTTCCATTCCGTGTTCCATTCCACGTTCCATTCTATGTTACATTCCACTTTCCATTCCATGTTCCATTCCACTATCCATTCGACTTTCCATTCCACGTTCTATTCCAAGTTTCATTCCACGTTGCATTCCATTGCATTGCACATTCCAATCCACATTCCATTCCACATTCCATTCCATTCCATTTCACATTCCATTCCATTCCATTCCACATGCCATTGCACATTCCTTTCCATTCCATTCAACATTGCATTCAAATCCATTCGATATTCCATTCCACATTCCATTCTACATTCCATTCCATATTCCATTCCACATTTCATTCCATTCCATATTCCATTCCACATTGCATTCCATTCCATTTCACATTCAATTCCACTCCATTCCATTCCATTTCACATTCCATTCCATTCCAATTTCCACTCTATATTCCGATCCATTCCATTCCATATTCCATTCAATACCTTTCCATTGCATTCCACATTTCAATGAATTCCATTCCACCTTCCATTACATTACCTTCCACATTCCATTCAATTCTTCATTCCACGTTCCATCCCATGTTCCATTACACGTTCAATTCCAGTCCATTCCGCATTCCATTGCATTGCATTCCACATTCCATTGCATTTCATTTCACTTTCCATTCCTCATTCCATTACATTCCTTTTCACATTCCATTCCAAATTCCATTCCATTACATTCCACATTGCATTCCAAATTCCATTACATTCCATTCCACATTCCATTCCATATTCCATTTCACATTCCACATTTCATTCCAAATTCCATTCTTTCCATTCCACATTCCATTCCACATTCCATTTCACATTCCTTTCCATTCCATTCCACATTCTCTTCCATTCCATTCCACATTCGCTTCCATTCCATTCCACATTCCATTCCATTCCATTCGACATTCCATTCAATTCCATTAAATTCCAATTTCCCTTTCATTCGATTCCAAGTTCCATTACAAGTTCCATTGCACTTTCCATTCTTCGTTCCATTCCATTCCATTCCACGATCCATTCCACCTTCCATTCCACTTTCCATTCCACGTTCCATTCCACATTTCATTCCACTCCACTTCGTATTCCATTCCACATTCCATTCCAATTTTTTCCACATTCTCTTCCATTCCATTTCAAATTCCATTCCATTTCATTACAATCCACATTTCATCCCATTCCTTTCCATATTTCATTCCATTCCCTTCGACATTGCATTCCAATGCATTCCACATTCCATTCCATTCCATTCCGCATTCAACCCCATATTCCATTCCACATTCCATTCCATTCCACAATCCTTTCCTTTCATTCCATTGAATTAAACATTAAATTTCACATAGATTTGCATTCCCTTCCAAATTCCATTCTACAATCCATTCCATTCCATTTCTCATTCCATTCAATTCCAATCCATTCCATTCCACATTCCATTTCACTCCATTCATCATTCTATTCCATTCCATTCCACATTGCATTCCATTGTGTAGCACATTCCATTCTATTCCATTCCACATTGCATTCCAAATTCCATTCCTTTCCATACCGTATTCCATTCCACATTCTATTCCATTCCATTCTCATTCCATTCCAAATTCCCTTCCATTACATTCCATATTCCATTCTACGTAAAAATGCATTCCGTTCCACTTTCCGTTAAATTCCATTCCATTCCACTTTCCATTCCATTCCATTCCATTCCACTTTCCATTCCATTCCACTTTGCATCCCATTCCATTCCACGTTCCATTCCACTTTCCATTCCACGTTCCATTCCACGTTCCATTCGACATTCCATTCCACGTTCCATTTCACATTCCATTCCACGTTCCATTCCACTTTCCATACCATTTTGCATTTCTCATTCCTTTCCACGTTCTATTCGATGTTCCAATCCACGTTCCATTCCACATTCCATTCCACGTTCCATTTCATTCCATTCCACATTCCGTTCCACGTTTCATTCCGTTCCATTCCTCATACTCTTCCACGTTCCATTAAACATTCCACTCATTCCATTTCAAATTCCATTCCATTCTTTTCCAATCCATTCCATTCCACATTGCTTTCCATTCCATTCAACATTCCATTCCATTCCACATTCCATACCATTCCATTGCATCACATATTCCATTCAATTCCATTCCACATTCCAATCCTTTCCATTCCACATTCCATTCCATTCCACTCCACATTCCACTCCACATTCCATTACACATTCCAATCCATTCCACTCCACGTTCCATTCCTTTCCATTGCATTCCTTTCCGCATTCAATTCCATTCCATTCCATTCCACATTCCAATCCATTCCCTTGCACATTCCGTTGCATTCCACTCCACATTCCATTGCATTCATTTGAATTCCATTCCATTCCACCTTCCACTCCATTCAATTCCATTCTGCAATACATTCCATTCCCTTCCACATTCCATTCCATTCCGTTCCACTTTCCTTTCCAAATTCCTTTCCATTGCGTTCCTCATTCCATTCCATTCCATTCCAAATTCCATTGAATTCCATTCCAGATTCCATGCCTTTCCACTTTCCATTCCACGTTCCATTCCATGTTCCATCCCATGTTGCATTCCATGTTCAATTCCAGTTCATTCCACATTCCATTCCATTCCATTCCACATTGCATTCCAATTTCTAATTCCATTCCACATTCCATTCGTTTTTTCATTCTACCTTTCTTTCTTTCCGCATTCCATTCCACATTCAATTCTATTCCATTTCACTTTCAATTCCACTCTATTCCATTCCATTCCACATTCCATTCCATTCCACTTTCCACTCTACATTCCAATCCATTCCATTCCATACTCCATTCAATTCCCTTCCATTGCATTCCACATTCCAATCCTTTTCATTCCTCTTTCCACTCAATTCCCTTCCGTTGCATTCCACATTCCAATCCATTCCATTCCACCTTCCATTCCATTCACTTCCACATTCCATTCCACGTTTCATTCCACGTTCCAACCCACGTTCCATTCCACGTTCCATTCCACTTTCCATTCCACGTTCCATCCCACGTTCCATTCCCTGTTCAATTCCAGTCCATTCCACATTCCAATCCATTCCATTCCATATTCCATTCCATTCCATTCCACATTGCATTGCATTGCATTGCATTCCGCATTCCATTGCATTCCATTCCACTTCCCATTCCACATTCCATTCCATTCCATTTCACATTCCATTCCAAATTCCATTCCATTATATTCCACGTTGCATTCCAAATTTCATAACCTTCCTTTCCACATACCATTCCACAATGTATTTCGCATTCCATTCCACTCAATACCACATTCCATTATATTCCATTCGACATTCCATTCCACATTCCATTCAATTCCATTCCACATCCCATTCCATTTCACTTTCCATTCCATTCCATTCCACATTACATTCCTTTAAATTCCATTCCATTCCACATTGCATTCCACATTCCACTCCATTGCATTCCACATTCCATTCCATTGCATTGCACTCCACATTCCATTCCACATTCATATAAATTCCATTCTATTCCATATGCATTCCATTCCATTCCATTCAGTCTCCATTGCATTTGATTGAACATCCTATTCCAATGCATTACAAATCGCATTCCATTCGTTTCCACATTCCATTCCATTCCACCTCCCATTCCATTCCATTCCATTCCACGTTCCATTCCATTCCACATTCCATCCCTCATTCCATTCCATTTCATTCCACATTTCATTCCTCGTTCCATTCCATTCCATTCCATTGCACATTACAGTCCATATAACAATCCATTCCATTCCACATTCCATTCCATTCCATTCCACATTCCATTCCATTCCATTCCACATTCCACAATGAATTCCACTTTCCATTCAACGTTACATTCCACATTCCGTTCCACGTTCCATTGCATTCCATTCTACCTTCCATTACACGTTCCATTCCATTCCAATCCACGTTCCATTGCATTTCATTCCACGTTCCATTCCACAATCTGTTTCTTTCCATTCCACATTCCTTTCGGTTCCATTCGGCATTCCTTTCAATTCCACATTCCATTCCACGTTGCTTTCCATTCCATTCTGCATTGCATTCCACATAACATTCAATTCCATTCCACTTTCCCTTCCATTCCATTCAACATTCCATTCCACATTCCATTCTTTGCCATTCCAGTTTCCATTACACTTTCCATTTCATTCAAATCCACATTCCATTCCCTTCAATTCCATTACACTACACATTCCATTCCATTCAATTCCATTACACATTCCACTCCATTCCATTCTACATTCCATTCCATTCCATTCCACATTCCATTCCATTCCATTCCACATTCCATTCCATTCCATTCCATAACACTCAAAATAACATTCCATTCCATTCCATTACTAATTCCATCCCATTCCACTCCACATTCCATTCCATTCCATTCAACTTTATATTCCATTACATTCCACGTTCCATTCCACGTTCCATTCCAGTTTCCATTCCACTTTCCATTCCGTTACATTCCACTTTCCATTCTATGTTCCATTCCACGTTCCATTACAGGATACCTTTCATTCCATTCCACTTTCCATTCCACGTTCTATTCCACGTTCCATTCCATTCCATTCCAACTTCCATTTCACTTTCCATTCCATGTTCCATTCCATGCCATTCCACATTTCATTCCATCTCGTACCACATTCCATTTCACATTCCATTCCATTCCATTCCATTCTACATTCCATTACAAATTCCATTCCACTTCCTACCACATTGCATTCCAGATAGCATTCCATTCCTTTCCACATTCCATTCCATTCTATTCCAGATTGCATTTCTTTCCATTCCACATTCCTTTCCATTCCATTCCACATTGCATTCCGTTCCTCTGCTTTACACTTTCCATTCCAAATACCATTCCACATTCCATTTGATTCCATTCCACATTCCATTCCATTCCATTCCACATTCCAGTGGATTCCATTCCATTCCATTTCATTCCATTCAATTCCATTCCATTCCACATTCCTTTCTATTCCATTCCACATTCCTTTCATTCTATTCCATTCCATTACACATTCCATTCCACATTCCATTCCATTCCATTTCACATTGCATTCGATTCCATTCCATTCCACATTCCATTCCACATTCCATTCCATTCCATTTCACATTGCATTCGATTCCATTCCATTCCATTCCATTCCATTCCATTCCATTCCATTCCGCATTCCTTTCCATTCCGTTCCATATTCCTTTCCATTCCATTCCACATTCCTTTCCATTCTATTCCATTCCATTCCACATTCCATTCCACTTTGCTTTCCATTCCATTACATGTTCCATTCCACATTGCATTCCATTCCATTCCACATTACATTTCATTCCATTCCACATTCCATTCCACATTCCATTCCATTCCATTCCACATCCCATTCCACTCCATTCTACATTCCATTCCATTCCATTAAAAGTTCCATTCCACATTCCATTTCATTTCATTCCATTCCATTCCATTCCACATTCCATTCCAATCCATTCCACGTTGCATTAATTTCCATTTCATTCTACATTCCTTTCGACATTCCATTCCACATTACATTCCATACCACGTTCCATTCCACATTACATTCCACATTCCATTCCATACCATTACACTTTCCATTCCACATTCCAATCAATTTCATTCCACATTCCATTCCATTCAATTCAACATTCTATACCACTTTCCTTTCCATTCCTTTCTATATTCCATTCCTTTTTCCATTCCACTCCACATTCCACTGCACATTGCATTCCATTCCATTACACATTCCATTCCATTCCATATTCCCTTCCATTCCCGTCCACATAGCATTCCATTCCATTCCTTTCCAAATTCCATTCCACATTCCAATCAATTCCACTTTCTATTCCACTCTCCATTCCATTCCATTCCACAATCCATTCCGCATTCCTTTCCATTCCATTCTTTTCCAGATTGCATTCCATTCCATTCCACTTTCCTCTCCATTCCATTCCACATTGCATTCCGTTCCTCTGCATTACACTTTCCATTCCAAATTCCCTTCCACATTCCATTTGATTCCATTCGACATTCCATTCCACATTCCATTTGATTCCATTCGATTACATTACATTCCATTCAATTCCATTCCATTCCACATTCCATTCCACATTCCATTCCATTCCATTCCACATTCCATTCGATTCCATTCCATTCTATTATGTTCCATTCAATTCCATTCCATTGCACATTCCTTTCTATTCCATTCCACATTCCTTTCCATTCCATTCCACATTCCTTTCCATTCTATTCAATTCCATTCCACATTCCATTCCACACTGCTTTCCTTTCCATTACATGTTCCGTTCCACATTGCATTCTATTCCATTCCACATTAAATTTCATTCCATTCCACATTCCATTCCACATTCCATTCCATTCCATTCCACATCCCATTCCACTCCATTCTACATTCCATTCCATTCCTTTAAAAGTTCCATTCCACATTGCATTCCATTCCATTCCACATTACATTTCATTCCATTCCACATTCCATTCCACATTCCATTCCATTCCATTCCACATCCCATTCCACTCCATTCTACATTCCATTCCATTCCATTAAAAGTTCCATTCCACATTCCATTTCATTTCATTCCATTCCATTCCATTCCACATTCCATTCCAATCGATTCCACATTGCATTAAATTCCATTTCATTCTACATTCCATTCCACATTCCATTGCACATTGCATTCCATTCCATTACACATTCCATTCCATTCCACATTCCCTTCCATTCCCGTCCACATAGCATTCCATTCCATTCCATTCAAAATTCCATTCCACATTCCAATCAATTCCACTTTCCATTCCACTCTTCATTCCATTCCATTCCACAATCCATTCCGCATTCCTTTCCATTCCATTCCCTTCCATATTCCATTCCATTCCATATTCCACCCCACTTCATTCCGTTTTCCAATCCATTCCATTCTTTTCCATTCCATATTTCATTCCTTGTTGTATTCCACTGCATTCCACATTACATTGCACATTCCGTTCCAAGTTCCATTCAATATTCCATTCCATTCCATTCCATTCCACATTATATTCCACATTCTATTCCATTCCATTCCACATTCCATTGCTCATTCCATTCCACGTTCCATTCCACATTCCATTCTAATTCATTCCACATAGCATTCCACGTTCCATTCGATTCCATTTCACATGGCATTCCAGATTCCTTTCCATTTCACGTTCTATTCCACATTCCATTCCACATTCAATTCCACATTCCTTTCCATTCCATATTCCATTTTACATTTCATTACATTCCATTCCACATTTCATTTCACATTCCATTCCATTCCATTCCACATTCCATTCCACATTCCATTCCATTCCTTTCCAAATTCCTTTCAATTCCATTACTCATTCCATTCCACATTTCATTCCACATCCCTTTACTTTCCATTCCACATTCCATTCCACATTCCACTCCACATTCCATTCCACATTCCATTTCATTCCATTCCACATTCCATTCCATATTCCATTCCACATTCCAATCCACTTTCCATTCCATTCCATTCCACATTCCATTCCACCTTCTATTCCACATTCCAGGCTCATTCCATAGTATTTCATTCCACATTCCATTCCACATTCCATTGCACTCCAATTTACATTCCATTCCACATTCCATTCCTTTCAATTCCACATTCCATTCTGAAAACCATTCCACATTCCATTGCACATTCCATTCCATGTTCCATTCAAGTTCCATTGCATTTCGTTCCACATTCCATTACACAATCTGTTGCATTCCAATTCACATGCCATTCCACATTCCATTCCATTCCACATTCCATTACACATTCCATTCCACATTCCATTATGCAGTCCATTCCATTCCATTCCTGTTTCCATTTCATTCCAATCCTCTTTCCATTGCACATTTCATTCCATTCCATTCCACATTCCATTCCACATTCCATTCCAGATTCCCTTGCATTCCATTCCACATTCTATTGCATTCCATTCTATGTTCCATTCCAATTTTCATTAAATTCCACTCCACATTCCATTCCATTCCATTCCACATTCTATTCCTTTCCAATCCTCATTTCATTCCATATTTCAATCCATTCCTGTCCATTACACATTCCATTCAACATTCCATTCCACATTCCGTTCTATTCCATTCCACATTCCATTCCATTCCATTCAATTCCACGTTCCATTCCACACTCAATTCCAGATTCCATTCCACATTCCATTCCGTTCCATTCCACATTTCATTCCACTTTCTATACCACGTTCAATGCCATATTCCATTCCATGTTCCATTCCACGTTCCATTCCACGTTCAATTCTATTGCATTTCACGTTCCATTCCACATTCCATTCCATTCCTTTCCAAGTTCCATTCCACATTCAATTCCACTTTCCATTCCATTCCATTCAACGTTCCTCTCCACATTCCACTGCATTTCATCCTAATATCCATTCCACACTCCATTCCACATTACATTCAACATTCTATTGCGTTCCATTCCACATTCCATTCCACAATCAATTCCACATTCCAATCCACTTTGCTTTAAACGTTCCATTAAATTCCCTGTCACATTCCATTCCACAATCCATTCAATTCCATTCCACACTCCATTCCACATTACATTCCACATTCCATTCTGTTCCATTCCACATTCCATTTCACATTCCATTCCACTTTCCATTCCACGTTCCATTCGAATTCATTCCATGTTCCATTGCACATTCAATTCCATTTCATTCCACAGTCCATTCCACATTCCATTCCACCTTCCATTTTCCTTGCATTGCATTTCATTCCACATTCCATTCCACATTCCATTGCATACCATTTCAAAATCCATTCCAAATTCCATTTCATTCCATTCCATTCCACATTCCATTCCACTTTCCATTCCATATTCCATTACGCTGTCCATTCCAAATTACATTCCACATTCCAGTCCACAATCCATTCCACATTCCATTCCATATTCCAATACGCTGTCCATTCCAAATTCCATTCCACATTCCAGTCCATATTCCATTCTCATTCCATTGAATTTCTTTCCACTTTCCATTCCACATTCCATTGCATTCCAATTCATGTTCCATTCGACCTACCAATAAATTCGATTCCATTCCATTCCACATTCTATTCCACATTCCATTCCACATTCCTTTCCGCTGACCATTCCATTCCATTCCACGTTCCATTCCATTCGAATCAACATTCCATGTCACATTTCATTCCATTCCATTCCACATTCCATTCCACTTTCCATTCCACGTTCCATTCCACATTTCATTCCATTCCACTTCATATTCCATTCCACATTCCATTCCATTCCATATTTCATTCCATTCCCTTCAACATTGCATTCCATTGCATTCCACATTCCATTCCATTCCATTCCGCATTCAACCGCATATTCCATTCCACATTCCATTCCACATTCCATTCCATTCCATTCGAGATTCCATTCCCTTCCATTCCATTCCATTGCACGTTCCATTCCACTTTGAATTAAACTCTGTTCCACATTCCATTTCTCATTACAGTCCATTCCATTGCACATTCCATTCCATTCCAATCCACATTTCATTCCACATTCCATTGCACAATGCATTCCACATTCCATTCCACTTTCCATACCACATTCCATTAAAGTCCACTCAATGTTACATTCTGTTCCTTTCTAAATTCCATTCCACATTCCATTCCATTGCGTTCGACATTCCATTCCATTACACTCCTCATTTCATTCCAGTTTCCCTTCTATTCCATGCCACATTCTATTCCACGTTCCATTCCATTCAATTACACTTTCCATTCCACCTTTTGTTCTCCATTCCATTACACATTCCATTCCAGATTTCATTCTTTTCCATTCTGCATTCCATTCCTCATTCCATTCCACTCTACGTACCAATCCATTCCATTCCACATTCCATTCCATATTCCATTTAATTCCATTCCACATTCCATTCTCATTCCACTGCATTACATTAAAGATTCCATTCCACTTTAAATTCAGTTTCATTTCACATTTCATACCACTTTCCATTCCATTGCATTCCACATTCCATTCCAGATTCCATTCCACTTACCATTCCATGTTCCATTCTACATTTCATTCCAAGTTACATTCCATTCCATTCCACCTTCCATTTGATTACATTCCACGTTCCATTTCATTTCGTTCCTCATTCCATTCCACATTCCATTTCAGATTCCAATCCACATTCTATTTCACTTTCCATTCCATTCCAAAATCCATTCCATTCCATTCCGCATTCCATTCCATTCCATTCCACATTCCTTTCCACTTTCCATTACACATTCCATTCCACTTTCCATTCCACGTTCCGTTCCATTGCATTCCACATTCCAATCCTTTCCATTCCATATTCCATTCCATTAAATTCCACACTCCATTCCATTGCATTCCATTCCATTCCACATTCCATTCCATTCCATTCCATTCCATTCCAAATTCCATTCTATTGAATTCCGCATTCCATTCCACTCCATTCTATTTCATTCCACATTCGACTCCATTCTATTGCTTTCCACATTCCATTCCATTCCATTTCACATTTCATTCCACGTTACATTCCATTCCATTCCACCTTCCATTCCATTACATTCCACGTTCCATTTCTTTTCGTTCCTCATTCCATTCCACATTCCATTTCACATTCCAGTCCACATTCTATTTCACTTTCCATTCCATTCCACATTCCATTCCATTCCATTCCGCATTCCATTCCATTCCATTCCACATTCTTTCCACATTCCATTGCACATTCCATTCCACTTTCCATTCCATGTTCCATTCCATTGCATTCCACATTAAAATTCTTTCCATTCCATATTCCATTCCATTAAATTCCACACTCCATTCCATTGCATTCCATTCCATTCCACACTCCATTCCATTCCATTCCATTCCATTCCACATTCCATTCCATTCCATTCCATTCCAAATTCCATTCTAGTGAATTCCGCATTCCATTCCACTCCATTCCATTTCATTCCACATTCGACTCCATTCTATTGCTTTCCACATTCCATTCCATTCCATTTCACATTTCATTCCACGTTACATTCCATTCCATTCCACCTTCCATTCCATTACATTCCACGTTCCATTTCATTTCGTTCCTCATTCCATTCCACATTCCATTTCACATTCCAATCCACATTCTATTTCACTTTCCATTCCATTCCACATTGCATTCCATTCCATTCCGCATTCCATTCCATTCTATTCCACATTCTTTCCACATTCCATTGCACATTCCATTCCACTTTCCATTCCATTCCATTCTGCATTCCATTCCATTCCATTCCACATTCTTTCCACATTCCATTGCACATTCCATTCCACTTTCCATTCCATTGCATTCCACATTCCAATTCTTTCCATTCCATATTCCATTCCATTAAATTCCACACTCCATTCCATTGCATTCCATTCCATTCCACATTCCATTCCATTCCATTCCATTCCATTCCATTCCAAATTCCATTCTATTGAATTCCGCATTCCATTCCACTCCATTCCATTTCATTCCACATTCGACTCCATTCCATTGCTTTCCACATTCCGTTCCATTCCATTCCACATTGCATTCCATTCCATTCCACATTCCATTCCACTTTCCATTCCAGGTCGCATTCCATGTTCCATTCCATATCCCATTCCACGTTCCATTCCTTTCCATTCCACATTCCATTCCACATTCTCATTCCATTTCACATTCTCATTCTATTCCACATTTCATTCCACATTCCATTCCATTCTATTCCACATTCCATTCCACATTCCATTACATTCCTTTCCACATTCCATTCCACATTCCATTGTATTCCATTCCACTTTCCGCTCCACATTCCATTCCATTCCATTCCACGTTACATTCCTCGTTCCATTCCATTCCATTCCACGTTCCATTCCACGCTCCATTCCTAATTCCATTCCACGTTCCATTCCACCTTCCACTGCAAGTTCCATCCCATGTTCCAATCCATTTCATTCGACGATCCATTCGAAATTCCACTACGTTCCATTCCACTTTCATTTCCAAATTGCCTTCCACATTCCATTCTTTTCCATTCCACATTCCATTCGACATTCCATTCCATTCCAATCCAATTTCCATTCCACATTCCATTCCACATACCATGCCACATTCCATTCCATTCCATTCCACATTTCATTCTACATTCCATTCCACATTCCAATCTACATTCCATTCCATTCCATTCCACATTCCATTCCACATTCCATTCCATTCCATTCGAGATTCCATTCCCTTCCATTCCATTCCATTGCACGTTCCATTCCACTTTGAATTAAACTCTGTTCCACATTCCATTTCTCATTCCAGTCCATTCCATTGCACATTCCATTCCATTCCAATCCACATTTCATTCCACATTCCATTGCACAATGCATTCCACATTCCATTCCACTTTCCATACCACATTCCATTAAAGTCCACTCAATATTACATTCTGTTCCTTTCTAAATTGCATTCCACATTCCATTCCATTGCGTTCGACATTCCATTCCATTACACTCCTCATTTCAATCCAGTTTCCCTTCTATTCCATGCCACATTCTATTCCACGTTCCATTCCATTCAATTACACTTTCCATTCCACCTTTCGTTCTCCATTCCATTACACATTCCATTCCAGATTTCATTCTTTTCCATTCTGCATTCCATTCCTCATTCCATTCCACTCTACGTACCAATCCATTCCATTCCACATTCCATTCCATATTCCATTTAATTCCATTCCACATTCCATTCTCATTCCACTGCATTACATTAAAGATTCCATTCCACTTTAAATTCAGTTTCATTTCACATTTCATACCACTTTCCATTCCATTGCATTCCACATTCCATTCCAGATTCCATTCCACTTACCATTCCATGTTCCATTCTACATTTCATTCCAAGTTACATTCCATTCCATTCCACTTTCCGTTTGATTACATTCCACGTTCCATTTCATTTCGTTCCTCATTCCATTCCACATTCCATTTCAGATTCCAATCCACATTCTATTTCACTTTCCATTCCATTCCAAAATCCATTCCATTCCATTCCGCATTCCATTCCATTCCATTCCACATTCCTTTCCACTTTCCATTACACATTCCATTCCACTTTCCATTCCACGTTCCGTTCCATTGCATTCCACATTCCAATCCTTTCCATTCCATATTCCATTCCATTAAATTCCACACTCCATTCCATTGCATTCCATTCCATTCCACATTCCATTCCATTCCATTCCATTCCAAATTGCATTCTATTGAATTCCGCATTCCATTCCACTCCATTCTATTTCATTCCACATTCGACTCCATTCTATTGCTTTCCACATTCCATTCCATTCCATTTCACATTTCATTCCACGTTACATTCCATTCCATTCCACCTTCCATTCCATTACATTCCACGTTCCATTTCTTTTCGTTCCTCATTCCATTCCACATTCCATTTCACATTCCAGTCCACATTCTATTTCACTTTCCATTCCATTCCACATTCCATTCCATTCCATTCCGCATTCCATTCCATTCCATTCCACATTCTTTCCACATTCCATTGCACATTCCATTCCACTTTCCATTCCATGTTCCATTCCATTGCATTCCACATTAAAATTCTTTCCATTCCATATTCCATTCCATTAAATTCCACACTCCATTCCATTGCATTCCATTCCATTCCACACTCCATTCCATTCCATTCCATTCCATTCCACATTCCATTCCATTCCATTCCATTCCACATTCCATTCCATTCCATTCCATTCCAAATTCCATTCTAGTGAATTCCGCATTCCATTCCACTCCATTCTATTTCATTCCACATTCGACTCCATTCTATTGCTTTCCACATTCCATTCCATTCCATTTCACATTTCATTCCACGTTACATTCCATTCCATTCCACCTTCCATTCCATTACATTCCACGTTCCATTTCATTTCGTTCCTCATTCCATTCCACATTCCATTTCACATTCCAATCCACATTCTATTTCACTTTCCATTCCATTCCACATTGCATTCCATTCCATTCCGCATTCCATTCCATTCTATTCCACATTCTTTCCACATTCCATTGCACATTCCATTCCACTTTCCATTCCATTCCATTCTGCATTCCATTCCATTCCATTCCACATTCTTTCCACATTCCATTGCACATTCCATTCCACTTTCCATTCCATTGCATTCCACATTCCAATTCTTTCCATTCCATATTCCATTCCATTAAATTCCACACTCCATTCCATTGCATTCCATTCCATTCCACATTCCATTCCATTCCATTCCATTCCATTCCACATTCCATTCCATTCCATTCCATTCCATTCCATTCCAAATTCCATTCTATTGAATTCCGCATTCCATTCCACTCCATTCCATTTCATTCCACATTCGACTCCATTCCATTGCTTTCCACATTCCGTTCCATTCCATTCCACATTGCATTCCATTCCATTCCACATTCCATTCCACTTTCCATTCCAGGTCGCATTCCATGTTCCATTCCATATCCCATTCCACGTTCCATTCCTTTCCATTCCACATTCCATTCCACATTCTCATTCCATTTCACATTCTCATTCTATTCCACATTTCATTCCACATTCCATTCCATTCTATTCCACATTCCATTCCACATTCCATTACATTCCTTTCCACATTCCATTCCACATTCCATTGTATTCCATTCCACTTTCCGCTCCACATTCCTTTCCATTCCATTCCATGTTACATTCCTCGTTCCATTCCATTCCATTCCACGTTCCATTCCACGCTCCATTCCTAATTCCATTCCACGTTCCATTCCACCTTCCACTGCAAGTTCCATCCCATGTTCCAATCCATTTCATTCGACGATCCATTCGAAATTCCACTACGTTCCATTCCACTTTCATTTCCAAATTGCCTTCCACATTCCATTCTTTTCCATTCCACATTCCATTCCACATACCATGCCACATTCCATTCCATTCCATTCCACATTTCATTCTACATTCCATTCCACATTCCAATCTACATTCCATTCCATTCCATTCCACATTCCATTCCACATTCCATTCCATTCCATTCGAGATTCCATTCCCTTCCATTCCATTCCATTGCACGTTCCATTCCACTTTGAATTAAACTCTGTTCCACATTCCATTTCTCATTCCAGTCCATTCCATTGCACATTCCATTCCATTCCAATCCACATTTCATTCCACATTCCATTGCACAATGCATTCCACATTCCATTCCACTTTCCATACCACATTCCATTAAAGTCCATTCAATATTACATTCTGTTCCTTTCTAAATTGCATTCCATATTCCATTCCATTGCGTTCGACATTCCATTCCATTACACTCCTCATTTCAATCCAGTTTCCCTTCTATTCCATGCCACATTCTATTCCAAGTTCCATTCCATTCAATTACACTTTCCATTCCACCTTTCGTTCTCCATTCCATTACACATTCCATTCCAGATTTCATTCTTTTCCATTCTGCATTCCATTCCTCATTCCATTCCACTCTACGTACCAATCCATTCCATTCCACATTCCATTCCATATTCCATTTAATTCCATTCCACATTCCATTCTCATTCCACTGCATTACATTAAAGATTCCATTCCACTTTAAATTCAGTTTCATTTCACATTTCATACCACTTTCCATTCCATTGCATTCCACATTCCATTCCAGATTCCATTCCACTTACCATTCCATGTTCCATTCCACATTTCATTCCAAGTTACATTCCATTCCATTCCACCTTCCATTTGATTACATTCCACGTTCCATTTCATTTCGTTCCTCATTCCATTCCACATTCCATTTCAGATTCCAATCCACATTCTATTTCACTTTCCATTCCATTCCAAAATCCATTCCATTCCATTCCGCATTCCATTCCATTCCATTCCACATTCCTTTCCACTTTCCATTACACATTCCATTCCACTTTCCATTCCACGTTCCGTTCCATTGCATTCCACATTCCAATCCTTTCCATTCCATATTCCATTCCATTAAATTCCACACTCCATTCCATTGCATTCCATTCCATTCCACATTCCATTCCATTCCATTCCATTCCAAATTGCATTCTATTGAATTCCGCATTCCATTCCACTCCATTCTATTTCATTCCACATTCGACTCCATTCTATTGCTTTCCACATTCCATTCCATTCCATTTCACATTTCATTCCACGTTACATTCCATTCCATTCCACCTTCCATTCCATTACATTCCACGTTCCATTTCTTTTCGTTCCTCATTCCATTCCACATTCCATTTCACATTCCAGTCCACATTCTATTTCACTTTCCATTCCATTCCAAATTCCATTCCATTCCATTCCGCATTCCATTCCATTCCATTCCACATTCTTTCCACATTCCATTGCACATTCCATTCCACTTTCCATTCCACGTGCCATTCCATTGCATTCCACATTAAAATTCTTTCCATTCCATATTCCATTCCATTAAATTCCACACTCCATTCCATTGCATTCCATTCCATTCCACACTCCATTCCATTCCATTCCACATTCCATTCCTTTCCATTCCATTCCAAATTCCATTCTATTGAAATCCGCATTCCATTCCACTCCATTCTATTTCATTCCACATTCGACTCCATTCTATTGCTTTCCACATTCCATTCCATTCCATTTCACATTTCATTCCACGTTACATTCCATTCCATTCCACCTTCCATTCCATTACATTCCACGTTCCATTTCATTTCGTTCCTCATTCCATTCCACATTCCATTTCACATTCCAATCCACATTCTATTTCACTTTCCATTCCATTCCACATTGCATTCCATTCCATTCCGCATTCCATTCCATTCCATTCCACATTCTTTCCACATTCCATTGCACATTCCATTCCACTTTCCATTCCATTGCATTCCACATTCCAATTCTTTCCATTCCATATTCCATTCCATTAAATTCCACACTCCATTCCATTGCATTCCATTCCATTCCACATTCCATTCCATTCCATTCCATTCCATTCCATTCCAAATTCCATTCTATTGAATTCCGCATTCCATTCCACTCCATTCCATTTCATTCCACATTCGACTCCATTCCATTGCTTTCCACATTCCGTTCCATTCCATTCCACATTCCATTCCATTCCATTCCACATTCCATTCCACTTTCCATTCCAGGTCGCATTCCATGTTCCATTCCATATCCCATTCCACGTTCCATTCCTTTCCATTCCACATTCCATTCCACATTCTCATTCCATTTCACATTCTCATTCTATTCCACATTTCATTCCACATTCCATTCCATTCTATTCCACATTCCATTCCACATTCCATTACATTCCTTTCCACATTCCATTCCACATTCCATTGTATTCCATTCCACTTTCCGCTCCACATTCCATTCCATTCCATTCCACGTTACATTCCTCGTTCCATTCCATTCCATTCCACGTTCCATTAAACGCTCCATTCCTAATTCCATTCCACGTTCCATTCCACCTTCCACTGCAAGTTCCATCCCATGTTCCAATCCATTTCATTCGACGATCCATTCGAAATTCCACTACGTTCCATTCCACTTTCATTTCCAAATTACCTTCCACATTCCATTCTTTTCCATTCCACATTCCATTCGACATTCCATTCCATTCCAATCCAATTTCCATTCCACATTCCATTCCACATACCATGCCACATTCCATTCCATTCCATTCCACATTTCATTCCACATTCCATTCCACATTCCAATCTACATTCCATTCCATTCCATTCCACATTGCATTCCATTCCATTCCACATTCCATTCTACATTGCTTTCCATTCCAGTCCACATCCCATTCTACATTCCGTTCCATTCTTTCCACATTCCCTTCCATTCTTTCCACATTCCATTCCATTCCATTACACATTCCATTCCACATTTCATTCTACATCCCTTTCCATTCCATACCACATTCCATTAAACATTCCATTCCATTCCATTCCACATTCCATTCCATTCCATTCCACATTCCATTCCAGTTTCCATTCCATATTCCATTCCAGATTCCATTCCACGTTCTACTCCATTACATTCCAAGTTCCATTCCACTTTCCATTGCATTACATTCCACTTTACATTCCACATTCCATTGCCCTTTCCATTCCCCCTTTCATTCAATCTTCCATTCCACGTTCCATTCCCTTTCATTCCAGTTTCCATTCCACGTTCCATTCCATTACATTCCACGTTCCATTCCATTACATTCCACGTTCCATTCCACATTCCATTGCACATTCCATTCCCCATAACTTTCCGTTCCATTCCACATTCCATTCCACATTCCATTCTTCATTACCTTGCTCGGTCCATTCCACGTTCCATTACAAGTTCCATTCCACGTTCCATTCCATGAAATTTCACGTTACATTCCACAATCCATTCCGTTCCATTCCACTTTCGTTTGCAAATTCCATTCCACATTCCATTCTGTTAAATTCCACATTGCATTTCATAGTCCATTCCACATTCCATCCCATATTCCATTCTGTTCCTTTCCGTTACATTCCACGTCCCATTCCACTTTCCATTCCATTACATTCCACGTTCAATTCCACATCCCATTGACCATTCCATTCCAAGTTCCATTCCACGTTCCATTACACGTTCCATTCCATTCCATTCTACTTTCCATTCCACGTTCCATTCGATTCCAATCCACTTTCCCTTCCACATGCCATTTCATTCCATTCCACTTTCCTTTGCACTTTCCCTTCCACATTCCATTCGATTCTATTCCAAATTCCATTAGATTCCATTCCATTCCGTTCCACTTTCCATTCCATTCCATTCCATTCCACATTTCATTCCATTGCATTCCGCATTCCATTCCATTCCATTCTATTCCATTCCACATTCCACTCCATTCCATTCCATTCCACATTCGGTTCCATTGTATTCCACATTCCATTCCATTCCATTCCATTTCTCATTACATTCCCGGTTCCATCCCACGTTGGTTTCCACGTTCCATTCCATGTTCCATTCCTTTTTACATTCCTTTCCATTACACATTCCATTCCTTTCCATTCCACATTCCATTCCATTCCACTCCAGATTCCATTCCACGTTCCATTCCATTCCACTTCATATTCCATTCCACGTTGCATTCCATTCCATTCCACCTACCATTCCACGTTCCATTCCATTCCATTGTACGTTGCATTCCACATTCCTTTCCACGTTCTATTCCATGTTCCATTTCACTTTGCATTCCATTCAATTGGAGGTTAATTTCCACGTTCCTTTCCATTCCATTCCACGTTCCATTCCACATTCCTTGGAACATTTCATTCCACGTTCCATTACACAATCCATTCTACCTTCCATTAAACGTTCCATACCACTTTCCATTCCACATTCCATTGGATTCTATCCTGCATTCCATTTCACATTCCATTCCATTCCATTCCACATTCTATTCAACATTCAGTTCCACATTCTGTTCCATTCCATCCCACCTTCCATTCCATCCCACCTTCCATTCCATTCCACATTCCATTCCACATTCCATTCCACATTCCATTCCATTACATTCTACATACAATTACATTCCATTCCACATTCCATTCCACATTCCATTACATTCCATTCCAACTTCCTTTCCATTCCATTCCACATTTCCATTCCATTCCGTTCCACATTCTGTTCCACATTCCATTCTACATTCCATTCCATTTCATTCTATTCCATATTCCATTACATTTCATTCAACATTCCATTCTATTCCATTCCACATTCCATTACATTCCTTTCCAGTTTACAATCCACGTTCAATTCCACTTTCCATTCCATTCCAATCCACGTTCCATTCCACATTCCCTACCATTCCATACCATTGCATTTCACAATTCATTCCATTCCATTTCACTTTTGATTGCACATTCCATTGCACATTCCATTCTGTTCTGTGCCACATTCCATCTTCCATTCCACATACCATTCCGTTCCATTCCATATGCAATTCCACATTGCATTCCACATTTCATTCCATTCAATTCCACATTCCATTACACATTCTATTCCACATTCCTTTCCACATTCCTTTCCATTCCATTCTACTTTCCATTCCTTTCCATTCCACTTTCATTTATATTCCATTCCATGTTCCATTACACGTTCCATTCCATTAAATTCCAGGTTCCATTTCACATTCCATTTCACTTTCTATTCCACATTCCATTCCTTTCCATTCCATATTTAATTCCACATTCCATACCACATTCCATTGCGTTCCATTCCACATTCCATTTCACATTCCATTCCACATTCCAATGAACATTCCATTCCACATTCCATTCCATTGCATTCCTCATTTGATTCCACATTCCATTCCATTCCATTACACATTTCATTCCACTTTTCATTCCATTCCCGTCTGCATCTCATTCCACATTCCATTCCATTACACATTTCATTCCACTTTTCATTCCATTCCCGTCCGCATCCCATTCCACATTCCATTCAATTCCTTTCCACATTCCATTACATTTCATTACTCATTCCGTTCCACATTTCATTCCACATCCAATTCCATTCCATTCCACATTCCATTCCACATTCCATTCCACATTCTATTCCACATTCCATTCCATTCCATTCCACATTCCATTCCACATTCCATTACATTCCATTCCATTACATTTCATTACTCATTCCGTTCCACATTTCATTCCACATCCAATTCCATTCCATTCCACATTCCATTCCACTTTCCATTCCATTACATTCCACATTCCATTCCACATTCCTTTCCACATTCCATTCCACATTCCATTCCGTTCCATTCCACATTCCATTGCATTCCATTAAATGTGCCCTTCCACATTCCATTCCATTCCCCTTTCCCTTACCTGATGCATTCCGCTTTAAATTCCACTTTCCACTTCATGCCATACCACGTTCCATTCCACATTGCATTCTATTCCATTCCATTTTCCATTCCACATTTCATTCCACATACCATTCCATATTACATTCCTTTCCTTTCCACATTACATTCCTCATTCCATTCCAGATTCCATTTCGTTTCATTCCACATTCCCTTCCACATTCCACTCAACATTCCATTCCACTTTCCATTCCATTCCATTACACATTCCATTCCATTTTCCATTCCATTCCATTCCACTTTCCATTCCATGATCCATTCCACTTTCCATTCCATTCCATTCCGTGATCCATTCTATTCCATTCCACGTTCCATTTCATGACATTCCACTTTCCGTTGAACTCTCCATTCCACATACCATTCCACATTCCATTTCACAGTCCATTCGACATTCCATTTCACTTTCCATTCCGTTCCATTCCATTCCATTACACATTCCACTCCATTCCATTCCACGTTCGAATGCGTTTCACATTCCATTCCATTCCACTCCACATGCGATTCCATTCCAATCCACATTCCATTCCATTTCATTCCACATTCAATTCCACTTTCCATTCCACATTCCTTTCCATTTCATTCTAATCCACATTCCTTTCCTTTCAATTCCACATTCAATTCCGCTTTCCATTCCAAATTCCTTTCCATTCCATTCTAATCAACATTCCATTCCATTCCATTCCACATTCCATTCCATTCCATTCCACATTCCATTCCATCTAATTTCACATTCCATTCCATTACATTGCATTCCACATTCCATTCTATTCGATTCCGCATTCCATTCAATTCCATTCCACATTCCATTCCATTCCATTCTATTCGAGATTCCATTCAATTCCATTCCACATTCCATTCCATTCCATTCCACATTCCATTCCACATTCCATTACACATTCCATTCCACTTTCCATTCTATTCAATTCCACAATCCTCTCCAGTACATTCCGCATTCCATTTCATTCTGTTTCACATTCCATTCCCTTACATGGCTTTCCACATTCCATTTCAATCCATTCTGCATTCGATTCCATTCCATTCTATTATGTTCCATTCAATTCCATTCCATTGCACATTCCTTTCTATTCCATTCCACATTCCTTTCCATTCCATTCCACATTCCTTTCCATTCTATTCAATTCCATTCCACATTCCATTCCACACTGCTTTCCTTTCCATTACATGTTCCGTTCCACATTGCATTCTATTCCATTCCACATTAAATTTCATTCCATTCCACATTCCATTCCACATTCCATTCCATTCCATTCCACATCCCATTCCACTCCATTCTACATTCCATTCCATTCCTTTAAAAGTTCCATTCCACATTGCATTCCATTCCATTCCACATTACATTTCATTCCATTCCACATTCCATTCCACATTCCATTCCATTCCATTCCACATCCCATTCCACTCCATTCTACATTCCATTCCATTCCATTAAAAGTTCCATTCCACATTCCATTTCATTTCATTCCATTCCATTCCATTCCACATTCCATTCCAATCGATTCCACATTGCATTAAATTCCATTTCATTCTACATTCCATTCCACATTCCATTGCACATTGCATTCCATTCCATTACACATTCCATTCCATTCCACATTCCCTTCCATTCCCGTCCACATAGCATTCCATTCCATTCCATTCAAAATTCCATTCCACATTCCAATCAATTCCACTTTCCATTCCACTCTTCATTCCATTCCATTCCACAATCCATTCCGCATTCCTTTCCATTCCATTCCCTTCCATATTCCATTCCATTCCATATTCCACCCCACTTCATTCCGTTTTCCAATCCATTCCATTCTTTTCCATTCCATATTTCATTCCTTGTTGTATTCCACTGCATTCCACATTACATTGCACATTCCGTTCCAAGTTCCATTCAATATTCCATTCCATTCCATTCCATTCCACATTATATTCCACATTCTATTCCATTCCATTCCACATTCCATTGCTCATTCCATTCCACGTTCCATTCCACATTCCATTCTAATTCATTCCACATAGCATTCCACGTTCCATTCGATTCCATTTCACATGGCATTCCAGATTCCTTTCCATTTCACGTTCTATTCCACATTCCATTCCACATTCAATTCCACATTCCTTTCCATTCCATATTCCATTTTACATTTCATTACATTCCATTCCACATTTCATTTCACATTCCATTCCATTCCATTCCACATTCCATTCCACATTCCATTCCATTCCTTTCCAAATTCCTTTCAATTCCATTACTCATTCCATTCCACATTTCATTCCACATCCCTTTACTTTCCATTCCACATTCCATTCCACATTCCACTCCACATTCCATTCCACATTCCATTTCATTCCATTCCACATTCCATTCCATATTCCATTCCACATTCCAATCCACTTTCCATTCCATTCCATTCCACATTCCATTCCACCTTCTATTCCACATTCCAGGCTCATTCCATAGTATTTCATTCCACATTCCATTCCACATTCCATTGCACTCCAATTTACATTCCATTCCACATTCCATTCCTTTCAATTCCACATTCCATTCTGAAAACCATTCCACATTCCATTGCACATTCCATTCCATGTTCCATTCAAGTTCCATTGCATTTCGTTCCACATTCCATTACACAATCTGTTGCATTCCAATTCACATGCCATTCCACATTCCATTCCATTCCACATTCCATTACACATTCCATTCCACATTCCATTATGCAGTCCATTCCATTCCATTCCTGTTTCCATTTCATTCCAATCCTCTTTCCATTGCACATTTCATTCCATTCCATTCCACATTCCATTCCACATTCCATTCCAGATTCCCTTGCATTCCATTCCACATTCTATTGCATTCCATTCTATGTTCCATTCCAATTTTCATTAAATTCCACTCCACATTCCATTCCATTCCATTCCACATTCTATTCCTTTCCAATCCTCATTTCATTCCATATTTCAATCCATTCCTGTCCATTACACATTCCATTCAACATTCCATTCCACATTCCGTTCTATTCCATTCCACATTCCATTCCATTCCATTCAATTCCACGTTCCATTCCACACTCAATTCCAGATTCCATTCCACATTCCATTCCGTTCCATTCCACATTTCATTCCACTTTCTATACCACGTTCAATGCCATATTCCATTCCATGTTCCATTCCACGTTCCATTCCACGTTCAATTCTATTGCATTTCACGTTCCATTCCACATTCCATTCCATTCCTTTCCAAGTTCCATTCCACATTCAATTCCACTTTCCATTCCATTCCATTCAACGTTCCTCTCCACATTCCACTGCATTTCATCCTAATATCCATTCCACACTCCATTCCACATTACATTCAACATTCTATTGCGTTCCATTCCACATTCCATTCCACAATCAATTCCACATTCCAATCCACTTTGCTTTAAACGTTCCATTAAATTCCCTGTCACATTCCATTCCACAATCCATTCAATTCCATTCCACACTCCATTCCACATTACATTCCACATTCCATTCTGTTCCATTCCACATTCCATTTCACATTCCATTCCACTTTCCATTCCACGTTCCATTCGAATTCATTCCATGTTCCATTGCACATTCAATTCCATTTCATTCCACAGTCCATTCCACATTCCATTCCACCTTCCATTTTCCTTGCATTGCATTTCATTCCACATTCCATTCCACATTCCATTGCATACCATTTCAAAATCCATTCCAAATTCCATTTCATTCCATTCCATTCCACATTCCATTCCACTTTCCATTCCATATTCCATTACGCTGTCCATTCCAAATTACATTCCACATTCCAGTCCACAATCCATTCCACATTCCATTCCATATTCCAATACGCTGTCCATTCCAAATTCCATTCCACATTCCAGTCCATATTCCATTCTCATTCCATTGAATTTCTTTCCACTTTCCATTCCACATTCCATTGCATTCCAATTCATGTTCCATTCGACCTACCAATAAATTCGATTCCATTCCATTCCACATTCTATTCCACATTCCATTCCACATTCCTTTCCGCTGACCATTCCATTCCATTCCACGTTCCATTCCATTCGAATCAACATTCCATGTCACATTTCATTCCATTCCATTCCACATTCCATTCCACTTTCCATTCCACGTTCCATTCCACATTTCATTCCATTCCACTTCATATTCCATTCCACATTCCATTCCATTCCATATTTCATTCCATTCCCTTCAACATTGCATTCCATTGCATTCCACATTCCATTCCATTCCATTCCGCATTCAACCGCATATTCCATTCCACATTCCATTCCACATTCCATTCCATTCCATTCGAGATTCCATTCCCTTCCATTCCATTCCATTGCACGTTCCATTCCACTTTGAATTAAACTCTGTTCCACATTCCATTTCTCATTACAGTCCATTCCATTGCACATTCCATTCCATTCCAATCCACATTTCATTCCACATTCCATTGCACAATGCATTCCACATTCCATTCCACTTTCCATACCACATTCCATTAAAGTCCACTCAATGTTACATTCTGTTCCTTTCTAAATTCCATTCCACATTCCATTCCATTGCGTTCGACATTCCATTCCATTACACTCCTCATTTCATTCCAGTTTCCCTTCTATTCCATGCCACATTCTATTCCACGTTCCATTCCATTCAATTACACTTTCCATTCCACCTTTTGTTCTCCATTCCATTACACATTCCATTCCAGATTTCATTCTTTTCCATTCTGCATTCCATTCCTCATTCCATTCCACTCTACGTACCAATCCATTCCATTCCACATTCCATTCCATATTCCATTTAATTCCATTCCACATTCCATTCTCATTCCACTGCATTACATTAAAGATTCCATTCCACTTTAAATTCAGTTTCATTTCACATTTCATACCACTTTCCATTCCATTGCATTCCACATTCCATTCCAGATTCCATTCCACTTACCATTCCATGTTCCATTCTACATTTCATTCCAAGTTACATTCCATTCCATTCCACCTTCCATTTGATTACATTCCACGTTCCATTTCATTTCGTTCCTCATTCCATTCCACATTCCATTTCAGATTCCAATCCACATTCTATTTCACTTTCCATTCCATTCCAAAATCCATTCCATTCCATTCCGCATTCCATTCCATTCCATTCCACATTCCTTTCCACTTTCCATTACACATTCCATTCCACTTTCCATTCCACGTTCCGTTCCATTGCATTCCACATTCCAATCCTTTCCATTCCATATTCCATTCCATTAAATTCCACACTCCATTCCATTGCATTCCATTCCATTCCACATTCCATTCCATTCCATTCCATTCCATTCCAAATTCCATTCTATTGAATTCCGCATTCCATTCCACTCCATTCTATTTCATTCCACATTCGACTCCATTCTATTGCTTTCCACATTCCATTCCATTCCATTTCACATTTCATTCCACGTTACATTCCATTCCATTCCACCTTCCATTCCATTACATTCCACGTTCCATTTCTTTTCGTTCCTCATTCCATTCCACATTCCATTTCACATTCCAGTCCACATTCTATTTCACTTTCCATTCCATTCCACATTCCATTCCATTCCATTCCGCATTCCATTCCATTCCATTCCACATTCTTTCCACATTCCATTGCACATTCCATTCCACTTTCCATTCCATGTTCCATTCCATTGCATTCCACATTAAAATTCTTTCCATTCCATATTCCATTCCATTAAATTCCACACTCCATTCCATTGCATTCCATTCCATTCCACACTCCATTCCATTCCATTCCATTCCATTCCACATTCCATTCCATTCCATTCCATTCCAAATTCCATTCTAGTGAATTCCGCATTCCATTCCACTCCATTCCATTTCATTCCACATTCGACTCCATTCTATTGCTTTCCACATTCCATTCCATTCCATTTCACATTTCATTCCACGTTACATTCCATTCCATTCCACCTTCCATTCCATTACATTCCACGTTCCATTTCATTTCGTTCCTCATTCCATTCCACATTCCATTTCACATTCCAATCCACATTCTATTTCACTTTCCATTCCATTCCACATTGCATTCCATTCCATTCCGCATTCCATTCCATTCTATTCCACATTCTTTCCACATTCCATTGCACATTCCATTCCACTTTCCATTCCATTCCATTCTGCATTCCATTCCATTCCATTCCACATTCTTTCCACATTCCATTGCACATTCCATTCCACTTTCCATTCCATTGCATTCCACATTCCAATTCTTTCCATTCCATATTCCATTCCATTAAATTCCACACTCCATTCCATTGCATTCCATTCCATTCCACATTCCATTCCATTCCATTCCATTCCATTCCATTCCAAATTCCATTCTATTGAATTCCGCATTCCATTCCACTCCATTCCATTTCATTCCACATTCGACTCCATTCCATTGCTTTCCACATTCCGTTCCATTCCATTCCACATTGCATTCCATTCCATTCCACATTCCATTCCACTTTCCATTCCAGGTCGCATTCCATGTTCCATTCCATATCCCATTCCACGTTCCATTCCTTTCCATTCCACATTCCATTCCACATTCTCATTCCATTTCACATTCTCATTCTATTCCACATTTCATTCCACATTCCATTCCATTCTATTCCACATTCCATTCCACATTCCATTACATTCCTTTCCACATTCCATTCCACATTCCATTGTATTCCATTCCACTTTCCGCTCCACATTCCATTCCATTCCATTCCACGTTACATTCCTCGTTCCATTCCATTCCATTCCACGTTCCATTCCACGCTCCATTCCTAATTCCATTCCACGTTCCATTCCACCTTCCACTGCAAGTTCCATCCCATGTTCCAATCCATTTCATTCGACGATCCATTCGAAATTCCACTACGTTCCATTCCACTTTCATTTCCAAATTGCCTTCCACATTCCATTCTTTTCCATTCCACATTCCATTCGACATTCCATTCCATTCCAATCCAATTTCCATTCCACATTCCATTCCACATACCATGCCACATTCCATTCCATTCCATTCCACATTTCATTCTACATTCCATTCCACATTCCAATCTACATTCCATTCCATTCCATTCCACATTCCATTCCACATTCCATTCCATTCCATTCGAGATTCCATTCCCTTCCATTCCATTCCATTGCACGTTCCATTCCACTTTGAATTAAACTCTGTTCCACATTCCATTTCTCATTCCAGTCCATTCCATTGCACATTCCATTCCATTCCAATCCACATTTCATTCCACATTCCATTGCACAATGCATTCCACATTCCATTCCACTTTCCATACCACATTCCATTAAAGTCCACTCAATATTACATTCTGTTCCTTTCTAAATTGCATTCCACATTCCATTCCATTGCGTTCGACATTCCATTCCATTACACTCCTCATTTCAATCCAGTTTCCCTTCTATTCCATGCCACATTCTATTCCACGTTCCATTCCATTCAATTACACTTTCCATTCCACCTTTCGTTCTCCATTCCATTACACATTCCATTCCAGATTTCATTCTTTTCCATTCTGCATTCCATTCCTCATTCCATTCCACTCTACGTACCAATCCATTCCATTCCACATTCCATTCCATATTCCATTTAATTCCATTCCACATTCCATTCTCATTCCACTGCATTACATTAAAGATTCCATTCCACTTTAAATTCAGTTTCATTTCACATTTCATACCACTTTCCATTCCATTGCATTCCACATTCCATTCCAGATTCCATTCCACTTACCATTCCATGTTCCATTCTACATTTCATTCCAAGTTACATTCCATTCCATTCCACTTTCCGTTTGATTACATTCCACGTTCCATTTCATTTCGTTCCTCATTCCATTCCACATTCCATTTCAGATTCCAATCCACATTCTATTTCACTTTCCATTCCATTCCAAAATCCATTCCATTCCATTCCGCATTCCATTCCATTCCATTCCACATTCCTTTCCACTTTCCATTACACATTCCATTCCACTTTCCATTCCACGTTCCGTTCCATTGCATTCCACATTCCAATCCTTTCCATTCCATATTCCATTCCATTAAATTCCACACTCCATTCCATTGCATTCCATTCCATTCCACATTCCATTCCATTCCATTCCATTCCAAATTGCATTCTATTGAATTCCGCATTCCATTCCACTCCATTCTATTTCATTCCACATTCGACTCCATTCTATTGCTTTCCACATTCCATTCCATTCCATTTCACATTTCATTCCACGTTACATTCCATTCCATTCCACCTTCCATTCCATTACATTCCACGTTCCATTTCTTTTCGTTCCTCATTCCATTCCACATTCCATTTCACATTCCAGTCCACATTCTATTTCACTTTCCATTCCATTCCACATTCCATTCCATTCCATTCCGCATTCCATTCCATTCCATTCCACATTCTTTCCACATTCCATTGCACATTCCATTCCACTTTCCATTCCATGTTCCATTCCATTGCATTCCACATTAAAATTCTTTCCATTCCATATTCCATTCCATTAAATTCCACACTCCATTCCATTGCATTCCATTCCATTCCACACTCCATTCCATTCCATTCCATTCCATTCCACATTCCATTCCATTCCATTCCATTCCACATTCCATTCCATTCCATTCCATTCCAAATTCCATTCTAGTGAATTCCGCATTCCATTCCACTCCATTCTATTTCATTCCACATTCGACTCCATTCTATTGCTTTCCACATTCCATTCCATTCCATTTCACATTTCATTCCACGTTACATTCCATTCCATTCCACCTTCCATTCCATTACATTCCACGTTCCATTTCATTTCGTTCCTCATTCCATTCCACATTCCATTTCACATTCCAATCCACATTCTATTTCACTTTCCATTCCATTCCACATTGCATTCCATTCCATTCCGCATTCCATTCCATTCTATTCCACATTCTTTCCACATTCCATTGCACATTCCATTCCACTTTCCATTCCATTCCATTCTGCATTCCATTCCATTCCATTCCACATTCTTTCCACATTCCATTGCACATTCCATTCCACTTTCCATTCCATTGCATTCCACATTCCAATTCTTTCCATTCCATATTCCATTCCATTAAATTCCACACTCCATTCCATTGCATTCCATTCCATTCCACATTCCATTCCATTCCATTCCATTCCATTCCACATTCCATTCCATTCCATTCCATTCCATTCCATTCCAAATTCCATTCTATTGAATTCCGCATTCCATTCCACTCCATTCCATTTCATTCCACATTCGACTCCATTCCATTGCTTTCCACATTCCGTTCCATTCCATTCCACATTGCATTCCATTCCATTCCACATTCCATTCCACTTTCCATTCCAGGTCGCATTCCATGTTCCATTCCATATCCCATTCCACGTTCCATTCCTTTCCATTCCACATTCCATTCCACATTCTCATTCCATTTCACATTCTCATTCTATTCCACATTTCATTCCACATTCCATTCCATTCTATTCCACATTCCATTCCACATTCCATTACATTCCTTTCCACATTCCATTCCACATTCCATTGTATTCCATTCCACTTTCCGCTCCACATTCCTTTCCATTCCATTCCATGTTACATTCCTCGTTCCATTCCATTCCATTCCACGTTCCATTCCACGCTCCATTCCTAATTCCATTCCACGTTCCATTCCACCTTCCACTGCAAGTTCCATCCCATGTTCCAATCCATTTCATTCGACGATCCATTCGAAATTCCACTACGTTCCATTCCACTTTCATTTCCAAATTGCCTTCCACATTCCATTCTTTTCCATTCCACATTCCATTCCACATACCATGCCACATTCCATTCCATTCCATTCCACATTTCATTCTACATTCCATTCCACATTCCAATCTACATTCCATTCCATTCCATTCCACATTCCATTCCACATTCCATTCCATTCCATTCGAGATTCCATTCCCTTCCATTCCATTCCATTGCACGTTCCATTCCACTTTGAATTAAACTCTGTTCCACATTCCATTTCTCATTCCAGTCCATTCCATTGCACATTCCATTCCATTCCAATCCACATTTCATTCCACATTCCATTGCACAATGCATTCCACATTCCATTCCACTTTCCATACCACATTCCATTAAAGTCCATTCAATATTACATTCTGTTCCTTTCTAAATTGCATTCCATATTCCATTCCATTGCGTTCGACATTCCATTCCATTACACTCCTCATTTCAATCCAGTTTCCCTTCTATTCCATGCCACATTCTATTCCAAGTTCCATTCCATTCAATTACACTTTCCATTCCACCTTTCGTTCTCCATTCCATTACACATTCCATTCCAGATTTCATTCTTTTCCATTCTGCATTCCATTCCTCATTCCATTCCACTCTACGTACCAATCCATTCCATTCCACATTCCATTCCATATTCCATTTAATTCCATTCCACATTCCATTCTCATTCCACTGCATTACATTAAAGATTCCATTCCACTTTAAATTCAGTTTCATTTCACATTTCATACCACTTTCCATTCCATTGCATTCCACATTCCATTCCAGATTCCATTCCACTTACCATTCCATGTTCCATTCCACATTTCATTCCAAGTTACATTCCATTCCATTCCACCTTCCATTTGATTACATTCCACGTTCCATTTCATTTCGTTCCTCATTCCATTCCACATTCCATTTCAGATTCCAATCCACATTCTATTTCACTTTCCATTCCATTCCAAAATCCATTCCATTCCATTCCGCATTCCATTCCATTCCATTCCACATTCCTTTCCACTTTCCATTACACATTCCATTCCACTTTCCATTCCACGTTCCGTTCCATTGCATTCCACATTCCAATCCTTTCCATTCCATATTCCATTCCATTAAATTCCACACTCCATTCCATTGCATTCCATTCCATTCCACATTCCATTCCATTCCATTCCATTCCAAATTGCATTCTATTGAATTCCGCATTCCATTCCACTCCATTCTATTTCATTCCACATTCGACTCCATTCTATTGCTTTCCACATTCCATTCCATTCCATTTCACATTTCATTCCACGTTACATTCCATTCCATTCCACCTTCCATTCCATTACATTCCACGTTCCATTTCTTTTCGTTCCTCATTCCATTCCACATTCCATTTCACATTCCAGTCCACATTCTATTTCACTTTCCATTCCATTCCAAATTCCATTCCATTCCATTCCGCATTCCATTCCATTCCATTCCACATTCTTTCCACATTCCATTGCACATTCCATTCCACTTTCCATTCCACGTGCCATTCCATTGCATTCCACATTAAAATTCTTTCCATTCCATATTCCATTCCATTAAATTCCACACTCCATTCCATTGCATTCCATTCCATTCCACACTCCATTCCATTCCATTCCACATTCCATTCCTTTCCATTCCATTCCAAATTCCATTCTATTGAAATCCGCATTCCATTCCACTCCATTCTATTTCATTCCACATTCGACTCCATTCTATTGCTTTCCACATTCCATTCCATTCCATTTCACATTTCATTCCACGTTACATTCCATTCCATTCCACCTTCCATTCCATTACATTCCACGTTCCATTTCATTTCGTTCCTCATTCCATTCCACATTCCATTTCACATTCCAATCCACATTCTATTTCACTTTCCATTCCATTCCACATTGCATTCCATTCCATTCCGCATTCCATTCCATTCCATTCCACATTCTTTCCACATTCCATTGCACATTCCATTCCACTTTCCATTCCATTGCATTCCACATTCCAATTCTTTCCATTCCATATTCCATTCCATTAAATTCCACACTCCATTCCATTGCATTCCATTCCATTCCACATTCCATTCCATTCCATTCCATTCCATTCCATTCCAAATTCCATTCTATTGAATTCCGCATTCCATTCCACTCCATTCCATTTCATTCCACATTCGACTCCATTCCATTGCTTTCCACATTCCGTTCCATTCCATTCCACATTCCATTCCATTCCATTCCACATTCCATTCCACTTTCCATTCCAGGTCGCATTCCATGTTCCATTCCATATCCCATTCCACGTTCCATTCCTTTCCATTCCACATTCCATTCCACATTCTCATTCCATTTCACATTCTCATTCTATTCCACATTTCATTCCACATTCCATTCCATTCTATTCCACATTCCATTCCACATTCCATTACATTCCTTTCCACATTCCATTCCACATTCCATTGTATTCCATTCCACTTTCCGCTCCACATTCCATTCCATTCCATTCCACGTTACATTCCTCGTTCCATTCCATTCCATTCCACGTTCCATTAAACGCTCCATTCCTAATTCCATTCCACGTTCCATTCCACCTTCCACTGCAAGTTCCATCCCATGTTCCAATCCATTTCATTCGACGATCCATTCGAAATTCCACTACGTTCCATTCCACTTTCATTTCCAAATTACCTTCCACATTCCATTCTTTTCCATTCCACATTCCATTCGACATTCCATTCCATTCCAATCCAATTTCCATTCCACATTCCATTCCACATACCATGCCACATTCCATTCCATTCCATTCCACATTTCATTCCACATTCCATTCCACATTCCAATCTACATTCCATTCCATTCCATTCCACATTGCATTCCATTCCATTCCACATTCCATTCTACATTGCTTTCCATTCCAGTCCACATCCCATTCTACATTCCGTTCCATTCTTTCCACATTCCCTTCCATTCTTTCCACATTCCATTCCATTCCATTACACATTCCATTCCACATTTCATTCTACATCCCTTTCCATTCCATACCACATTCCATTAAACATTCCATTCCATTCCATTCCACATTCCATTCCATTCCATTCCACATTCCATTCCAGTTTCCATTCCATATTCCATTCCAGATTCCATTCCACGTTCTACTCCATTACATTCCAAGTTCCATTCCACTTTCCATTGCATTACATTCCACTTTACATTCCACATTCCATTGCCCTTTCCATTCCCCCTTTCATTCAATCTTCCATTCCACGTTCCATTCCCTTTCATTCCAGTTTCCATTCCACGTTCCATTCCATTACATTCCACGTTCCATTCCATTACATTCCACGTTCCATTCCACATTCCATTGCACATTCCATTCCCCATAACTTTCCGTTCCATTCCACATTCCATTCCACATTCCATTCTTCATTACCTTGCTCGGTCCATTCCACGTTCCATTACAAGTTCCATTCCACGTTCCATTCCATGAAATTTCACGTTACATTCCACAATCCATTCCGTTCCATTCCACTTTCGTTTGCAAATTCCATTCCACATTCCATTCTGTTAAATTCCACATTGCATTTCATAGTCCATTCCACATTCCATCCCATATTCCATTCTGTTCCTTTCCGTTACATTCCACGTCCCATTCCACTTTCCATTCCATTACATTCCACGTTCAATTCCACATCCCATTGACCATTCCATTCCAAGTTCCATTCCACGTTCCATTACACGTTCCATTCCATTCCATTCTACTTTCCATTCCACGTTCCATTCGATTCCAATCCACTTTCCCTTCCACATGCCATTTCATTCCATTCCACTTTCCTTTGCACTTTCCCTTCCACATTCCATTCGATTCTATTCCAAATTCCATTAGATTCCATTCCATTCCGTTCCACTTTCCATTCCATTCCATTCCATTCCACATTTCATTCCATTGCATTCCGCATTCCATTCCATTCCATTCTATTCCATTCCACATTCCACTCCATTCCATTCCATTCCACATTCGGTTCCATTGTATTCCACATTCCATTCCATTCCATTCCATTTCTCATTACATTCCCGGTTCCATCCCACGTTGGTTTCCACGTTCCATTCCATGTTCCATTCCTTTTTACATTCCTTTCCATTACACATTCCATTCCTTTCCATTCCACATTCCATTCCATTCCACTCCAGATTCCATTCCACGTTCCATTCCATTCCACTTCATATTCCATTCCACGTTGCATTCCATTCCATTCCACCTACCATTCCACGTTCCATTCCATTCCATTGTACGTTGCATTCCACATTCCTTTCCACGTTCTATTCCATGTTCCATTTCACTTTGCATTCCATTCAATTGGAGGTTAATTTCCACGTTCCTTTCCATTCCATTCCACGTTCCATTCCACATTCCTTGGAACATTTCATTCCACGTTCCATTACACAATCCATTCTACCTTCCATTAAACGTTCCATACCACTTTCCATTCCACATTCCATTGGATTCTATCCTGCATTCCATTTCACATTCCATTCCATTCCATTCCACATTCTATTCAACATTCAGTTCCACATTCTGTTCCATTCCATCCCACCTTCCATTCCATCCCACCTTCCATTCCATTCCACATTCCATTCCACATTCCATTCCACATTCCATTCCATTACATTCTACATACAATTACATTCCATTCCACATTCCATTCCACATTCCATTACATTCCATTCCAACTTCCTTTCCATTCCATTCCACATTTCCATTCCATTCCGTTCCACATTCTGTTCCACATTCCATTCTACATTCCATTCCATTTCATTCTATTCCATATTCCATTACATTTCATTCAACATTCCATTCTATTCCATTCCACATTCCATTACATTCCTTTCCAGTTTACAATCCACGTTCAATTCCACTTTCCATTCCATTCCAATCCACGTTCCATTCCACATTCCCTACCATTCCATACCATTGCATTTCACAATTCATTCCATTCCATTTCACTTTTGATTGCACATTCCATTGCACATTCCATTCTGTTCTGTGCCACATTCCATCTTCCATTCCACATACCATTCCGTTCCATTCCATATGCAATTCCACATTGCATTCCACATTTCATTCCATTCAATTCCACATTCCATTACACATTCTATTCCACATTCCTTTCCACATTCCTTTCCATTCCATTCTACTTTCCATTCCTTTCCATTCCACTTTCATTTATATTCCATTCCATGTTCCATTACACGTTCCATTCCATTAAATTCCAGGTTCCATTTCACATTCCATTTCACTTTCTATTCCACATTCCATTCCTTTCCATTCCATATTTAATTCCACATTCCATACCACATTCCATTGCGTTCCATTCCACATTCCATTTCACATTCCATTCCACATTCCAATGAACATTCCATTCCACATTCCATTCCATTGCATTCCTCATTTGATTCCACATTCCATTCCATTCCATTACACATTTCATTCCACTTTTCATTCCATTCCCGTCTGCATCTCATTCCACATTCCATTCCATTACACATTTCATTCCACTTTTCATTCCATTCCCGTCCGCATCCCATTCCACATTCCATTCAATTCCTTTCCACATTCCATTACATTTCATTACTCATTCCGTTCCACATTTCATTCCACATCCAATTCCATTCCATTCCACATTCCATTCCACATTCCATTCCACATTCTATTCCACATTCCATTCCATTCCATTCCACATTCCATTCCACATTCCATTACATTCCATTCCATTACATTTCATTACTCATTCCGTTCCACATTTCATTCCACATCCAATTCCATTCCATTCCACATTCCATTCCACTTTCCATTCCATTACATTCCACATTCCATTCCACATTCCTTTCCACATTCCATTCCACATTCCATTCCGTTCCATTCCACATTCCATTGCATTCCATTAAATGTGCCCTTCCACATTCCATTCCATTCCCCTTTCCCTTACCTGATGCATTCCGCTTTAAATTCCACTTTCCACTTCATGCCATACCACGTTCCATTCCACATTGCATTCTATTCCATTCCATTTTCCATTCCACATTTCATTCCACATACCATTCCATATTACATTCCTTTCCTTTCCACATTACATTCCTCATTCCATTCCAGATTCCATTTCGTTTCATTCCACATTCCCTTCCACATTCCACTCAACATTCCATTCCACTTTCCATTCCATTCCATTACACATTCCATTCCATTTTCCATTCCATTCCATTCCACTTTCCATTCCATGATCCATTCCACTTTCCATTCCATTCCATTCCGTGATCCATTCTATTCCATTCCACGTTCCATTTCATGACATTCCACTTTCCGTTGAACTCTCCATTCCACATACCATTCCACATTCCATTTCACAGTCCATTCGACATTCCATTTCACTTTCCATTCCGTTCCATTCCATTCCATTACACATTCCACTCCATTCCATTCCACGTTCGAATGCGTTTCACATTCCATTCCATTCCACTCCACATGCGATTCCATTCCAATCCACATTCCATTCCATTTCATTCCACATTCAATTCCACTTTCCATTCCACATTCCTTTCCATTTCATTCTAATCCACATTCCTTTCCTTTCAATTCCACATTCAATTCCGCTTTCCATTCCAAATTCCTTTCCATTCCATTCTAATCAACATTCCATTCCATTCCATTCCACATTCCATTCCATTCCATTCCACATTCCATTCCATCTAATTTCACATTCCATTCCATTACATTGCATTCCACATTCCATTCTATTCGATTCCGCATTCCATTCAATTCCATTCCACATTCCATTCCATTCCATTCTATTCGAGATTCCATTCAATTCCATTCCACATTCCATTCCATTCCATTCCACATTCCATTCCACATTCCATTACACATTCCATTCCACTTTCCATTCTATTCAATTCCACAATCCTCTCCAGTACATTCCGCATTCCATTTCATTCTGTTTCACATTCCATTCCCTTACATGGCTTTCCACATTCCATTTCAATCCATTCTGCATTCGATTCCATTCCATTTATTTCTATTCCGCGTTCCATTCTATTCCATTCAATTCCACATTCCTTTCCATTCCATACCAAATTCCACTCAACTGCGTTCGTCATTATATTCCACATTCCATTCCAAATTCTATTCCACATTCCATTCCACATTCCATTGCATTCAATTCCATATTCCATACCATTCCATTCAATTCCATTCCACAATCCACTCCATTCTATTGCACATTCCATTCCACATTTCTTTCCACATTCCTTTCCATTCCTTTCCCCATTCATTTCCACACTACATTCCACATTCCATTCCACATTTTTTTCCTTTCCATTCCACATTCCATTCCACATTTCATTCCACATTCCGTTCCACATTCCATTCCACATTTTTTTCCTTTCCATTCCACATTCCATTCCACATTCCATTCCACATGCGGTTCCACATTCCATTCCACATTTTTTTCCTTTCCATTCCACATTCCATTCCACATTCCATTCCACATGCCGTTCCACATTCCATTTCGTTGCACGTTGCCTTCCATTCCATTGCACATTCTATTCCATTACTGTCCAAATCCCATTCCAATTAATTCCACATTTCATTCCATTCCGTTGCATTCCACATTCCATTACATTCCATTCCGCATACAATTCCATTCCATTCTATTCCACGTTCCATTCTATTACATTCCACATTTCATTCAATTACTTTCCACATTCCATTCCAAATTCCATTCCACATTTTATTCCATGTTGCATTCCATTCTATTCCATATTCTATTCCGTTACATTCCACGTTCCATTCCATTCAATTCTACATTCCATTCCATTCCATTGCATTCCACATTCCATTGCATTCAATTCCGCATTCCAAAACATTCCATTCCATTATATTACACATTCCTTTCCATTCCACTCCACATTCCATTCCCTTCAATTCCACATTCCCTTCCACATTCCATTCCATATTCTTTTCCACATTCCATTCCATTCCATTCAGCATTCCATTCCATTCCATTTCACATTCCATTCCTCATTCTATTCCATTCCTTTCAACTTTCCATTCCACATTCCATTCCATTCCATTCCACATTTCATTCCACGTTCCATTCCATTTTCCATTGCACGATCCATTCCACATTCCGTTCGACATTCCATTCAATGTTGAATTGCATTCCAATCCACGTTCCATTGCATTCCATTCCACATTCCACTGCACATTCTAATCCATTCCATTCCACATTGCATTCCACATTTCATTTCACATTCCATTCCACATTCCAGTCCATTCCATTCCACATTCCATTCCAATTTCCATTCCATGTTCCATTCCACGTTCCATTCCACTCCATTCCATGATCCACTTCATTCCATTCCACTTTCCATTTCACATTCCATTCCACATTCCTTTTCACGTTGCATTCCACATTCCATTTCACTTTCCATTCCATTCCACTCCATTACACTACAAACTCTATTCCATTCTAATACACATTCCATTCCATTCCACTCCACGTTCCATTCCTTTCCACATTCCATTCCATTCCGTTCCAGTTTCCATTCCATTCCATTCCACATTCCATTCCATTACATTCCACATTCCATTCCACATATCATTCCATTCCATTTTATTCCACATTCCATTCCATTCCATTGCATTCCACATTACATTCCGTTTCATGCCACATTCCTTTCCTCTTTCCATTTCACGTTCCAATCCCATCCATTCCACATTCCTTTCCACATTGCGTTCCACATTGCATTCCATTCTCCATTACATTCCATTCCACATTCCATTCCATTCCATTCCACAATCAATTCCATTCCATTCAATTTCACTTTCCTTTCCATTCTATTCCGCATTAAATTCCATTGCATTCCATTTTATTCCCCATTCCATTCCATTCCACTCTATTCCACAAACCGTTCCATTCTATTCCTCACTCCATTCAATTACATTCCATCTTCCATTCCACATTACATTCCCCATTCTATTCCACGTTCCATTTCACATTCTTTCCACTTTCCTTTCCATTCCATCCCACATTCCATTACAAGTTCCATTCTGTGCCATTCAACATTCCATTCCACGTTCCTTGCCATTAAATTCCACATTCCATTCCACTTTCTATTCCGTTGCATTCCACCTTCCATTCCACGTTCCCTTCCACGATCCTTTCCACGTTCAATTCCACATTCCATTCCATTCCATTCCATATTCCATACCATTCCTTTCCATTCCATTCCACAATCCATTCCATTCCATTCCATATTTCATTCCACATTCCGTTCCACATTCCATTCCGTTCCATTCCACATTCCATTCCATTCCATTCCACATTCCATTCCACATTCCCTTCCATTTCATTCTATTCCATTGCATTCCATTCCACATTCCATTCCATTAAAATCCTCTCCACATTCCATTTTATTCCATTCCACATTCTAATCTATTCCTTTAAACATTCCAATACATTCCATTGCACATTCCGTTCTATTCCATTCCATTTCATTCCACATTTCACACCATTCCATTGCATTACATATTCAATTCCTTTAAATTGCAGGATCCGTTCCATTCCATTCCACATTTCATTTCATTCCATTCCACCTTCCATTCCACGGTTCATTCCACATTCCATTAAATTTCATTCTATTCCATTGCATTCCATTTTACATTCCTTTCCATTCCATTCCATTCCACATTCCATTCCATTGCATTCCACATTCCATTCTATTACATTCCATTTACCATTCCATTCCATTGCACATTTCATTCCATTCAACATTCCATAGAATTCCATGGCATTCCACATTCCATTCCTTTCCATTACACTTTCAATTCCATTCCATTCCACGTTCCATTTCATTCCCTTCCACAATACATTCCATTCCATTCCGCCTTTCATTCCACTTTAAATTCCAGGTTCCATTCCACGTTGCATTCCACGTTCCATTCCACATTCCATTCCACATGCCGTTCGACATTCCATTTCATTCCATTCCACATTTCATTCCAAATTCTATTCCAAATTCCTTTCTTTTCCATTCTGCATACCTTTGCATTCCATTCCATATTCTTTTTCACATTCCAATCCATTCCATTCCACATTCCATTCCATTCCACGTTACTTTCCAAATTCAATTCCACATTCCATTCCACATTCCATTCCATTCCATTCCACATTCCATTCCACATTCTATTCCACATTAAATTCCTCATTTAATTCCATTCCATTTCAAGTTCTCTTCGAAATTCCATTCCACATTCCATTCCAGATTCTATTCCACTTTCCATTCCACACCCCTTTTCATTCCATTCAACATTCCATTCAACAATTCTTTACACATTCTATTTCACAATCCATTCCACATTCCATTCCATTCCATTCCACATTTCATTCCATTCCACTTTCCCTTCCACGTTCCATTCCACGTTCCACTCCACGTTCCATTTCATTCCGTTCCACCTTCCATTCCATATTCCATTCCGTTCCATTCCACTTTACATTGCACTTTCCATTCCACACTGCATTCCATATTCCACTCAAGATTCCATTCTACATTCTATTCCATTCCATTCCGCATTCCATTCCATTGAATTCCATTCTATTCCACCTTCCATTGCATGACATTCCATTCCGTATTCCATTCCATTACATTCCACATTCCATTCAATTACATTCCACATTCCATTCCACATGCCATTCCACATTATATGCCACATTGCCTTCCATTCCATTGCACATTCTATTCCATTCCATTCCACATTCCATTCCAATTAATTCCACATTTCATTCCATTCCGTTGCATTCCACATTCCATTCCATTCCATTCCGCATACCATTGAATTCCATTTTATTCCACATTCCATTCTATTTCTTTCCACATTTCATTCAATTACTTTCCACATTCCATTCCATATTCCATTCCACATTCTATTCCATGTTTCATTCCATTCTATTACATATACTATTCCATTACATTCCACTTTCCATTCCATTCAATTCTCCATTCCATTGCATTCCAAATCCATTCCATTTCATTCCACATTCCATTCCATTCAATTCCGCATTCCAAAATATTCCATTCCATTATATTACACATTCCTTTCCATTCCACTCCATATTCCATTCCCTTCAATTCCACATTCCCTTGCACATTCCATTCCATGTTCTTTTCCACTTTCCATTCCATTCCATTCAGCATTCCATTCCATTCCATTCCACATTCCATTCCTCATTCTTTTCCTTTCCTTTCAACTTTCCATTCCACATTCCATTCCATTCCATTCCACATTTCACTCCACGTTCCATTCCATTTTTCATTGCACAATCCATTCCACATTCCGTTCGACATTCCATTCAACGTTCAATTGCATTCCAATCCACGTTCCATTGCATTCCATTCCACATTCCACTACACATTCTAATCCATTCCATTCCACATTCCATTCCACATTTCATTTCACATTCCATTCCACATTCCAGTCCATTCCATTCCACATTCCATTCCAATTTCCATTCCATGTTCCATTCCATGTTCCATTGCACTCCATTCCACGATACATTTCATTCCATTCCACTTTCCATTTCACATTCCATTCCACATTCCTTTTCACATTGCATTCCACATTCCATTTCACTTTCCATTCCATTCCACTCCATTACACTACAAATTCCATTCCATTCTAATACACATTCCATTCTATTCCACTCCACATTCCATTCCGTTCCAAATTCCATTCCATTCCGTTCCAGTTTCCATTCCATTCCATTCCACATTCCAATCCATTACATTCCACATTCCATTCCACATATCATTCCATTCCTTCGTTTTCCACATTCCATTCCATTCCATTCCATTCCACATTACATTCCATTTCATGCCACATTACTTTCCAGTTTCCATTTCACATTCCAATCCAATCCATTCCCCTTTCCTTTCAACATTGCATTCCACATTGCATTCCACTCTCCATTCCATTCCATTTCACATTCAATTCCATTCCATTCAATTTCACATTCCATTACATTACATTGCATTTCACATTCCATTCCAATCCATTCTGCATTAAATTCCATTGCATTCCATTTTATCCCCCATTCCATTCCATTCCACTCTATTCCACAATCCGTTGCATACCATTCCGCACTCCATTCAATTACGTTCCATGTTCCATTCCACACTACATTCCCCATGCTATTCCACGTTCCATTCCACATTCTTTCCACTTTCCATTCCATTCCATCCCACATTCCATTGCAAGTTCCATTCCGTGCCATTCAACATTAAATTCCACGTTCTTTCCATTAAATTCCACATTCCATTCCACTTTCTATTCCGTTGCATTCCACCTTCCATTCCACGTTCCATTCCACGTTCCATTCCAAAATCCTTTCCACGTTCAATTCCACATTCCATTCCATTCCATTCCATATTCCATACCTTTCCATTCCATTCCATTCCACAATCCATTCCATTCCATATTTCATTCCACATTCCGTTCCTCATTCCATTCCATTCCATTCCACATTCCTTTCCACATTCCATTCCTTTCCATTCCACATTCCATTCCACATTCTACTCCACTCCTTTCCACATTCCTTTCCACCTTCCATTCCATTCCATTCCACATACCATTCCATTCCATTCCACATTTCATTCCATTCCATTCCACATTCCATCCCACATTCCATTCCATTGAATTCCACCATCCATTCCACATTCCATTCCATTCCATTCCTTTCCACATTCTATTAAATTCCATTTCAAAATCCATTCAAATTTCCATTCCACATTCCTTTCCACATTCTATTCCACGTTCCATTCCATTCCATTCCATCTTCAATTCCACATTCCATTCCATTCCATTCCATTCAACATTCCATTAAAGATTCCATTCCATTCCATTCGATAATCCATTCCTTTCCCTTCCACATTCCATTCCATTCCATTCCATTGAATTCCATTCCATTCCACATTCCATTCTGTTCCATTCCACATTCTATTCCACGCTCCGTTGCGTGTTCCATTCCACTTTCCTTTCCACGTTCCTTTCCACATACCATTCCACATTAAATTCAACATTCCATTCCAAATTCCTTTCCATTCCTTTCCAGATTCCATTCCACATTCCATTTCATTCCATTCCACATTCCATTCCATTCCACTTCACGTTCCATTCCACATTCCATTCCACTCCATTCCACATTCCATTCCACATTCCATTATATTCCAATCCACGTTCCTTTCCACGTTCCATTCCAAATTCCATTCCACATTCTATTCCACATTCTATTCCGTTCAATTCCTCGTTACATTCCACATTCCATTCCACATGTCCCTCCACATTCCATTGCATTCCATTCCACATTCCGTTCCATTCCATTCCACGTTCCATTCCACATTCCATTCCTATCCATTCCACCTTCCATTCCATTCCATTACAGATTCCATTCCATTCCATTCCACATTCTATTCCACATTCCATTCCTCATTCCATTCCACTTTCCATTCCACTTTCCATTCCACTTTCCATTCCACGTCCCATTCCACATTGCATTCCACATTAAATTCAACATTCCATTCCACATTCCATTGCATTTCATTCCACATTCCATTCCACATTCCATTCCATTCCTTTCCACATTCCATTCCATTCCATTTCACATTCCATTCCGTTTAATTACACATTCTTTTCCACATTCCATTCCAGATTGCATTTCATATTCTCTTCCACATTCCATTCCACGTTACATTCCATATTCCTGTCCACATTCCATTCCAAGGCCAATTCAACGTTCCTGTCCACATTCTGTTCCACGTTCCATTCCACGTTCCATTCCATTCCATTCCACGTTCTATTCCACATTCCAATCCACATTCCATTACACTTTCCATTGCATTCCATTCCACGGTCGAATCCACGTTGCATTCCATTCCATTCCACTTTCCATTCCACATACCATTGCACATTCCTTTCCGAGTTCCGTTCCATGTTCCATTCCGCGTTCCATTTCACGTTCCATTCCGTTCCATTCCACGTTCCATTCCACGTTCCATTCCACATTCTAATCCTCATTTCATTAGACATTCCATTCCATTCATTTCCACGGTCCATTCTGCATTCCATTCCGCATACCTTTGCACATTCCATTCCAAGTTCCATTCCACGCTCCATTCCGTGTTCCAATCCACGTTCCATTCCATTCTTTTCCAGATTCCACTGCACATTACATTCCATTCCATTCCACATTCCATACCATTAAATTCTATTCCATTCCAAATTTCATTCCATTCCACCTTCCATTCCACATTCCATTCCATTCCATTCCACATTCCATTGTGCATTCCATTAAATTCCTTTCCATGTTCCATTCCATTCCATTCCACATTCCATAACTTTGTATTCCACATTCCATTACACATTCCATTCCATGTTCTATTCCATTACATTCCACGTTCCATTCCATGTTCCATTCCACATTCCATTCCACATTCCATTCCACGTTCCTTTCCAATGCATTCCACGTTCCATTCCATGATCCATTCCTTTCCATTCCACGTTCCATTCCACATTCAGTTCCGCGTTCCATTCCATTCCATTCCTTGTTCCATTCCATGTTCCATTCCATTCTATTCCACATTCCATTTCACATTGAATTGCACATTCCATTTGACGATCCATTCCTCATTCCATTTCACTTTCCATTAAACGTTGCATTCCACGTTCCATTCCACGTTCCATTCCACTTTCCATTCCACGTTCCATGGCACGTTGCATTCCATGTTCCATTACACGCTCCATTCCTTTCCATTCAACATTCCATTCCACATTCCATTCCACATTACATTATGTTGCATTCCATATTCCATTCCACATACCATTCTGCATTCCATAGAACATTCCTTTCCACATTACTTTCCTCATTATATTCCATTCCATTCCACATTCCATTCCACATTCCATTCCACATTAAATTCCATTTCACTTCATATTCCATTCCACATCTCATTGCATTCCATTCCACATCTCATTGCATTCCATTCCACATTCGATTCCACTTTCCATTCCATTCCAATCCACTTTCCATTCCACATTCCATTCCATTCTATTCCACCTTCTATTCCACATTCCATTCCACTTTCCATTCTATTCCATTGCACATTCCATTCCACAATCCCTTCCATACCATTCTATTCCATTGCACATTCCATTCCACAATCCATTCCTTTCCATTCCTCTTTCCATTCCACGTTCCATTCCACATTCCATTCCGCATTCCATTCCAGGTTCCATTCCACCTTCCATTCCAAATTCCATTTCACATTCGAATCCACGATCCATTCCACCTTGCATTCCACGTTCCATTCCACGTTCCATTCTACGTTCCATTCCATTCCACATTACGTTGCATTCCATTCCATTGCGCATTCCATTCCACATTCCATTCCATTTCATTCTATTCCATTGTATTCCTTTTCACATAACATTCCATTCCATTCCAATCTTCTCCACATTCCATTACGTTCCTTTCCTCATTCTATTCTATTCTATTCCACCTTACAATCCATTCCATTACACCTTCCTTTCCATTGCATTCCATTCCATTGCACATTACATACCGTTCCATTGCATTACACATTCAATTCCTTTCCATTGCACGTTCCAATATGTTCCATTTCACAATCCATTCCATTCCATTCCACTGCCCATTCCACGGTTCATTCCACATTCCATTACATTTCATTCTATTTCATTGCATTCAATTCCATATTTCATTCCATTCAATTCCACTCCACATTCCATTCCATTCCATTCCAAATTCAATTTCACATTCCATTCCATTGCATTCCATTCCATTCCATAATCCATTCCATTTCATTCCACATACAATTCCATTCCGTTCCACATTCCATTCCATTCCATTCCACATTCCATTCCTCATTCCATTCTATTCAATTTCACTTCCCATTCCACGTTCCATTCCATTCCATTCGAATCCACATTCCATTCCATTCTATTCCAATCCACAATCCATTCCAAATTCCATTCCACATTCCATTTTACATTCCATTCCATATTCCATTCCATTCCATTCCATCTTCAGTTCCACATTCCATTCCATTCCACTACATTCAATATTCCATTCCACATTCCATTCCATTCCATTCCATTCCACATTCAATTCCGTTCCATTCCACTCCATTCCACTTTACCTTCCATGTTCCATTCCATTCTATTCCACGTTACACTTCACATTGCATTGCACATTCCATTCCAGGATCCATTCCACATTTCATTGCGCATTCTATTTCACTTTCTTTTCCACTTTCCATTCCACGTTCCATTTCACGTTCCGTTGCATTCCATTCCACTTTCCATTCCACATTCCATTCTACATTCCATTCCACATTACATTATGTTCCATTTCACATTCTATTCCACATAACATTCCACAATCCATTCCACATTCCATTCCATTTCATTCCACATTGCATTTCACATTATACTCCATTCCAATCCACATTCCATTCAACTTTCTATTCTACATTCCATTTCATTTCTGTCCACATTCCATTCCAAATCCCTTGGCATTCCGGTCCACATTTGATTCCACATTCCACTCAATTCGATTCCACATTCCATTGCATTCCAATCCACTTCCCATTCCGCATTCAATTCCATTCCATTCCTTTACATTTCACATTCCATTCCAAATTTCGTTCCATTCCACATTCCGTTCCATTCCACATTCCATTCATTCCATTGTTTTCCACATTCCATTCCATTCCAATCCGTTAAACTCCAAATTCCATTCCGCATTCCATTCCTTTTGTATTCCACATTCTAATCCATTCCATTCCACATTCCATTCCATTCCATTCCATATTCCATTGCATTAAATTCCACACTCCATTACACCCCATGCCACATTCCACTCCATTCCATTAGACATTCCATTCCATTACATGCAGTATTGCATTCCATCCATTAGACATTCCATTCCATTCTGTTCCACATTCCATTCCATTCCACATTCCTTTACTTTCCAAAGAAAATTTCTTTCCTTTCCATTCCACATTCCATTCAATTAAATTCCATATTTCTTTGCGTTCCACATTCCGTTCCATTCCATCCATTACACATTCCATTCCACTTTCCATTCCATTCCATATTCCATTCCATTCCTTTCCACATTCCATTCCACTCCTTTCCACATTACATTCCATTCCACATTCCCTTCCATTTCATTCCATTCTGTTAAACATTCCATTACTCTTTCCATTCAATTTCAAATTCCATTCCATTACATTCCACATTCCATTCCATCCCATCCCACTCCATCCCACATTCCATTCCATTCCATTTCACATTCCTTTCCATTCCATTTCACATTCCATTCCAATTTCCCTTCCACATTCCATTCCATTCCATTCCACATTCCATTCAAAATTCCATTCCACTCAATTCCACATGCTATTCCACTTTGCATTCCACATTCCATTCCATTGTACATTTCATTAGACAATCCATTCCATTCCATTCCGTATTCTATTCTACATTCCATTCCATTTCATTCCACGTTGCAATCCACATTCCATTCCACATTCTCTTCCTTATTCCAATCCATTCAATACCACATTCCATTCTACATTGCATTCTATTCCATTCCACATTCATTTTCACTTTGAAAATGAAATGGAATGTGAAATGAAATGGAATGGAATGTGGAATGGAATGGAATGGAATGTGTAATGGAATGGAATGGAAAGAGGAAAGGAAACTGTAATGGAAAGTGGAATGGAATGTGGAATGGAAAGCAATGAGACATACAAAGGAATGGGGAATGGAATGGAAAGGAATGTGGAATGGAAAGGAATGTGACGTGAAATGGTATGTGGAATGGAAAGGAGTGGAATGTGGAAAAGAATGGAATGGAAATTTGAATGGAATGGAATGCAATGTTGAATGGAATGTAGAGTGAATTGTGGAATTCAATGGAGTGGAAACTGGAATGGAATGAGAATGGAATGGAGTGGAGGGTGGAAAGGAATGGAACAGAATGTGGAATAGAATGGAATGGAAGGTGGAATGGACTGTGGAATGTTGTGGAAATGAATGTGTAATGGAACAGCTTGGAATGTGGAATGGAATGTGAAATAGAACGTGGAATGGAATCAAATGCAGTAAGCAATGGGCTGGAATGGAATGTGGAATGGAATATGCAAAGGAATGGAATGGAATGTGGAACAGAATGGAATGGAATGTGGCATGGAATGGAATGGAAATTGGAATGCAATGGAATGTGGAATGTAATATGGAATGGAATGTAATGCAATATGGAATGGAATGGAATGGAATGTGGAATGCAATGGAAAGAATGTGGAGTGGAATATGGAATGGAATTTAATGTGGAATGGAATCGAATGGAATGGAATGAGAAACGGATTGGATTGGAATGTAAAGCGGAACAGAATGGAATGGAATATAATGTAATGTGGAATGGAATGAGATGCAATGTGGAATGGAATGGAATGGAATGAGGAATGGACTGGAATTGAATATGGAAAGGAATGGAATGGAAATTTTAATGGAATGTGGAATGGAATGGAATGGAATGTGGCTTGTAATGGAATGGAATGGAATGGGGAATGGAAGGGAATGGAATGTGGAATGGAATGGAATGCAGTGTGGAATGGAATGGAATGTGGAATGGAATTGAATGGAATGGAATATTAAATGGAAAGGAATGGAATGTGGAATGGAATGTGGAATGAAATCGAGTGGAATTTGGATTGGAAAGTGGAATCAAATGGAATGGAATGTGGAAAAGTATGGAATGGAAAGGAATGTGAAAAGGAATGGAATGGAATGTGGAATGGAATGGAATTTACTGTGGAATCGAATGGAATGGAATGGAATTTGAAAAGGAATGGAATGGAATTCGGAATTGAATGTGATATGGAATGTCGAATGGAATGAAATCGGAATAAATGGAATGTGGAATGGATTGGAATGGAATGCGGAATGCAATGGAACAGAATGGAATGTGAAATGGAATCGAATTTAATTTGGAACAGAATCTAACGAAATGTGGAATGGAATGGAATGGAATGGAATGGAACGTGGAATGGAAAGAGGAATGGACCATGGAAAGGAATGCGGAACGCATTGCGGAAGGGAAGGGAATGGAAAGAGGAACAGAAAGGAAGCTAATGTGCAATGGAACAGAATAGAAAGGAAAAGATAGTGGATTTTAATGAAATCGAACGCGATGGAATGGAATGGAATTTGTAATGTAATGTGGAATGGAAAGTGGAATGGAATGGAATGGAACGTGGAATGGTATGGAATGGAATGTGGAATGGATTGGAATGGAATGGAATGGAATGTGGAATGGAATGTGGAATGGAATGTGGAATGGAATGAAATGGAATGAATAACGGAATGTGGAATGGAATGTGGAATGGAATGGAATGTGCAATGGAATGGAATGGAATGTGGAATGGAATGGAAAAGAAAGTGGAATGCAATCTGGAGTGGAATGGAATGGAATGTAGATTGGAATGGAATTGAATGTTCAATGAAATCGGAATGGAATGGAATGAAATGTGTAATAAAATGTGGAAGGGAACGAAATTGAATGTGGAATGGAATGCAATGGAATGGAATGCGGAATGGATTTTAACGGAATGTGGAATGGAATGTAACGGAATGCAGAATGGATTGGAATGGAATCTGCAATGCAACGTGGAATGGAATGGAATGAAATGGAATGGAATGGAATGGAATGGAATGTGGAGTGGAATGGAATGGAATGTGGAGTGGAATGGAATGGATTGGAATGTGGAGTGGAATGGAATGGAATGTGGAGTGGAATGGAATGGAATGTGGAGTGGAATGGAATGGAATGGAACTTGGAATGGAAGGGAATGGAATGTGGAATTCAATCGAAAGGAATGGAGTGTTTAGTGGAATGGAATGGAATGTGCAATGGAAATGAATGGAATGTGAAATGTAACGTGCAGTGGAACGTGGAATGGAATGGAATTGAATGTCGAATGGAGTATGGAAATTTACGTGGAATGGAAAGGAATGGAATGGATTGGAATGTGCAATGGAATGGAATGAAATCTCGGATGGAATTTGGAATGAAATAGAATGAAATGAGGAATAGAATGTGGAATGGAATGAAATGGAATGTGTCATGGAGTGGAATGGATCGTGGAATGGAAGGGAGAATGAAATGTGGAATGGAAGGGAATGGAATGTGGAATGGAATGAGGAATAGCATTTGGAATGGAATGGAATAGAACGTAGAATGGAACATAGAATGGAACATGGAGTGGAACGTGGAATAGAATGTGGAATTGAATGGAATGGAACGTGGGATGGAATGAAATGTGGAATATAGTGGAAACTGAAATTCAATGGAATGGAACATGGAATGGAATGGAAAGGAATTTGGAATGGAATAGAAAGGAAGGTGGAATGGAATGGAATGGAAAGTGGAATGAAATTGTACGTTGAATGCAGTGGAATGGAACGCAGAATGGAATGTGGAAAGGAATGGAATTGAATATGGAACGGTATGGATTCGAATGAGGAACAGAACGTGGAATGAAATGGAATGGAACGTGGAATGGAACATGGAATGGAACGTGAATGGAACGTGGAATGGAACATTGAATGGAATGGAACGTGAAATGGAGTGGACTGGAACGTGGAATGCAATATTTAAGGAAATGGAATGGAATGTTGAATGTAATCGAAAGGAATGGGGAGTGGAATGTGGAATGGAAAGTGGAATGGAATGGAATGCAATTGAATGGAATGTGGAATGTAATGTGTAATGGAAACTGCAATGGAATGGAATGGAATGTGCAATTGAAAGTGGAATGGAATGGAAAGGAATGTTTAATGGAATGGAATTGAATGTGAAATGGAATGGAATGGAATGGAATCTGGAATGGAATGGAATGGAATGGAACGGACTGTGAAATGCAATTGAATGTGGAATGGATTGCAATGGAATGTGGAATGGAATGGAATGGGATGTTGAATGGAATGGAATGGAACGGAAAGCAATGTGGAATGGAATTGAATGTGGAATGGATTGGAATGTGGAATGGGTTGGAATAGAAAATGGAATATAATGGAGTGGTATGTGGAATGGAATGGAAAGGAATGTGGAATGGAACGAAATGGAATAGGGAAAGAAACGTGGAACGGAATGGAACGTTATGGAATGGAATGTGGAATGTAATGTAATGCAATGTGGAAAGAAATGGAATGCAATGGAATATGAAATGGAAATTGAAAGGAATGTGGAATGGAATGCAAAGGAATGTGGAATGGAATGTGGAAGGGAATGGAATGTGGAATGGAATGTGGAATGGAATGGAATGTGGAAAGGAATGGAATGGAATTAGGAATGGAATGGAATGGAATGGAATGGAATGGAATGGAAAGTTGAATGCAATTAAATGGAATGGAATGGAAGGTGGAATAGAATGGAATGGAATGTGGAATGGAATGTGGAATGGAAAGCAATGGAATGTGGAATGCAATGGAATTGAATGCAGTGTGAAATGGAATGGAATGGAATGTGGAATGGAATGGAATGGAATGGAATATGGAATCCAATATGGAATTGTATGGAATGGAATATGCAATGGAATGTTTAATGGAATGGAATGGGATGAGGAAGGCAATGTGGAAATTAATGGAATGAAATGTGGAATGTAATGGAATGGAATGGAATGGAATGTGGAATGGAATGGAATGAAATGGAATGGAATGTGGAATGGAATGGAATGGAAAGGGATGTGGAAGGCAATGTGAAATGGAATGGAATAGAATGGAATGCATTGTGGAATGGAATGGAATGGAATGGAATGGGATGCGGAATGGAATGGAATGGGATGTGGAATGGAATGGAAAGGAATGTGGAATGGAATTTAATGGAATGTGGAACGGAATGCAATGGTATTGGGAATGGAATGTAACGGAAGGCAACGTGGAATTGAATGGAATGGAATATGCAATGGAAGGCAAATGAATGGAATGGAATATATAATGGAAAGCAATGGAATGTGGAATGGAAGAGAATGGAATGGAATGAGAAGTGGAATGGAATGGAATGCAACATGTTTTGGAATGTGGATAGGAATGGAATGCTACGTCTAATGGAACGTGGAATAGAATGAAATGGAGCGTGTAATAAAATGGAACGGAATTTTTAATGGAATGAGGAATGGAACGTGGAACAGAATGAAATGGAATTCGTAATGTAAACGAATGGAATGTGGATTGAAATAATGGAAGGGAATGGAATGTGGAATGGAAGGGAATGGAATGTGGAATGGAGTGGAATGCAACCTGGAATGGAATGGAATGTGGAATGGAATCGAATGGAATGGAATGTGAAATGGAATGAAAAGGAATGCAAAGTGGAATGGAATGGAATGGAGTGTTATGAAATGAGTAATGAAATGGGATGCAATGTGGAATGGAATGGTATGGAATGTGGAATGGTATATGCAATGGAATGGAATGGAATGTAAAAAGATTGGAATGGAAAGTGGAATGGAATGAAATGGAATGTGTAATGCAATGGAACGGAATGGATTGGAAAGTGGAATGCAAAGGAATGGAATGGAATGGAATGTGGAATGCAATGGAGTGAAATGGAATGTAAAGTGTAATGGAATGGAATGGAATGTGGAATGGAATTTGTAATGGAATGTGGAATGCAATATGGAATGAAATGGAATGTACAATGGGATGGAATGGAACGGAATGGAATTTGAAAAGGAATGGAATGGAATGTGGAATGGAATGGAATGGACTGTGGACGGGAATGAAATGTAATTGAATGGAATGTGGAAAGGAATGGAATGGAATGTGGAATGCAATGCAAAGGAATGGAATATAAAACGGAATGGATAGGAATGTAGAATGGAATTGAATGGAATGTGGAATGGAATGGAATGGAATGGAGTGTGGAATGCAAAGTGGAATGGAATTGAATAGAAAATGGAATGGAATGCAATGGAATGTGAAATGCAATATGCAATGGAATGGAATGAAATGGGGAATGGAATGTGGAATGGAATGGAATGGAATGTGGAATGGAAAGGAATAGAATGGAATGAGGAACGTAATGGAATGGAATGGAATGGAATGTGCAATGGAATTTAATGGAATGGAATGGAGTGTGGAATGGAATGGAGTGTGGAACGAAATGGAATGCAATGTGGAATGGAATGGAAAGGAATGTGGAATAGAATGTGGAGTGCAATCTGGAATGGATTGTAATGGAATGTGGAATGGAATGTTGAATGGGATGGAATCGAATGTGGAATGGAATGTAATGGAATGTGGAATGGAATGAGGAAAGGAATGGAATGGAATGTGGAATGGGAGGGAATGCAGTGTGGAAGGGAATGGAATGGAATTGAATTTGGAATGGAATGGAATGCAATGGAAAGTGGAATGCAATGGAATGGAATGAGGAATGGAATGGAATGTGGAATGCAATGTGTAATGGAATGGAATGGAAAGTGGAAGGGAAAGTGGAGTGAAATGGAATGAGGAATGGAATGGAATGGAATGGAAAGGAATGTGGAATGGAATGGAGTGCGATGTGGAATGGAATGAAATAGAAAGTGGGAAGGAATGTGGAATTGATTGGATTGGATTTGAATGGAATGTGGAATGGGATAGAGTGGAATGGAATTTGAAACGGAAATAGAATGGAATGTTTAATGCAATGGAGTGCAACTCGGACTGGTATGGAATGGGATATGGAATGGAATGGAATCCAATGTGGAATGGAATGGAATGCAATGTGGAACGGAAGTTGGAATGGAATGGAATGAAATGTGAAATGGAATGGAATGGAATGTGGAACGGAATGAAATGGAATGGAATGTGGAATGCAATGGAATGGAATGGAAAGGAATGCTTAATGGAATTTAATGGAAAGTGAAATGGGATTGAATGGAATGTGAAATGGAATATGAAATGGAAAGGGTAATGGAATGGAATGGAATAGAACTGAATGTGGAATGGAATGGAAAGTTGAATGGATTGTGGAATGGAACGTGGAGTGGAATGGATTGGAATAGTACGGAATGTGGAAAGGAATGGAATGGAATGGAATCTGGAATGGAATGGAATGGAATCTGGAATAGAATGGAATGGAACGGATTGTGCAATGGAATGCAATGCGGAATGGATTGGAATGGAATGTGAAAAGGAACAGAGTGGGATGTGGAATGGAATGGAATGGAATGGAATGGAATGGAATGTGGAATGGAATGTGAAATGGAATGGAATGGAATGTGGAAGGGAATGGAATGGAATATTGAATGGAATGTGGAAAGCAATGCGGAACTATATGGAATGCAATGTGGAATGGAATGGAATGGAATGTGCAGTTCAATGTGGAAAGGAATGCAATGGAAGGTGGAAAGGAATGTGGAAGGGAATGGAATGGAAAGTGGAATGCAATGAAATGGAATGGAATGTGGATGGGAATGGAATGGAATGGAACAGAATGTGTAATAGAATGGAATGGAATTGAATGTGTAATGAAATGAAATGGAATGTGGAATGGAATGGAATGGAATATGGAAAGCAATGGATTGGAATGTGGAACGCAATGTGGAATGGAATGGATTGGAATGTGGAAGGGAATTTGAAATGGAATGGAATGTGGAATGGAATTAAATGGAATAGACCCGAATGTGGAATGGAGTGGAATGGAGTGGAATATGAAATAGAAATAGTATGGAATGTTTCATGGAATGAAATGGAATGTGGAATGAAATGGAATGGGATGTGAAATGGAATGGAATGTGGAATGGTATGTTGAATGGAATGGAAAGGAATTTGGAATGGATTGTAATGGAATGTGGAATGGAATCTGTAATGGAATAGAATGGAATGTGAAATGGAATGGAATGGAAAGTGGGATTGAATGCGAAATGGAATGGAACAGAATGGAGTGGAATGCGGAATGCAATGGAATGTAATAGAATGTGCAATGGAAACTGAATGGAAAGTTTAAGGAAATGGAATGGAATGTGGAATGGAATGGAATGGAATGTGGAATGGAATGGAATGGAAAGCGGAATGCAATGCAATGGAACCGAATGTAATGTGGAGTGTAATGGAATGTGGAATGTAATGGAATGGAACATGAAATTGAATGGAATGAAATGTCGAATGGAACATGGAATGGAATGGAAAGTTGAATGGAATGTGGAATGGAACGTGGAATGGAATGTAGTGGAATGGAATGTGGAAGGGAATGCAGTGGAATGTAATGTGGAATAGAATGGAATGTAATGGAATATGTAATGGAATGGAAAGGAATGGAATGTGGAATGGAATGTGGAGTGGAATGGAATGTGGAATGTAATGGAACGGAATGTGGAATATAATGGAACGGAATGTGGAATGGAATGTGAAATGGAGTGGAAAGGACCGTGGAATGGAATGGAATGGAATGTGAAATGGAAAGTGGAATAGAATGCTACGAAACACAAAATGTAATGGAATGGAACTTGGAATGGATTGGAATGGAAGGTGGAAAGGAATTTAATTGAATGTTCAAGGGAATGACATTAAAACTGGACTGCAATGGAATAGAATGTGGAATGGAAAGTAATGGCAAGGAATGTGGAATGAAATGTGGAATGGAATTGCATGGAATGTAAAATGCAATGTGGAAATTAATGGAACGAAATGTGGAATAGAATGTGCAAGGGAACGGAATGGAATGCGGAATGAAACGGAATGGAATGGAGTGTTGAATGGATGCGAATGGAATGGAACGGAATGTTAAATGGAATGAAAAGGAATGGAATGAGGAATGGATTGGAATGGAATGTGGATAGAATGTGGAATGGAATGGAATGGAATGTGAAATGGAATGTACTGGAAGGTGGGATGGAATGTGGAATGGAATGGAAGGGTATGGAGTGGAATTGGGAATGGAATGGAATGGAATGGAATGTGAAATTGAATTAGAATGGAATGTTTATTAGAATGGAATGGAATATTTATTGGAATGGAATGGAATAGAATGTGGATTAGAATGGAATGGAATGGAATGGAATGGAATGCGGAATGGAAAGGAATGGAATGTGGAATGGAAAGGAATGGAATGGAATGGAGTGTGGAATTGAATGGAATGGAATGTGGAATGGAATGGAATGCAATGTGGAATGGAATGGAATGGAATGGAATGTGGAATGGAATGAAAAGTAATGGAATGTGGAATAGAATGGAATGTAATGACAAATGGAATGGAATGGAACGTGGAAAAGAATGGAATGTAATGACAAATGGAATGGAATGGAATGGAATGGAATTGAAGGTGGAATGGAAAGTGGAATGCAATAGAATGGAATGTGGAATGGAACAAGGAATGCAAAGTAATGCAAAGTGGGATGGAATGTAATGGAATGTGGAATGTACGGGAATTGAAACTGGAATGCAATGGAATGGAATGTGGAAAGGAATGGAATGGCATGTAATGTGGAATGGAATGTGGAATGCTATGACATGGAAGGTGGAATGGAATGGAATAGAATCTGGAATGGAATGGAATGGAATGCGGAATGGAATGTTTAATGGAATAGCATGGAAAGTGCAACGGAATGGAATGTGGAATGGAAGGTAATGGAATCCGTGATGTAAAGTGGAATAGAATGGAATGTAATTTGGAATGGAATAGAATGGAATTTGGAATGGAATGTGGAATGGAATGGAGTGGAATGTGTAATGGAATCGAATAGAACGTGGATTGGAACGTGGAAAGGAACGTGGAATGGAAGGTGAAATGGAACGTGAAATGGAATGCGGAATGGAATCTGGAATGCAATGTGGAATGGAATGGAATGGAATGGAATGGAATGTGGAATCTAATGGAATGGAATGGAATTTGAAATGGAATGGAATGGAATGTGGAATGGAATGGAATGGAATGTGGAATGGAATGGAATTGAATATCGAATTGAATGTGCAATGGAAAGGAATGGAATGTGGAATGGAATAGGAAATGGAATGTAGTGGATTGTGGATTGTAACATGGAATGGAGCGTCGAATGGAAGGTGGAAGGGAACTTGGAAAGGAATGCAAATCAACGTGGAATGGGGTGCAACGGAATGTGCAATGGAATTGAATGGAATGTAGAATGGAATGTGGAATGGAATGGAATGGAAATTGGAATGGAATGGAATGGAATGTAGATTTGAATGGAATGGAACGTGGAATGGAATGGAATGGAATCGGTAATGGAATGGAATGTTGGATGGAATGGAATGGAATGTGGAATGGAATTTAATGGAATGTGGAATGGAAAGTGGAATGGAATGGAATAGAATGTGTTGTGGAATGGAATGGAAAGGGGGGTGAAATGTGGAATTGAATGGAAAGGAATGGAGTGGAAAGTGGAATGGAATGGAATGTAATGGAATGTTGAATGGAAATAGAATGGAACGTTTAATGGAATGGAAAGGAATGTGGATTGGAATGGAATGGAATGGAATGTGGAATGGAATATGGAACCGAATGGAATGGAATGTGGAACAGAATGGAGGGGAATGTGGAAAGGAATGGAATGGAATGGAAATGAATGTGGAATGCAATGGAATGGAATGGAATGGAATGTGGAATGGAATGGAATGGAATATGGAATGAAACGTGGAATGGAAAGGAAAGGAATGGAATGTGGATTGGAAGGCAAAGGAAAGGAATGTGGAATAAAATGCAATGTAATGGAATATGGAATTGAATGGAATGGTATGGAATGGAATGTGGAATGGAATGGAATGGAATGTGGAATTTAACGTAGAATTGAATGGAATGGAACGTGGAATGAAATGAAATGGAACATGAAATGCAACGTGGAATGGAATAGAATGGAAATTGGAATGGAACGGAATGGAACGTGAAAGTGAATGGAATGGAAATTGGAATGGAATAAACTGGAACGTGGAATGGAATGGAAAGGAATGGAATGTGGAATGTGATGGAATTGAAAGAGGAAGGCAAGGGAATGGAATGTGTAATGGAATGGAGTGGCATGGAAGCTGATATGGAATGTGCAATGGATTGGCATGCAATGCGGAATGGAATGGAATGGAATGTGGAATAGAATGGAAAGGATTGTGGAATCTAATGTGTAATGGAATGGAATGGAACATAGAATGAAATTGGAATGGAATGCAATGGCATGTAGAATGGAATAGATTGGAATTTGGAATGGAAAGTGGATTGGAATGGAATGGAATGTGGAATGGAATGGAATGGAATGTTGAATATAATGGAACGGAACGTCAAATGGAATGTGGAATATAACGTGGAATGAAAAGTGAAATGGAACGTGCAATGGAAAGCGGAATGGAATGGAATGGAATGTGGAATGAAATGTGGAATAGAATGTATTGGAATGTGGAATGTAATGTGGAATGGAATGGAATGGAACGTGGAATGGAATGGAAGGGAATGTGGAATGGAACATGCAATGAAATCGAATGGAATGTGGAATGGAATTTGAAATGGAAAGGAATGGAATGTGGAATTGAATGTGGAATGGAAAGGAATGGAATGTGCAATGCAATGAAATGGAATGTGGAATGACATGGAATGGAATGTGGAATGGAATGTGGAATGGAATGGAATGGATTGTGGATTGGAATGTGCAATGGAATGGAATCGATTGGAAATGAATTTGAAATGGAACCGAATGGAATGATAAATGCAACGGAATGGAATGTGGAATGGAATGGAATGGAATATGGAATGGAATAGAATGGAATGTTGGATGGAACGTGTAATGTAATGGAATGTGGAATGGAATTTAATGGAATGGAATACGGAATGGAATTGAAAGTGGAATGGAAGGGAATGGAATGTGGAATGGAGGAGGGAATAGAATAGAATGGAATGTGAACTGCAATGGAATGGAATGTCGAAAGGAATCGAATGCAATGTGGAGTCGAATGTGGAATGGAATGCAAAGGATTGTGGAATGGAATGGAATGGAATGTGGAATGGAATGTGGAATGGAATTGAATGGAATGTGAAATGGAATTGAAAGGAATCTGGAATGGAATGGAATGGAAAGTTGAATGGAATGGAATGGAATGTGGAAAGGAATGTGTAATGGAATTGAATGTGGAAAGGAATGGAATAGAATGGAATGTGGAACAGAATGGAATGGAATTTGGAAAGCAAATTTGAATGGAGTGGAATGGAATGTGGAATGGATTGGAATTGAAAGAGGAATGGAGTTTGGAATGGAATGGAATGTGGAGTGGAATAGAATGAAAAGGAATGTGAAATGGAAAGGAATGGAATGAGGAATGCAATGGAATGGAATGTGGAATGGAATGTGGAAAGTAATGGAATGTGGAATGGAATGTGGAATGGAATGGAATGGAATGGAGAATTGAACGTGGAAAGGAATGGAATGCAATGTGGAATGGAATGCGGAATGGAATGGAAAGGGAAGTGGAATGGAAAGGAATGGAATGTGGTATGTAATGGAATGGAATGGGGAATTCAAAGGAATGGAATGGAATGGAATGTGGAGTGGAATGGAATGGAATTGAATTTGGAATGGAATCGAAAAGGATGTGCAATGGAATTTACAATGGAAGGTTGAAAGCAATGGAATGGAATGCAATGTGGAACGGAATGGAATGGAATGTGGAATGGAATGGAATGGAATGGAGTGCTATGTGCTATGCAATGTGTAATGGAATGGAATGGAATGGAATGAGGAATGCAATGTGGAATGGAATGGAATGGAATGGAATGTGGAATGGAATGGAGTGCTATGTGGTATGCAATGTGCAATGGAATGGAATGGAATGGAATGAGGAATGCAATGTGGAATGGAATGGAATGGAATGTGGAACATAATGGAATGGAATGTGGAATTGAATGGAATGGAATGTTGAAAGGAATGGGGAATGGAATGTAATGGAAAGTGGAATGGAACTTGGAATGGAATGTGGAATGGAATGTTGAATGGAATGGAATGAATTATAGAATGGAATTGAATAGAATGAAATGGAATGTGGAATGGAATGGAATGTGGAATGGAATGGAATGGAATGGAATGTGGAATAGAAGGCAGTTGAATTTGGAATGGAATGGAATGGGACGTAGAATCGAATGGAATGGAATCGGAAATGGAATGGAATGGGATGGAATATGGACTGGAATGGAATTTAATTGAATGTGGAATGGAATGTGGCACGTAATGCAGTGGAATGGAATGTGGCATGGAATGTGGAATGGAATGGAATGCAAACTAGAATAAAACGAGGAATGGAATTGAATGGAACATGGAGTAGAATGGAATGCAACGTGGAATGGAATGGAATGGAATATAGAATGAAATGGAATGAAAGTGCAAAGCTGTGGAATGGAATGTGGAATGGAATGGAATGGAATGGAATGGAATGTGGACTACAAACTAAGTGAATGGAATGGAAACTGGAATGGAATGTGGAAAGGAAAGGGGAATGGAATGTAATGGAACGTGGAATGGAACTTGGAATGGAATGGGAAATGGAATGTTGAATGGAAAGGAATGGATTATAGAATGGAATTGAATGGAATGGAATGGAATGTGGAATGGAATGGAATGGAATGGAATGGAATGGAATGGAATGGAATGTGGAATGGAATGGAATGTGGAATAGAATGGAATGGAATTTGGAATGCAATGTAGTGGGATGTAGAATAGAATGGAATGGAATAGAGAATGGAATGGAATGGGATGGAATATGGACTGGAATGGAATTTAATTGAATGTGGAATGGAATGTGGCACGTAATGCAGTGGAATGGAATGTAGCATGGAATGTGGAATGGAATGGAATGCAAACTCGAATAAAACGTGGAATGGAATTGAATGGAAAATGTAGTGGAATGGAATGCAACTTGGAATGGAATGGAATGGAATATTGAATGAAATGGAATGGAAAGTGCAATGCAGTGGAATGGAATGTGGAATGGAATGGAATGTGGACTGCAAACTAAGTGAATGGAATGGAAATTGGAATGGAATGGAACAGAAAGTGGAATGGAATATCGAATGGCATGGAATGGAATGTGGAATGGAATGGAATGTAATGGAATGTGGAATGCAATGGAATGGAATGGGGAATGAAATGGAAGGGAATATGGAATGGATTGGAATGCAATATGGAATGGAATGGAAAGGAATGTAATGTGGAATGGAATGTAATTGAATTGAGTGTGGACCGGAATGCAATGGAATGGAACGGAATGTGGAAAGGAAAGGAATGGAGAGTGGAATGGAGTGTGGAATGGGATGGAATTGAATGTGGAATGGAAATGAATGTGGAATGGAATGGAAATGAATGGAATGTGGAAGGGAATGGAATGTAATGTGGAATGGATTGGAACGCAAAGTGGAATGGAATGGAATAGAATGGAAAGTGGAATGCAATGGAATTTAATGGAATGGAAAGTGGAATGGAATGGAATGGTGTGTTGAGTGAAAAGGAATGTATAATGGAATGGAATGTGGAAAGGAATGGAATGCAATGTGGAATGGAAAGTGGAGTGAAATGGAACGGAATGTGGAATGTAATGTGAAATGGAATGCAATGGAATGTGGAATGGAATGAAATCGAACGCGCCATGTAATGGAATGGTAATTGGAATGGAAAGGAAAGGAATGTGGAATGCAATGGAATGCATTATCCAATGGAATGTGGGAGGGAATGGAATGGAATGGAATGGAATAGAATGGAAAGTCGAATGGAATGGAATGGAATGTGGAATGGAATGGAATGGAAAGTGAAATAGAAAGTGGATGGGAATGGAATGGAATGGAATGGAATTTGGAATGAAATAGAACAGAATGGAATGGGATATGGAATGGAATGGAATGGAACGTGGAATGAAATTGAATGGAGCTTGGAATGGAATGTGGAATGGAATGGAATGGAACATGGAATGCAATGGAATGTGGAAGAGAATGGAATGGAATGTGGAATGGAATGTGGAATGGAATGTGGAATGGAATGTTAAATGGAATGGAATGGAATGTGGAATGGAAAGGAGAGGAATGTGTATTGGAAAGTGGAATGGAAAGGAATGGAATGTGGAATGGAATGTGGAATGGAATGGAATGGAATGTGCAAAGGAATGGAATTGAAAGTGGAAAGGAAGTTCGAATGGAATGTGGAATGGAACGTGGAGTGTAATGGACTGCAACGTGGAATGGAATGGAATGGAATGTGGAATGGAATTTGGAGTGGAATGGAATTTGGAATGGAATGGAACGGAATGTGGAATGGATTAGAATGGGATGTGTAATGGAATGTGGAAGGGAATGGGATGGAATGAAATGGAATGTGGAATGGAATGGAATGGAATGTGAAATGGAATGATACGTAATGGAATGGAATGAATTGTGGAATGTAATGGAATGGAATGTAGAATTGTAGGGAAAGGAATGTGGAATGGAATCTGGAATGTAATTAAATGGAATGGAATCTGGAATGGAATATGGAATGGAATGGAATGGAATGTAGAAAGGAATGTGGAACGAAATGGAATGGAATGAAGAATTGAAAGTGGAATGGAACATGGAATGGAACGTCGAATGGAAGTTGGAATGGAACGTGGAAAGGAAGTCGGTATGGAACGTGGAATGGAATGGATGGAACGTGGAATGGAATGGAATGGAATTTAGAATGGAATGGAATGGAATGTGTATTGGAATGTAATTGAACGCGGAATGGAATGAAATGTGGACTGGTATGGAACGGAATGGAATGTTGAATGGAATGGAATGGAATGTGGAATGACATGTGGAATGGAATGGAATTGAAAGGAATGTGGAATGAATTGTGGAGTGGAATGGAATGTAGAATGGAATGGAATGGAATGTGTATTGGAATGTAATTGAATGCTGAATGGAATGGAATGTGGACTTGTATGGAGAGGAATGGAATGTGGAATGGAATGGATTGGAATGTGGAATGACATGTGGAATGGAATGGAATGGAATGTGGAATGTAAAGTGGAATGGAATGGAAAGGAATGTGGAATCGAATGGAATGGAATCTGGAATGTAATGGAATGGAATGTGGAAAGGAATGGAATGGAATGTGGAATGCAATATGGGAGGGAATGGAATGGAATGGAACGGAATGGAATGTGGAATGGAATGGAAAGGAAAGTTGAATTGAAAGGAATGCAACCTGGAATGGAATGTGGAATGGAATGGACTGTGGTATGGAATGTGGAATGGAATAGAATGGAATGTGTAGTGTAATGGAACAAAATGTTGAAAGGAATGGAATAGAATGGGCAATGCAATGGAAAGTAATTTGGAATGGAGTAGAATGGAATTGAATGTGGACTGGAATATATTGGAATGGAATGGAATGTGAAATGGAATGGAATGGAATGTGAAATGAAATGTGAAATGGCATGGAATTGAAGGTGGAATGTAATCGAATGGAATGTGGATTGCAATGGAATGGAATATGGAATGAAATGGAAGGGAATGTGGAATTGAATGGAATTGAATGTGAAATGGAACGGAATGCAATGGAATGTGGATTGGAAAGGAATGGAATGGAATTGTGTGTGGACTTGAATGCAATGGTATGGAATGAAATGTGGAATGGAATGGAATGGAAAGTGGAACGGAATGTGGAATGGAATGGAACGGAATGTGGAATGGAAATGAATGTGAAATGGAATGAAAATGAATGGACTGTGGAATGGAATGGAATGCAATGTGGAATGGAATGGAATACAAAGTGGAATGGAATGGAATGGAATGGAAAGTGGAATGGAATGTGGATTGGAATGGAATTTCATGGAATGGAATGTGGAATGGAATGGAATGGTATGTTGAATGAAAAGGAATTTATAACGGAATGGAAAGTGGAAAGGAATGGAATGGAATGTGGAATGGAAAGTGGAATGGAATGGAATGGAATGTGGAATGTAAAGTGAAATGGAATGGAAAGGAATGTGGAATAGAATGGAATCGAATGTGCCATGTAATGGAATGGAAATTGGAGTGGAAAGGAATGGAATGTGGAATGCAATGGAGTGGAATATCCAATGGAATGTGAGAGGGAATGAAATGGAATGGAATGGAATAGAATGGAAAGTCGAATGGAACGGAATGGAACGTGGAATGGAATGGAATGGAAAGTGGAAAAGAAAGTGGATGGGAATGGAATGGAATGTGGAATGGAGTAGAATGGAATGGAATGGGATGTGGAATGGAATCGAATGGAATGTGGAATGGAATTTAATGGAGCTTGGAATGGAATGTGGAATGGACTGGAATGGAACATGGAATGCAATAGAATGTGGAAGGGAATGGAATGGAATGTGGAATGGAATGTTAAATGGAATGAAATGGAATGTGGAATGGAATGCAGTGGAATGTTTATTGGAAAGTGGAATGGAATGGAATGGAATGTGGAATGGATTGTGGAGTGGAATGGAATGGATTGTGCAAAGGAATGGAATTGAAAGTGGAAAGGAAATTCGAATGGAAGGTGGAATGGAACGTGGAGTGGAAGGTGGAATGGAACGTGGAGTGGAAAGTGGAATATAAAGTGTAATGTGGAATGGAATGGTATGGAATGTGGAATGGAATGGAATGGAATGAGGAATGGAATGGAAGGATATGTGGAATGGATTGGAATGGAATGTGGAATGGAATGTGGAATGGAAAAGAATACAACGTGGACTTGAATGTGGAAGGGAATGGGATGGAATGGAATGGAATGTGGAATTTAATGGAATGGTATGTGGAATGGAATGATATCTAATGGAATGGAATGCATTGTGGAATGGAATGTAATGGAATGTAGAATGGTATGGAATGGAATCTGGAATGGAATCTGGAATGTAAATAAATGGAATGGAATCTGGAATGGAATATGGAAAGGAATGGGTTGGAATGTAGAAAGGTATGTGGAAAGAAATGGAATGGAATGAGGAATTGAACGCGGAATGGAACATGGAATGGAATGTGGAATGGAAGGTGGAATGGAACGTGGAATGGAAGGAGGTATGGAACGTTGAAAGGAATGGATGGAACGTGGAATGGAATGGAATGGAATGTAGAATGGAATTGAATGCAATGTGTATTGGAATGTAATTGAACGCGGAATGGAATGGAATGTGGACTGGTATGGAATGGAATGGAATGTGGAATGGAATGGAAAGGAATGTGGAATGACATTTGGAATGGAATGGAAAGGAATGTGGAATCGAATGGAATGGAATTTGGAATGGAATGGAGTGGAATGTGGAATGGAATGGAATGGAATGTGAAATGCAGTATGGGAGGGAATGGAATGGAATGGAACGGAATGGAATGTGGAATGGAATGGAAAGGAATGTTGAATTGAAATGAATGCAACTTGGAATGGAATGTGGAATGGAATGGAATGGAACGGACTGTGGAATGGAATGTGGAATGGAATAGAATGGAATGTGGAGTGGAATGGAACCGAATGTTGAGAGGAATCAATGGAAAGTGCAATGCAATGGAAAGTAATACGGAATGGAGTAGAATGGAATTGAATGTGGACTGCAATGGATTGGAATGGAATGGAATGTGGAATGGAATGGAATGGAAAGTGGAATGAAATGTGAAATGGCATGGAATTGAATGTGGAATGGAATGGAATGGAATGTGGAATGCAATGTAATGGAATGTGGAATGAAATGGAAGGGATTGTGGAATGGAATGGATTTGAATGTGAAATGGAATGGAATGCAATGGAATGTGGATTGGAAAGGAATGGAATGGAATTGTGTGTGGACTGGAAAGCAATGGTATGGAATGTAAAGTGGAACGGAATGGAATGGAAAGTGGATTGGAATGTGGAATGGAATTGAATGGAATGGAATGGAACGTGGAATGGAATGTGGAATTGAATGGAATGGAAAATGGAATTGAATGTTGAATGGAATGGAATGGAATGTAGAATGGAATGTTGAATGGAATAGAATGGAATGTGGAATGGAACGGAATGAAATGCGGAATGGAACGTGCAATGGAATTGAATGAAAAGTGGAATGGAATGCAATTCAACGTGGAATGAAATGGAATGGATTTTGGAATGGAATATGTAATGGAATGGGATGGAACGGAATGGAAAAAGAAATGGAATGGAAAAGAATGGAATGCAATGTCGAATGGAATGTAATTGAATGTGTTATGGAATGGAATGGAATTTGGAATGGAATGTGGAGTGGAATGGAAGGCAATGTGGAATGGAAAGTGGAATGGCATGGAATGCAATGGAATGGAATGGAATATGGATTGGAATGGAATGGAATGTTGTATAGAATGGAATGGAATGTGGAAAGGAATGTAGTGCAATGTGGAATGCAATGGAATGGAATGGAATCAGGAATGGAATGTGGAATGTATGGGAATGGAAGGGAATGGAATCTGGAATGGAATGGAATGGAATGGAACTTAGAAAATAATGGAATTGAAGGCGGAATGGAATAGAATGGAAAGTGGAATGGAATGGAATGGAACGCGGAGTGGAACAGAATGGATTGTGGACTGGAATGGAATGGAAAGGAATGTGGAACAGAATGGAATGTGGAATGGAATGGAATTCAATGGAAGGAAACGTGGAATGTAATGGAAGGTAAAGTTGAAAAGAATTGAATTGAATGTGGATAGCAATGGAATGGAAAGTGGAATGGAATGTAGACTTGAACATGGAATGGAAAGTGGGAAAGTGGAATGGAAAGTGGGAAAGTGGAATGGAATGTGATAGAACGTGTAATGGAAGGTGGAATGGAACGCTGAATGTAATGGAATGGAACGTGTAAAGTAACGTGGAATGGAAAGCGGAATGGAACTTGGAATGGAATGGAAGGGAATGTGAAATGGAATGGAATAGAATGTGGAATGGAATGGAATGGAATGTGGAATGGAATGGAATGGAATGGAATATGGACTGCCATGGAATGGAATGTGGAAAGAATGGAATGGAATGTGGAACGGAATGGAGTGGAAAGTGGAATGGAATGTGGAATGGATTGGAATGGAATGTGGAATGGAATTGAACGGAATGGAATATGGACAGGAAAAGAATGGAATGGAATGGTATATGGACTACCATGGAATGGAATGGACTGGAGTGTGGAAAGGAATAGAATGGAATGCGGAATGGAATGGAATCGAATGTGGAATGGAATGGAATGGAACGTGGAATGGAACGTGGAATGCAATGGAATGTAACATGGAATGGAACATGAAATGCTACGCGGAATGTAATGGGATGGATAGTGGAATAGAAGGTAGAATGGAATGTGCAACGGAAATTGGAATGGGATGTAGTGGAACGTGGAAAGGAACGTGGAATGGAACGTAGAATGTAATGGAATGGAACGCGGAATGGAACGTGGAATGCAATGGAATAGAACGAGAAAAAAATGCAATGAAATGCGGAATGGAATGGAATGGAATGTGGAATGGAATGGAATGGAATGGAATGTGGACTGCTATGGAATGGAATAGGGAAACGAATGGAAGTGAAAGTGGAAATGAATGGAATGGAATGCGGAATGGAATGTGGAATGGAATGGAATAGAATATGGAATGCAATTAAATGTAATGGAAAGTGGACTGGAATGTAATGAAATGGAATGGAAAGTGGAGTGGAAAGGAATTGAATGTGGAAAGGAATGTTGAATGGCATGGAATTGAATGGAACATGGAATATAATGGAACGGAACATGGAATGGAAAGGAATGGAAGGTGGAAAGGAATGGAACGGAACGTGGAATGGAATGGATAGTGGAATGAATTGTAATGTGGGATGGAATGGAAAGTGGAATTGAATGGAATGCAATGTTGAAGGGAATGGAATGGAATGCAACGAGAAATGGAATATGGATTGGAATGGAAAGGTATGTGGAATGGAATGGAATCAAATGTGTAACGGAATGTGGAATGGAATGGAATGGAATGGGGAATGGAATGGAATGGAACGTGGAATGGAATGGAATGGAAGGTGGAATGGAGAGCAAATTAAAGTGGAATGGAATGTGCAATGGAATGGAATGGAATGTGGAACGGAATGGAATGGAATGGAACGAGGACAATAATGGAACAGAATGCAGAACGGAATGGAATGGAACGTGGAATGTAACGGAATGGAAGGTGGAATGGAATGGAATGGAATTTGGAGTGGATTGGAATGGAATGAAATGTGGAATTGAATGGAATGTGGAATGGAATGGAATGGAAAATTGAATGGAATGGAAGGTGGAATTTAAAGGAATGGAATGTGGAATGGAATGGAATGGAACAGAATGGAAAGTGGAAAGGAATTGAATGGAATGTGGAATGGAATGGAATGGAATGTGGAATTGAATGGAATGGAATTTGGAATGCAAGGGAATATAATGCAATGGAAGGGTACATGGAATAAAATGGAATGGAACGTGTAATGGAATGGAATTGAAGGTGGAATGGAATAGAATGGAAGGTGGAATTGAATGGAATAGAAAGTGGAATGAAATGGAATGTAAAGTGGAATGGAATGGAATATGGGATGGAATGGAAAGTGGAATGTAAAGAAACGGAATGTGGAAGGGAAAGGAATGGAATAAGGAATGCAATGGAATGGATTGGAATGAGGAATGCAATACGGAATGAAGTGTGGCAATGAATGAAAGGGAATGTGGGATGGAATGGAATGGAATGTGGAATGGAATGTAGAATGGAATGGAACGGAATGTGGAATGGAATGGAATGGAATGGAACGTGGAATATAATGGAACGGAACGTGTAATGGAATGGAATGGAAGGTGGAATGGAATGGAGTGGAACGTGGAATGGAATGGAATGGAATGGAATGTGGAATTGAATGGAATGTGGAATGGAATGGAATGTGGAATGGAATGGAATGTGGAATGAAATGGAATGGAATGTGGAATGGATTCCAATGCAATTTGGAATGGAGTGAAATGGAATGGAATGAGGAATGGAAAATGGAATGGAATGGAAAGGAATGTGGAATGCAATGGAATGGAATGTGGAACGGAATGTGGAATGAAACGGAATGGAATGTGGAATGCCAGGTGGAATGGAATGGAATGGAATGTGCAATGGAATGGAATGGAATGGAAAGTGGAATACAAAAGAAAGGAACGCGAAATGGGATGGAATGGAACGTGGTAGGTAATGGAATGGAATGTGGAATGCAATGGAATGGAATTTCGAGTGGAAGGGAATGGAATGGAAAGTGGAATGGAATGAAATGGAAAGTGGAATGTAATGGAAAGTGGAATAGAAAGGAATGGATCTTGGAATCGAATGGGAAGGGAAGGAATAGAATGGAAAGAAATGTCAAAAGGAGTGGAATGGAAAGTGGAATGGAATGCGGAATGGAATGTAGAATGGAATGTGGAATGGAATGGAAAGGAATGTGCAATGGAATGGAATGTGGAATGGAATGTGGAAAGGAATGGTATGGAATATGGTACATAATAGAATGGAATTTGTAATGGAATGGAAAGGAACGGAATGGAATGTGTAATGGAATGGAATGGAATGTCGAATGGAATGTGGAATGGAATCGAATGGAATGTAGAATGGAAAGTGGAATGGAATGGAAAGGAAAGTGAAATGGCATGTGTAAAGGAGTGGAATGGAATATGGAATGGAATGTGGAATGGAATGCGGAATGGAATGTATAATGGAATGGAACACAATGTGGAATGCAATGGAAAGTAATGGAATGTGGAAAGGAATGTGGAATGGAATGCAATGAATGGAATTGGATGGAATGGAATGTGGAATGGAATGCGGAATGGAATGTGCAACGGAATATAATGGAATGCAATATGGAACGTAATGTGGAATGGAGTAGAAAGCAATGGAAAATGGAATGGAATGTGCAATGGAATGGAATGGAATGTGGAATGGAATGTGTAAAGGAATGGAACGGAATGTGGAATGCAATGTGGAAGGGAATGTGGAATGGAATGTGGAATGGAATGGAATAGAATGTGGAATGCAATGGAATGGTATGGAATGTGGAAAGGTATGTCTAATGGAATGGATTAATAGAATTGGATGGAATGGAATGTGGAATGGAATGCGGTATGCAATGTGGAATGGAATATTGTGGAATGGAATGTGGAACGGAATGTGGAATTACAGTATAACGGAATAAAATATGGTATGGAATGTGGAATCGAATGGAATGGAATGTGGAATTGAATGGAATGGGATGTGGAGTGGAATGGAATCGATAGTGGAATGGAAGTAGGAATGGAAACTGGAAGGAAACGTGGAATGGAACGTGGAATGGAACTTTCAATGTAATGTGGAAAGCAATGTGGAATGCACTGTAGAATTGAAAGGAATGGAATGCAGAATGGAATATAATGTAATTTGGAATGCAGTGGAATGGAATATGGAATGAAATGTGGAATGGAATGGAATGGAACAAGGATTGGAAAGGAATGGAATGGAAGGTGGAATGGAATTGAATATAATGTGGAATGTGCTGTGGAATGGACTGGAATGGAACATGGATTGGAATGTGGAATGGAAAGGAATAGAATGTGGAATGGAATGTGGAATCGAATATGGAATTGAATGGAAAGGTATGGAATGTGGAATGGAATGGATTGGAAAGTGGAATGGAATGGAATGGAATGTGGAATGGAATGGAATCGAATGTGGAATGGAATGGAATGGAATGGAATGCGGAATGGTATTGAATGGAATGTGGAATGGAATGTAATTTAATGGAATGGAATGGGGAATTGAATGGAATGAAAAGTGGAATGGAATGGAATGGAATGTGGAATGGAATGGAATGGAATGGAGTGAAAGGTGGAATGGAATGTGAAATTGAATGTGGAATGGAAAGTGGAATGGAATGAAATGCAAAGTGGAGTGAGATGGAATGGAACGTGGAATGGAATGGAATGGAACGTGGAATGGAAAGTGGAATGGAATGGAATGGAAAGTGTAATGCAACGTGGATTAGAACACGGAATGCAACGTGGAAAGGAACGTGGAATGGAATGGAATGCAATGTTGAATGGAATGGAATGGAATTGAATGTGGAATGGTATGGAATGGAATATACAATGTAACGTGGAATGGAGTGGAATGGAACGTGGAACGGAACATGGAATGGAACCTCAAATGGAATGTCGAATGGAACACGGAATGGAATGGAAAAGAAATTGTAATGGAAAGCAGAATGGAACGTGGATTGGAATGGAACGGAAAGTGGAATGGAATGGAACAGAACGTGGAATGGAAAGGAAAGGAATGGAGAATGGAACGTGGAATGGAACGTAGAATGGAACGTGTAATGTAATGTGGAATGGAACATGGAATGCAAAATAGAATGTAATGTGCAATGGAAAGGAACGGAATGTGGAATGCAATGGAATGCAATATGCAATGGAAAGGAATGGAATCTTGAATATAATTTGGAATGGAATGCAAAGGAATTCAGAATGGAATGTGGAATGGAATGTGGAAAGGAATGGAAAGGAATGTGGAATGCAATTGAACTTCAAATGGAATGGAATGGAATCTGGATTGGAATGGAATGGAATGTGGAATGGAATGGAATGGAACCAAAAGTGAAATGGAATTTATAATGGAATGTGGAATGGAATTAAATGGAATGTGGAATGGAATAGAATGGAATGTGGAATGGAACGTGGAATGGAATGGAACAGGGAAAGGAATGTGGAATGAAATTGAATGGAATGTGGAATGGAAGAGAATTGAATGGAAAGATATGTGAATGGAACGGAATGGAATATGGAATTGAATGTGGAAAAGAATGGAAGAGCAAGAGAAATGGAACGTGGAATGGAATGGAATGACACATGGAATGCAATGAAAAGTAATGAGGAATGGAACGTGGAATAGAATGGAATGGAATGTAGAATGTAACGGAACGGAATGTGGAAGGGAATGGAACGGAATGGAATGGAATGGAATGTGGAGTGGAATGGAATGAAATATGGAATGGAATGGAATGCAATGTGGAATGGAATGGAATGTGGAATGGAATCGAATGGAATGGGATGAGAAATGGAATGGAATGGAATGCAATGTGGAATGCAATAGAACGGAATGGAATGGAATGTGGAATGGAGTGGGATACAATGTGGAATGGAATGGAAAGGAATGTGGAATGGAATGGAATGGAATATGGAAAGGAATGGAATGGAATGTGGAAAGTAATGTGGAATGGAATGGAATGGAATGTGGAATGGAATGGAACGGAATGTGGAATGGAATGGATTTGAATGGAATGTGCAATGGAATAGAATCGAATGTGGAAAGGAATGGAAAGCAACGTGGAATGGAATGGAATGTGGAATGGAATAGAATGAAATGGAATATGAAATGGAATGAAATGTAATGTGGAATGGAATGTGGAATGGAATGGAATGGAATTTGGAATAGAATGGAAAGGAATGTGGAATGGAAGCGAATGGAATGGAATGGAATGTGGTATGCAATGGAAAGAATTGGAATGGAATGTGGAACAGAATGGAATGGAATGTGGAATGGAATGTGGAATGGAATGTGGAGTCGAATGGAATGGAATGTTGAATGGAATGGGATGGAATGGGTAATTGAATGTGGAATTGAATGGAATGGAATGTGGAATGGAATGGATTGGAATGTGGAAAGGAATTTGGAATGGAATGTTGAATGGAATGTGGAATAAAATGGAATGGAACGGACTGTGGAATGGAATGGAAAGGAATGGATTCTGAAAAGGAAAGGAACGGAAGTTGGAATGCAAAGGAATGTAATGGAATGCATTGTGGAATGGAAGGCAATGGAATGTGGAATGGAATTTGGAATGGAATGTGGAATGGAATGTGGAATGGAATGTGGAATGGAATGTGAAATGCAATGGAATGGACTGCAGAATAGAATGGAATGGAATGTGAAAAGGGATGTAATCTAACATGGAATGGAAAGTGGAATGGAATATTGAATGGAATGAAATTGAATAGAATGGAATGTGGAATGGAATAGAATGGAATGTGGAATGCAATGGAATGGAAATCAAAGTGAAGTGGAATGGAATGGAATCTGAAATGGAATGGAAAGTAATGTGGAATGGAGTGGAATGGAACGAGGAATTGAATGTGGAATGGAATGGAATGGAACGTGGAATGGTATGTGAAATTGAACGGAAGGAAACGTGGAATGGAACGTGGAATGGAACGTCTAATGGAACGTGGAATGGAACGTGGAATGGAATTTGGAATGGAATGTGGAATGGAATGGAATGGAACGTGGAATGGAATGTGGGGTGGAATGGAATGTGGAATGGAATGTAATGGAATGTGGATTGGAATGTGGAATGGAATGGAATGGACCGTGGAATGGAATGTGGAATGGAATGGAATGGAATGTGTAATGGAACGTGGAATGGAATGGAATGGAACGTGGAATGGAACGTGGATCGGAACTTGGAAAGTAACGTGGAATGGAACGTGGAAAGGAATGAGGAATGGAATGTAGAATGGAATGGAATGGAATGTGGAAAGGAATGGAATGGAATCTGGAATGCAATGGAGTGGAATGTGGAAAGGAATGTGTAATGTAATGCAATGGAATGTGCAATGAAAAGGAATGGAATGGAATGTGGAATGGAAAGGAATAGAAAGTGGAATAGAATGTGGAATGGAATAGAATTTAATGTGGAATGGATTGTGGAATGGAATGGAAGGCGGACTGGAATTGAATGGAATGGAATGGACTGCGGAATATAATGGAATGGAATGTGGAATGGAACGGAATGGAATTTGAAATGGAATGTGGAAAGGAGTGGAATTTGGAATGGAATAGAATGGAATGGAATATGGAATGTAACGGAATGTAGAATGGAATGGAATGGAATGTGGAATGGAATGGAAAGGAATGTGAACTGCAATGGAATGGAATGTGGAATGCAATTGAATGGAATTTGGAATGGAATGTGGAATGGAATGTGGAATGGAATGGAAAGGATTGTGGAATGGAAAGGAATGGAATGTGGAATGTAATGTGGAGTGGAATAGAATGGAATGCGGAATGGAATGGAAAGGAATATGGAATGGAATGGAAAGGAATGTGGAATAGAACTTGAAATGAAATGGAATGGAATGTGGAATGGAAAGGACTGGAATGTGGAATGGAATGGAATGGATTGTGGAATGGATTGAAATAGGACGTGGAACGGAAAGTGGAATGGAACATGGAATGGAACGTGGAGTGGAACATGGAATGGAATGTGGAATTGAATGGAATTGAATGTGAAATGAAATGTTCAAAGTAAAGTGGAATGGAATAGAATGGAATGTGTAATGGAATGTGGAATGAAATGGAATGGAATAGAATGGAATGTTGAATGGAATGTGGAATGGCATGGAAGGGAATCTGGATTGGATTTAAAAGGCTCGTGGAAATGAATGGAATGGAAAGTAATGTGGAATGGAAAGTGGAAAGAAATGGAATGGAATTTGGAATCGAATGGAATGGAATGTGGAATGGAACGTGGAATGGAATGTAATGGAAAGGAATGGAATATGGAAAGGAATGTGAAATGCAATTGAATGGAAATGAATGGAATCTGGAAAGGAAGGTGGAATGAAGTGGAATGGAATGTGGAATGGAATGGAATGGAATGTGGAATGGAATTGTATGGAACCTGGAATGTAACATGGAAAGAAATAAAATGGAATGGAAAGGAAAGGAATGAAAGGGAATGTGGAATGGAATTCAGAATGGAATGGAATGTGGATTAGAATGTGGAATGGAATTTGGAAAGGAATGGGATGAAATGGATTTGAATTTGAAATTAAATTTGGAATGGAATGGAATGGAATGTGGAAGGGAAAGGAATTGATTGGAATGTGCAATGGAATGTGGAATGGAATGGAATGAAACGTCGATTGTATCGTGGAATGCTACGTGGAATGGAATGGAATGGAATGGAATGCAATGTGGAATGGAATGTGGAATGGAAGGGAATGTAATGTAATGTGGAATGGTATACGAAATGGAATGGAACGAAATGGTGAATGGAACGTGGGATGGAACGTCAAATGGAACGTTAAATGGATTGTGGAATGGAATGCAATGGAACGTGGAAAGGAAAGTTTAATGGAACTTGGAATTGAAGGTGGAAAGGAATGAAATGCAATGTAGAATGGAATGGAATGTTTAAAGGAAGGGAATGGAATGTCGAATCGAATGGAATGGAATGTGGAAAGGAATGTGGAATGGATTGGAATGTGGAATGGTATGTGGAATGGAATGGAATGGAATGTGGAATGGAATGGAATTTAATGGAATGTGGAAAGGAATGTGGAATGTAATGGAATGGAATGTGGAATGGAATGTGGATTGGAAGGGAATGGAACGCGGAATGGAACTCAATGGAATGTGGGATGCAATGGAAAGGAATGTGGAATGCACTCTGTAATGGAATGGAATGGAATGCGGAATGCAACATGGAATGGAATGGAATGGAATGGAATATGGAATGGAATGGAATGTGGAATGGAATGGAATGGAATGTGGAATGGAATGGAATGGAAAGTGGAATTGAATGTGGAATGGAATGGAATGGAATGTGGAATGGTATGTGAAATGGAATGGAATGAAATGTGCAATGGAGTGTGGAATGGAATAGAAAGGAACGTTGAATGGTATGTGGAATGGAATGGAATGGAATGCGGAATGCAATGCGCAATGGAATGGAATGGAAAGTGGAATGGAATGGAATGGAACATGGAATGGAACGCTGAATGGAACGTGGAATGGAAGGGGGAATGGAAAGTGGAATGGAGCCTGGAATGGAATGTGGAATGGAATGTGGAATGGAATGTGGAATGGATGGTGAATTGGAACGTGGGATGGAACGTGTAATGGAATGTGGAAAGGAATGTGGAATGGAATGTGGAATATAAGGAAATGGAATGTGGAATTCAATGGAATGGAAAGTGGAATGGAATGAAATGGAATGTGAAATGGAATGGAAAGGAATGTGAAAAGCGATGAAATGGAATGTGGAATGGAAGGTGGAGTGGAATGGAATGAAATGTTGAATTCATTGGAAAGGAATGGAATGTGGATTGGAATGGATTATAATGTGTAACGTAATGTGGAATGGAGTAGAATGGAACGTGGAATGGGAGGAGGAATGGAACTTGGAGTGGAACATGGAATGGACCGTGGAATGGAGAGTGGAATGGAACATGGAATGGAATGTTTAATGGAATGTGGAATGGAATGCAATTGATAGTGGAATGGAATGGAATGGAATGTGGAGTGGAATGTGGAATGGAATGGAATGGAATGTGAAATGGAATGTGAAATGAAATGGAATGGAACCTGGAATGGAACACTGAATGGTATGTGGAATGGAATGGAACGGAACGGAGTGGAATGTGGAATGGAATGGAATGGAATGAAATGGAAAGTGGAATGCAATGCAATGGAATGGAATGTGGAATGGAATGGAATGGAACTTGGTATTTAATGTGGAATGGGATCTAATGGATCGTGGAATGGTATATGAAATGGAATGGAATAAAATGTGGAATGGAACGTGGAATGTAAAGTGGAATGGAATGTGGAGTGGAACGTGGAATGGAATGTGGAATGGAAAGGAATGGAATGTGGAATTGAATGGAATGGAATGTTTAATGGAATGGAATGGAATGGTTTGTAATGTGGAATGGAAAGGAAAGGAATGTGGAATGGAATGTGGAATGGAAAATGGAATGAAACAGAATGGAATGTGGAATGGAATATGAAATGGAATGTGGAATGGAATATTAAATGGAATGGAAGAGAATGTGGAGTGGAATGGAAGGGAATGGAATGGAATGTGGAATGGAATGAGGATTGGAACAGGTAATGGAACGGAATAGAACATGGAATGGAACACGGAAAGCAACGTGGAGTGGAGTATAGAATGGAAAGTGGAATCGAATGGAATGGAACGTGGAATGAATGGAACATGAAATCTAAAGAAATGGATCGTGGAATGGAAAGGAATGGAAAGTGGAATGGAATTGAAAGGAAAGTGGAAAGAAATGGAACTTGGAATAGAATGGAATGGAACGTGGAATGGAAAGTGGAACGGAATGGAATGGAAAGTGGAATGGAATGGAAAGTGGAATGGAATGGAATGGAAGGTGGAATGGAATGTGGAATGGAAAGGACTGGAATGCGGAATGTAGTGTGGAATGCAATGGAATGGAAAGTGGAATGGAATTTAATGGAATGTGCAATGCAATTTGGAATGGAATGGAATGGAATGTGGAATGGAAAGTGAAATGGAATGGAATGGAATATGGAAGGGAGTGGAATGGAATGCAATGTGGAAAGGAAACTGCAATGGAATGGAATGGAAAGTGGAATTGAACGTGGAATGGAATGGAAAGGAATGTGGAATGGAATGGAATGGAATGTGGAATGGAATGGAATGGAATGTGGAATGGAAAGGAATGGGAATTTGCATGGAAGGGAATGGAATGGAAAGGAATGTGGAATGGAATTGAATGTGGAATGGATTGGAATGTGGAATGGGTTGGAATGGAATGTGGAATATAATGGAATGGTATGTGGAAAGGAATGGAAAGGAATGTGGAATGGAATGAAATGGAATATGGAAAGAAACGTAGAATGGAATGGAACGTTATGGAATGGAATATGGAATGCAATGGAATGGAATGTGGAAAGGAATGGAATTCAATGGAATGTGAAATGAAAATTGAAAGGAATGTGGAATGGAAAGCAAAGGAATGTGGAATAGAATGGAATGGATTGTGGTATGGACTGTGGAATGGAACGGACAGGAATGTGTAATGGAATGGAATGCGGAATGGACTGGAATGGAATATGGAACGTAATGGAATAGAATGGAATGGAATGTGAAATGCAATTAAATGGAATGGAATGGAATGTGTAATAGAGTGGAATGGAATGTGTAATGGAATGTGTAATGGAATGGAATGCAATGTGGAATGGAATGCAATGGAATGTCGAATGGAAAGTGGAATGGGATATGGAATGGAAAGCAATGGAATGTGGAATGCAATGGAATTGAATGGTGTGTGAAATGGAATGGAAAGGAATGTGGAATGGAAATGTATGGAATTTGGAATGCAATGGAATGGAATATGGAATGCAATGTGGATTGGTATGGAATGGAATATGGAATGGAATGTGGAATGGAACGGAATGGGAAGTGGAAGGCAATGTGGAATGGAATGCAATGGAATGAAAGGTGGAATGGTATGGAATGGAATAGAATGGAATGTGGAACGGAATAGAATGGGATGTGGAAGGCAATGTGGAATGGAATGGAACAGAACGGAATGCATTGTGGAGTGCAATGGAATGGAATGGAATGGAATGTGGAATGGTATGTAATGGGATGTGGAATAGAAAGGAAAGGAATGTAGAATGGAATTTAATGGAATTTGGAACGGAATGGAATGGAATTGGGAATGGAATGTAATGGGATGGAATGTGGAACTGAATGGAATGGAATTTGCAATGGAAGGCAAATGAATGGAATGGAATGTGAAGTGGAATGCAATGGAATGCAGAATGGAAGAGAATGGAATGGAATGATAAGTGGAATGGTATGGAATGCAACATGTAATGGAATGTGGAAAGGAAGGGAATGCTTTGTGGAATGGAACGTGGAATGCAATGGAATGGAATGTGCACTGGAATGGAACGGGATTTTAAATGGAATGAGCAATGGAATTTGGAACAGAATGAAATGGAATTTTGTAATGTAAACGAATGGAATGTGGAGTGAAATGGAATGGAATGGAATGTGGAATGGAATGGAATGCAATCTAGAATTGAATGGAATGTGGAATGGAATCGAATGGAATGGAATGTGAAATGGAATGGAATGGAATGCAATGTGGAAAGGAATGGAATGAAGAGTTATGAAATGTGCAACGAAATGGGATGCAATGTGGAATGGAATGGTACGGAATGTGGAATGGAATGTGCAATGGAATGGAATGGAATGTAGAAAGGATTGTAATGGAATGTGGAATGGAATGCAATGGAATGTGTAATGAAACGGAATGGAATGGAATGGAATGTGGAATGCAAAGGAATGGAATGGAATGGAATGTGGAATGCAATGGAGTCGAATGCAATGAAATGTGGAATGTAAAGGAATGGAATGTGGAATGGAACTTGTAATGGAATATGGAATGGAATGTGGAATGAAATGGAATGTACTGTGGTATGGAATGGAATGCAATGGAATGTGAAAAGGAATGGAATGGAATGTGGAATGGAATGGAATGGACTGTGGAATGCAATGAAATGTAATAGAATGGAATGTAGAATGGAATGGAATGCAATGTGGAATGAAATGGAAAGGAATGGAATGTGAAACGGAATGGAAAGGAATGTGGGATGGAATTGAATGGAATGTGGAATGGAATGGAATGGGGAATTCAAGGTGGAATGGAATTGAAAGGAATTTGGAATGGAAAGGAATGGAATGTGAAATGCAATCTGCAATGGAATGGAATGAAATGTGGAATGGAATGTGCAATGGAATGGAAAGGAATGTGGAATGGAAAGAAATAGAATGGAATGTGGAATGGAATGGAATTTAATGGAATGAAATGGAGTGTGGAATGGAATGGAATGCAATGTGGAATGGAATGGAAAGTAATGTGGAATGGAATGTGGAATGCAATCTGGAATGGAATGGAATGAATGTGGAATGGAATATTGAATGGAATGGAATGGAATGTGGAATGGAATGGAATGGTATGTGGAATGGAATGTGTTAGGGAACATGGAATGAAATTGAAAGATGTATGCAATGGAATGGAATGGAAAGGAATGTGGAATGGAATGGAATGCAATGTGGAATGGGATGAAATGGAAAGTGGGATGGAATGTGCAATGGATTGGATCGGATTTGAATGGAATGTGGAAAAGAATAGAATGAAATGGAATTTGAAACGGAAATAGAATGGAATGTTTAATGGAATGGAATGCAACGTGGACTGGAATGGAATGGAATGTGGAATGGAATGGAATGCAATGTGGAATGGAAGGTGGAATGGAATGGAATGGAATGTGGAATGCAATGGAATGGAATGTGGAATGGAATGGAATGGAATGTGGAATCGAATGGAATGGAATGTGGAATGAAATAGAATGTAACATTGTAATGAAGGTGGAATGTAAAGGAAAGGAATGCGGAATGGTATGTGGAATGGAATGGAATGCAACGTGGAATGGAATGGAATGTGGAATGGAATGATAAGAAATGGAATGTGGAATAAAATGGAATGTAATGGCAAATGGAATGGAATGGGATGGATTGGAATGTGGAATGGAATGTGAAATGCAATACAATGGAATGTGGAAAGGAACGTGGAATTGAATGTAATGGAACGTGGAATGGAAAGGAATGGAAGGTGAAATCTAACGTGGAATGGAATGCAATGGAATGTGAAATGGAATGGAATGGAACATGGAATGGAATGGAACGGAACGTGGAATAGAATATAATGGAATGTGGAATGGAATGTGGAATGTAATGGCATGGAATGTGGAATGGAATGGAATGCCGAATGGAAAGAGGAATGGAATGGAGTAGAACGTAGAATGGAATGGAATGTGGAATGTAAGGGAATGAAATATGGAAGGGAATGTGTAATGTTATGGAAAGAAATGTGGAATGGAATAGAATGTTATCTGGAATAGAATGTTGAATGGAATGGTATGGAATGTGGAATGGAATGGAATAGAACGTAGATTGGAAAGTGTAATGGAACGTGGAATGGAACGTGAAATGGAACCTGCAATGAAATGCGGAATGGAATGGAATGGAATGTGGAATATAATGTGGAATGGAAAGGAATTGAATGGAATGGAATGCAGAATGGAAACCGGAATGGAAGGGAATGCAACGGAATTATAAACGGAATGGAATTGAATGTGGAATGCATTGGAATGGAATGGAATGGAATGTGGAATGGAAACGAATGGAATGTTGAATGGAATATGAAATGGAATGTAATGGATCGTGGAATGCAACGTGAAATGGAATGTGGATTGGAAGGTGGAATGGTATTTGGAAAGGAATGCAATGCAACGTGGAATGAAATGGAATTGAAAGTGCAATGGAATCGAATGGAATGTGCAATGGAATTGAACGGAATGTGGAATGGAATGTGGAATGGAATGGAATGGAATTTGGAATGGAATGTGGATTGGAATGGAATGGAATGTGGAATTTAATGAAATGGAATTTGTAATAGAATGTGGAATAGAATGGAATGGAATGTGCAATGCAATGTGGAAAGGAATGGAATGGAATGTGGACTGGAATGTGGAAGGGAATGGAATGGAATCTGGAATGCAATGGAATGGAATGGAATGTGGAATGGAATGGAATGGAAAGGAACAGAATGTGTAATGGAATGGAATGGAATGGAATGTGGAATGGAATAGAATGGGATGTGGAAAGCAATGGATTGGAATGTGGGAAGCAATGTGGAATGCAATGGAATGGAATGCGGAAAGGAATGGAATGGCATGGAACGGAATGTGGAATGGTATGGAACGGAATAGAATGTGAAGTGCAAATAGAATGGAATGTTTAATGGAATGGAATGGAATGTGGACAGGAATGGAATGGAATGTGGAATGGAATGGGATGGAACGTGGAATGGAATGGAAATGAATGTGGATTGGGATGTGGAAAGCACTGTGTAACGGAATGGAATGGAATGTGTACTGGAATGAGGAATGAAACGTCGAATGTAATGGAATGGAACGTGGAATGGAACTTGGAATGTAATGTTGAAAGGAATGTGGAATGGAATGGAATGTGGAATGGAAAGAAAAGGAATGTGGAATGGAAAGTGGAATGGAATGGAATGGAATGGAATATGGAATAGAATGCGGAATGGAATCTGGGATAGAATCGATTGGAACGGAAGATGGAATTGATCGTGGAATGGAATGGAATGTGGAATGGAATGGAATGGAATGTGGAATCGGATGGAACGTAATGTGGAATGGAATGTGGAATGAAATGGAATGGAATGTGGAATGGGATGGAACATAATGTGGAATGGGATGTGGAATGGAATGGAATGGAACGTGGAATGGAACATGTAATGGAACGCGCAAAGGAAAGTGGAATGGAACGAGGAAAGGAATGACTAATGGAATGGAATGTAATGTGGAATGAAATGCAATTTTCTGGAATGTGGAATGGAATGTGGAATGGAATGTGGAATGGAATGAACAGAAAGTGGAACAGTATGGAATGGAACCTGGAATGGAATGGAATGGAATGGAATGTGCAATGGAAAGGAATGGAAAGTGGAATTGAATTGAATGGAATGTGGAATGGAATGGAGTGGAATGGAATGTTTAATGGCATGGAATGCAACGTGGAATGGAATGTGGAATGGAATTTGGAATGGAATGTGGAATGGAATGGAATGCGGAATGGAATGTAATGGAATGTGGAATCGAATGGAGTGGAATGGAATGAGGAAAGGAATGTGGAATGAAATGTGGAATTGAATGGAATGGAATGTGGAATGGAATGGAATGGAATGTGGAATGGAAGGTGGAATGGAATGTGGAATGGGATGTGGATTGGAATGGCATGGAATTTGGAATGGAATTTAATGGAATGTGGAATGGAATTAATTGGAATGGAATGTAGAATGGGATGTGGAATGGAATGGAATAGAATGTGGAATAGAATGGAATGGAGTGGAATGTGGAAAGGATTGTGAAATGGAGTGGAATAGAAAGTGAAATGAAATGTGGATTGGAATTTGGAAGGGAAAGTTGAATGCAATGTGGAATGGAAAGTGCAATAGAATGCAATGGAACGTGTAATGGAATGTGGAATGGAATGGAATGGAATGGAATGTGGAATGGAATCAAATGGAATCCGGAACGGAATGGAATGGAATGTGGGATGGAACGTGGAAAGGAAACTGGAATGAAATGGAATGGAATATGGAACAGAACGTGGAATGCAATTGAATGGACATTGGAATGGATCGTAGAATGGAATGTAGAATGGAATGGAATGGAATGGGGAATGGAATTGAATGAAATGTGGAATGGAAAGGAATGGAATGTGGAATGGAATGGAATGAGGAATGGAATGGAATGGAATATGAAATGCAATGTGGAACGAAATGTGAAACAGAGTGGAATGCAATGTGGAATGGAATATTGAACGGAATGAGGAATGGAATATGGAATGGAATGTGGAAAGAAATGTGGAATGGAAAGTAATGGAATGTGAAATTGAATGTGGAATGCAATGGAATGAAATGTGAAATGGAATGCAAAGGAATGTGGAACGTAAGGTAGAACTGAATGTGAAATGGAATGTGGAATGGAATATGGAAAGGAATCTGGAATTTAACGGAATGGAATGTGAAATGGAATGGAATGGAATGTTTAATGGAATGTGGAATGAAATGGAATGGAATGTGGAATGGAATGTGGAAAGGAATGTGGAACGTAACCGAATAGAATGTGGAATGGGATGTGGAATGGAGTGAGGAGTTTAATGTGGAATGGAATGTGGAATGGAATGCAGAATGGAATGTAGAAAGGAATGTGCAGTGGAACAGAATGGAATGTGGAATGCAATGTGGAATGGAGTGTGGAATGGAATGTGGTATGGAACGGAATGGAATGTGGAATGGAATGTGGAATTCAATGTGGAATGTAACGTGGAATGCAAATGAACGGAATATGGAATGGAACGTGCAATGGAATGGAATGGAACAGAACGATGAATGGAACGTGAAATGGAATATGGAATGGAATGTAGAATGGAAAGCTGAATGGAATGTGCAATGGAATGTGGAATGGAATGTGGAATGGAATAGAATGGAACGTGGCATGGGATTTGGAATGCAATGTGGAACATAATATGGAATGGAATGGAATGGATTGTGGAATGGATTGTGGAATGGAAAGTCAAATGGAATGGAATGGAACGTGGAATGGAATGCGGAATTCAATGGAATGGAACTTTGAGCGCAATGTGGAATGTAATGTGGAATGGAACATGGAATGTATCGTGCAATGGATTGGAATGGAACATGGAATGGAATGTGGAATGGAACGTTTAATGGAATGGGGAATAGAACTGAATGGAATATGGAATGGAATGTGGAATGGAATGGAAAGGAATGTGGAATGGAATGTGGAATAGAATGTGAAATGGAAGGGAATGGAATGTGTCGTGGAATGTGGAATGGAATGTGCAATAGAATGTGGAATGAAAAGGAATGGAATGTGGAATGGAATGGAAAGGAATGTAGAATGGAAAATGGAATGGAATGGAATGGAATGTGGAATGGAATTTTTAATGGAATGTGGAAAGCAATGTGTAATGTAATGGAATGGATTGTGGAACGGAATGTGGAATGGAATGTGGAATGGAACGGAATGAGTTGTGGAATGGAATGTGGAATGGAACGGAATGGGTTGTGGAATGGAATGTGGAATTCAGTGAGGAATGGAACGCAGAATGCAAAGGAATGGAATGTGAAATGGAAAGTTGAATGTGTGAGAATAGAAAGTGGAATGGAATGGAATGGAACGATGAACGGAATGAGGAAAGGAATGCGGATTGGAAAGTGGAATGGAAAGTGGAATGGGTTGGAATGGAACATGGAATGGAATGTAGAAGTGAACAGAATGGAACGTGAAATAGAATGGAATGGAATGTGAAATGGAATGGAATGGAATGAGGAATGGAATGTGGAATGGAAAGGAATTGATTGTGGCCTGGAATTTGGAATGGAATGTGGAATGGAATGGAATGAAATTGAATGTAGAAAGGAATGGAATGGAAAGTGGAATGGAATGTACAAGGTAATAGAATAGAATGTGGAATTGAATGTGGAATGGAATTGAATGGAATGAAAAGTGGAATGGAATAGAGTGGAATGTGGAATTGTATGTGGAATGGAATGGAATGGAATGTGGAAGGAAATGGAATGGAATGTGGTAAGGAATGGAATGGAATCTGGAATGGAATGTAATGGAATGTGGAATGATATTGAATGGAATGTGGAATGAAGTGGAAAGGAATGTGGTATGAAATTGAATGGAATTGAAAGAAATGTGGAATGGAATGTGGAATGGAATGGAATGGAATATGGAATGGATTGTGGAATGGAATGGAATGGAATGTGGCATGGAATGTGGAATGGAAATTAATGGATTGTGGAATGGAATGTGGAATGGAATGTGGAATGGAGTGGAATGGAATGTAGAATGGAATATACAATGGAATGGAAAGTAATGTGGAAAGGAATCTGGAATTGAAAGGGTAATGGAATGGAGTGGAACGTGGAATGGAACACGGAATGGAATTGAATGGAACTTTGAGGGCAATGTGGAATGGAATGTGGAATGGAACGTGGAGTGGAACGTGGAATGGATTGGAATGGAACGTGGAATGAAATGTGGATTGGAATGTGGAAGAGAATATGGAATGGAATGTGGAAAGGAATGTGGAATGGAATGTGCATTGGAACGAGGAATGGAACCTGGAATGGAATGGAATGGAACGTAGAATGCAATGTGGAATGGAATTGAATGGAATGTGGAATGGAGTGCAACGGAATGTGGAATGGAATGGAAGGGAATGTGGAATGGAATATGGAATGGAATGTGGAATGGAATATGGAATTGAATGAAGTGGAATGTGGAATGGAATGGGGCATGGAATTGAATGGAATATGGAATTGAATGTGGAATGGTATGGAATGGAATGTGCAATGGAAGAGAATGGAATGTGGAATGAAATTGGGAAAGGAATGGGAAATGTAATTTGGAATGGAATGGAATGGAATGTAGAATGAAATATGTAATGTAATGGAATGGAATGTTGAATGGAATGTGGAATGCAATTTGGAATGGAATCGAATGGAATGTGGAATGGAATGTGGAATGGAATGGAATGGAAAGGAATGGAATTTTTAATGGAATGTGGAAAGGAATATGGAATGGAATGTGGAATGGAACGGAATGGAATGTGGAATGGAATGTGGAATACAATGTGGAATGGAACGTGGAATGCAAATGAATGGAATGTGGAATGGAATGTGCAATGGAATGGAATGGAACGTGGAATGGAATGTCACGGAATGATGAATGGAATGTGAAATGGAATGTGCAATGGAATGCGAATGGAAAGCGAAATGGATTGGAATGCAACGTGGAATGGAATGTGGAATGGAATGGAATGGAATGTGGAATGCAATGGAATGGAACGTGCAATGTAATGTGAAATGGAATGTGGAATGGAATGGAATGGAACGTGGCATGGGATTTGGAATGGAATGTGGAATATAATATGGAATGGAATGGAATGGAATGTGGAATGGAATGGAATGGATCATGGAGTAGAGTGGAATGGAATGGATCATGGAGTAGAGTGGAATGGAAAGTTGAACGGAATGGAATGGAATGGAATGTAGAATGCAATGGAATGGAAAGTGGAATGGAATGTGGAATGGAATGAAATGGAATGCGGAATGAAATGGAATGGAATGTGGAAAGGAATGGAATGGAATGTGGAATGGAATGGAATGTAATGTGGAACGGAATTGAAATGAAAGTGGATTGAAATTGAAGGGAATTTGGATTGAAATTGAATGGATTGGAATGGAATGTGGAATGGAATGTGGAATGGAATGGAATGGAATGTGGAAGGCATTGTTTAATGGAATGGAATGGAATGTGAAATGGAATGTGGAATGGAAAGGAATGGAACGTGGAATGGAAGGCGGAATGAAATGTGGAATGCAATGGAATGGAATGTATAATGGAACATGCAATGGAATGGAATGCAAAGTGGAATGGAATGTGGAATGCAATGTGGAATGCAATGTGCAATGGCATGGAAAGGACTGAAGAATGGAATGTTGAATGGAATGGAATAAAATGGATTTGAATGTGGAATGGAATGTGGAATGGAATGTTGAATGAAATGTGGTATGGAACGGAATGGAATGTGGAATGGGATGTGGAATTGAATGTGGAATGATACATGGAATAAAAAGGAAAGGAATGTGGAAAGGAAAGTCGAACAGAAAGGAATGGAACATGGAATGGAACGCGGAATTAAATGGATTGGAATGTTGAGTGCAAAGTGGAATGTAATGTGGAATGGAACTTGGAATGGAACGTGGAATGGATTGGAATGGAACTTGGAATGAAATGTGGAAATGAATGTGGAATGTAACGTGGAATGGAATGGGTAATTGAATTGAATGGAATACGGAATGGAATGTGGAATGGAATGCAATAGAATGTGGAGTGGAATGTGGAAGAGAATGTGGAATGGAATGGAATGGAATGTGTCAAGGAATGTGTAATGGAATGTGGAATAGAATGTGGAATGGAATGGAATGGAATGCGGAATGGAATGGAATGGAATGTAAAATGGAAAATGGAATGGAATGGAATGTAATGTGGAATGGAATTTGGAATGGAATGTGGAATGCAATGTGGAATGGAGTGGAATGGAATGTAGAATGGGATGGAATGGAATGTGGAATCGAATGTGGAATGGAATGTGTAATGGAACGGAATGGATTGTGGAATGGAATGTAAAACTCAATGAGGAATGGAAAGTGGAATACAAAGGAATGGAATGTGAAATGGAAAGTTGAATGGGTGAGAACGGAACGTGGAATGGAATGGAATGGAACGATTTAAGGAATGTGGAATGGAATGTGGATTGGAACCTGTAACGGAAGGTGCAATGGGTTTTAAAGGAACGTGAAATGGGTTGGAAAGGAACATGGAATGGAATGTGGAATGGAATGCATTGGAAAGAGGAATGGAAAGGAACGGAATGTGGAATGGAATAGAATTGATTGTGGCATGGAAATTGGAATGGAATTTGGAATGGAATTGAATGGATACTGCAATGGAATGGAATGGAATGTGGAAAGGAATGGAATGGAACGTTAATGGAATGTGGAATGGAATGGTGAGATGAAGGGAATGGAATGTGGAATGCAATGGAATGGAATGGAATGGAATGAGGAATGGAATGGAATGGAATGGAATTTGGAATGGAATGGAATGGAATGGAATGTGGAATGGAATGGAATGGAAAGTGGAATGGAATGTGGAATACAATGGTGAGATGAAGGGAATGGAATGTGGAATGCAATGGAATGGAATGGAATGTGGAATAGAAAGGAATGGAAAGGAATGTGGAATGGAATGGAATGGAAAGTGGAATGGAATGTGGAATAGAATGGGGAGATGAAGGGAATGGAATGTGGAAAGAAATGGAATGGAATGGAATGTGGAATGGAATGGAATGGAATAGAATGTGGAATGGAAGGGATTGGAATATGGAATGGAATGTGGAATGGAAGGGAATGGAATATGGAATGAAATGTGGAATGGAATTTAATGGAATGTGGAATAGAACGTGGAACGGAATGGAATGGAATGGAATGGTATGTGGAATGGAAAGGAAAGCAATGTGAAATGGAATGCAATGTGGAATGGAACGGAATGGAATGGGACATGGAATGGAATGGAAAGTGGAATGGAATCGAATGTGGAATGGAATGTGTAATGGATGGAATGTAATGGAATGTGGAATGGAATGTTGAGTTGAATGGAATGGAACATGGAATGCAATGGAATGGAACGGAATGTGGAATGGAATGGAAGGGAATGGAATGTGGAATGGTATGGAAAGGAATATGGAATGAAATTAGGAATGGAATGGAATTGAATGGAATGGAATGGAATGAGGAATAGAATGTGTAAGGGAATGGAATGGAATGGAACGGAATGTGGAATGGAATGGAAAGGAGTGTGAAATTTAATGTAATGTGGAATGGAAAGGAATGGAATGGAATGTGGAATGGAATGCAAAGTGGAATGGAATGCAATGTGGAATGGAATGTGTAATGGATGGAATGGAATGGAATAAGGAATGGAATGGAATGAAATGTGGAATGGAATGTATTGGAATGTGGAATGTAATTGAATGTGGAATGGAATGGAATGGAATGTGGAATGGAAACGAATGCTATGTGACCTGGAATGAAATGGAATGTGGAATGGAATGGAGTGGAAAGTGGCATCGAATGGAATGGAGTGTTGAATTTAAAGCAATGGACCGTGGAATGGAATGGAATGGAATGTGGAATGGAAAGGAATGGAATGTGGAATGGAATGGAATTGAATTAGGAGTAGAATGGAATGAAATGGAATGTGGAATAGAATGTGGAGAGGAATGGAATGGAATGGAATGGAATGTGGAATGCAAAGGAATGGAATGGAATGAGGAATGGAATGGCATGCAGAATGGAATGTGAAATGGAATGCAATGGATTGGAATGGAATGGGGAATGCAATGGAATGGAATGAAATGTGGAATGTAATGGAATGGAATGTGGAATGGAATGGAATGTGATGTGGAAGGGTATAGAATGGAATGGAATGGAATGGAATGTGGAAAGGAATGGAATGGAATGGAATGAAATGTGTAATTGAATGGAATGAAATGTGGAACGGAATGGAACGGAAAGTGGATTTTAATGGAATTGAATGTGGAATGGAAAGGAAGGGAATGGAATGCGGAATGGTATGAAATGCAATGTGGAATGTAATGGAATGGAATGGAATGGAAAGCGGAATGGAATGGAATGCAATGTGGAATGGAATGGAATGCATCGCGGAATGTAATCTGGAATGGAATTGAATTAAATGAAGCGTGGAATGGAAAGCAATGGAATATGGAATGGTATGGAATGGAATGGAATGTGGAATGGAATGCAATGGAAAGGAGTGGAATGTGTAATGGAATGGAATTGAAGGTGGAATGGAATGGAATGGAATGGGGAATGGAATGGAATGGAATGGAGTGAGGAATGGAATGGAAAGGAATTTGGAATGGAACGGAGTTGAATGGAAATTGGAATGGAATGGAATTGAATGAATGGTGAAATGGAATGGAATGTGGATTGGAATGTATAATGGAATAGAATGGAATTGAAAGTGGAATGAAATGGAATGTGGAATGGAATTGAATGGAAAGTGGAGTGGAATGGAATGAAAAGTGGAATGGAATGGAATGGAAAGTTAAATGGAATGGAACGGAATATGGAATGGAAAGGAATAGAATTTGGAATGGAATGGAATGGAATGTGGAATGGAATGCAATGTGGATTGGAATTTGGAATGGAATGTGTAATTGAATGGAATGGAATGGAGTGTGGAATGGAATGGAATGAGGAATGCAATGGAATGGAAGGCGGAACTGAGTTGAATGGAATGTGGAATTCAATGGAATGAAATGTGGGGTGGAATGGAATTCAGTGTGAAATGGAATGGAATGCGGAATGCAATGGAATGGAATGTAATGGAATACGGAATGGAATGGAACGGAATGTGGAATGGAATGGAAGGGAAAGTCGAATATAATTTGGAATGGAATGGAAAGGAATTCAGAATGGAATGGAAAGGAATGTTGTGGAAAACAACGTGGAATGGAACGTGCAAAGTAACGTGGAATGGAATGCGGAATGGAATGGGTTGCAATGTGAAATGGAATGTGAAAAGGAATGGAATGGAATGTGGAATGGAATGTGAAATGGAATGGAATGGATCGTGGAATGAAATGGAATGGAATGTGGAATGGAATGGAATTGAATCGAATGCAATGTGGAATGGAATGGAATGGAATGGAATGGAACGTGGAATGGAATGGAATGGAATGTAGAATGGAATGTGGAATGGAATGTAGGATGGAATGTGGAGTGGAATGGGATGGAATGTGGAATGGAATCTGGTTGTAACGGAACGGAATGGAATGAGGAACGGAATGGAACGGAATGGAATTTGGAATGGAATGGAATGGAATGGAATGGAATGTGGGTCGGAATGGAATGAAATGTGGAATAGAATGGAAATAAATGCAATGAGTAATGAAATGTGGAATGGAATGTGGATTGGAATGGAAAGGAATGTGGAATGGAATGTGCAATGGAATGTGGAATGGAATAGAATGGAATGTATAATTCAATGTGGAATAGAATGTGGAATGGAATGGAATGTGGAATGGAATGTAATGGAAAGTTTAAATGGAATGGATTGGAATGCGGAGAGGAATGGCATGCAATGTGGGATGGAGTGGAATGGAACGTGTAAAGGAATGGAATCCAATGCGGAATTGAATGGATTGAAATGTGGAATGTAATGGAATGGAATGTGGAATGTAACGCAAGGCAAATTGGAATGGAATGTGGAATGGAATGGAATGTAATATGGAATTGAGTGGAATGGAATGTGGAATGTAATGTGGAATGGAATGTAATGGAATGTGCAATGGAACGGAATTGAATGTGGAATAGAATGTGCATTCATTTGTGGAATAGAATGTGGAATGGAATGGAATGGATTTTGCAATGGAACGTGGAATGGAATTGAATGGAACGTGGAATGGAACTTGGAATGGAACGTGGAATGGAAAGTGGAATGTAATGTGGAATGGAAAGGAATGGAATGTGGAATAGAATGGAATGGAATGTGGAATGAAATGGATTCGAATGTGGCATGGAATGGAATGGAATGTCGAATATAATTTGGAATGGAATGGAATGGAAAAGAATTCAGAATGGAATAGAATGGAATGGAATGGAATTGAAAGTGGAATGTAATGGAATGGAATATGGAATGGAACGTGGAATGGAACGTGGAATGGAATGTGGAATGGAATGGAAAGGAATCTGGAATGGAAGGGAATGGAAACTGGAATGGAATAGAATGGATAAGATTGGAATGTGGAATGGAATGGAATGGAATGTAGAATGTAAAGGATTGGAATGTGGAATGGAACGGAGTTTTATGGAATGTGGAATGAAAGGAATGGAATGTGGAATCGAATGGAATGTTATGTAATGTAGAATGGAATAGAATGGAATGGAATGTGGAATGCATTGGCATGCAATGACGAATGGAATGGTATTGTATGTGGAATTCAATGGAATGCAATGGAATGTGGAATGGAATGGAATGGAATGGATTGTGGAATGGTAGAGAATGGAATGGAATCGAATGTGGAATTGAATGTTATGGTAAGTGGAATGCAATGGAATGGAATGTGGAATGGAATGTGGAATGGAATGTAATGTGAAATGGATTGTGGAATGGAATGGAAAGGAATGTGGAAAGGAAGGGAATGGAATGTGGAATGGAATGGAATGGAACGGATTTGAATGTGGAATGGAACGGAATGGAATGGAGAATGGAAAGGAATGGAATGTGGAATGGAATGGAATGTTATTGAATGTGGAATGGAAAGGAATGGAAGGTGGGATGGAATGGAACGGATTGGAATGTGGAATGGAAAGGAATGGAATGTGGAATAGAATGGAATGGTATGGAATGTGGAATGGAATGTAATGGAATGGAATGTGGAATGGAATATAATGGATTGGAATGTGGAAGGGAATGGAATGGAAGGAGGAATGGAATGCAAAGGAATGTGGAATTTAATGGAGTGGAATGGAATTTGGAATGGAATGGAATGGAATGTGGAATAGAATGGAATGGTATGGAATGTGGAATGGACTGGAGTGGAATGGAATGGTATGTGGAATGTAATAGAATGGAATGTGGAATGGAATGGATTGGATTGTGGAATTGTGGAATGGAATGGAATGGAATGTGGATTGGAATGGAATGGAATATGAATGCGGAATGGAATGGAATGGAATGTGGAATGGAATTGAATGGAATGTGACATGGAAAGGAATGTGGAATGGAATGGAATGGAATGTGTTGTGGAAAGGAATGCGATGTGGTTGGAATGTGGAATGGAATGTTTTGGAATGTGGAATGGAATGAAATGCATGTGGAATGGATTATCATTCCATTACATTTTCCTTTACTCATTCCATTCCATTCCATTCCACATTCCTTTCAATTCCATTCCACATTCTATTCCACTCCATTCCACATTCTATTCCAGATTGCATGCCATTCCATTCCACCTTGCATTCCATTCCACATTGCATTCCGTTGCATTCCGCATTCCATTCCATACCACGTTCCATTCCATATTCCATTCCACATTCCATTCCACGTTCCGTTCCATATTCCATTCCATTCCATTCCAGATACCATTCCACATTCCATTCAATTCCACTCCACATTCGATTCCACGTTCCATTCCACATTCCATTCGATTCCATTCCATTCCACATTCCATTAAATTCCATTCCAATCCATTCCACATTCCATTAAACATTCCATTCCATTCCATTCCACATTCCGTTACATTCTATTACACATTCCATTCCATTCCATTCCAATCCATTCCACTTTCCATTGCATTCCTTTCCACATTCCATTCCATTCCATTCCACAATGAATTCCATTCCATTCCAAATTCTATTTCATTCCATTCCACATTCCATTCCATTCCTTTCCACGTTCCATTCCATTCAATTCCATTTTCCATTCCATTCCATTCGACGTTCCATTCCACATTGCATTCCACATGCCATTCCATTCCATTCCACTTTCCATTCCATTCCAGTCCACATTCCATTCCTTTCAATTTTACATTCCATTTCATTGCATACCTTTCCATTCCACACCTTTCCATTCCACATTCAATTCCACATTCGTTTCCACGTTCCATTCTACATTCCGTTCCATTCCATTCAACATACCATTCCACATTCCACTCTATTCCATTCCACATTCCATTCCACGTTCCATTCCACATACCAATCCATTCCATTCCACATCCCATTCCATTCCAATCCACATTCCACTCCCTTCCATTCCACATTTCATTCCACATTCCATTCAATTCCATTCAACATTCCATTCCATTCCATTCCACATTCCATTCAATTCTATTCCACATTCCATACCACTTTAAATTCCATTCCATTACACATTCCATTCCACAATCCATTCCATTCCACATTGTTTCCATTGCATTCCACATTCCATTCCAAATTCCATTTCATTCCATTTCATTCCACATTCCATTCCATTCCATTCCACATTCCGTTCCACATTCCATTCCACATTCCATTCCATTCCACATTCCATTCCATTCCATTCCACGTTCAATTCCATTCCATTCCACATTCCCTTACATTCCATTCCAGACAGCATTCCATTCTTTTCCATAATCTATTGCATCCATTCCACATTCCATTCCATTCCACATTCCATTCCATTCCATTAAACGTTACATTCCACTTTCCATTCCTCGTTCTGTAGCATTCCATTCTGCATTCCATTCCATTCCATCCCACATTCCAGTCCATTTCATTCCACATTCCATTCCATTCCACATTCCATTCCATTCCATTCCACTTTGCGTTCCATTCCATTCCACATGCCGTTCCACCTTCCATTCCATTGCACGTACAATTCCGCGTTACATTCCACTTTCCATTCCAGGTTCCGTTCCACATTCCATTGCATTCCATTCCATTCCTCATACTATTCCACATTCCATTCCACATTCCATTCCATATTGCATTTCATTTTTCATTCCGTTCCATACCACATACCAATCCATTCCATTCCACATTAAGTTCCAAATCCATTCGAAATTCCATTCCACATTCCATTCCATTCCATTCCATTCCATTCCACATCCCATTCCATTCCATTCCACATTCCATTCCACATTCCATTCCACATTCCATTTTACATTCCATTCCATTTCATTCCACATTCCATTCCACATTCCATTCCATTCCACATTCCATTCCATTCCATTCCACATTCAATTCCATTCCATTCCACAATTCCTTACATTCCATTCCGGACAGCATTCCATTCTCTTCCATATTAAATTGCATTCCATTCCACATTCCATTCCATTCCACATTCCATTTCATTCCATTAAACGTTACATTACACTTTCCATTCCTCGTTCCATAGCATTCCATTCCGCATTCCGTTCCATTCCATTCCACATTCCAATCCATTTCATTCCACATTCCATTCCATTCCACATTGCGTTCCGTTCCATTCCATATATCATTGCACATTCCATTCCATTGCACGTACCATTCCACATTACATTCCACTTTCCATTCCACGTTCCATTCCACATTCCATTCCATTCCATTAAACATACCATTCCACATTCCACTCCACTGAATTCCACTCCACTCCAAATTCCATTCCATTCCATTCCACAATCCATTCCAATCCATTCCATTCCACATTCCAGTCCATTCCATTACACCTTCCGTTCCATTCCATTCCATTCCACATTCCGTTCGACTCAATTCCACATTCCATTCCGTTGCATTCCACATTTCATTACACATTCCATTAGATTCAACTCCACATTCCATTCCATTTCATTCCACATTCCATTCCATTCCATTCCACATTCCAGTCCATTCCATTACAAATTCCATTCCATTCTATTCCACTTTGCATTCCACATTCCATTCGATTCAGTTCCACATTCCATTCCATTCAGTTTCACATACCATTCCACATACCATTCCACATTCCATTCCATTCCATTCCACATTCAATTCCATTCCTCCATTCCACCTTCCATTCCATTCAATTTCACTTTCCATTCCGCAATCCCTTCCATTCCATTCCTTATTCCATTCCACATTACATTTTATTCCACGTTCTATTCTTTTCCATGCCATTCAATTCCGCATTCCATTCCATTGCATTCCACATTCCCTTCCACATTCCATTCCAGTCCATTCCACATTCCATTCCACATTGCATTCCATTCCATTCCACTTTCCATTGCATTCCAGTCCACATTCCATTCCATTCAATTCCACATTCCATTTCATGGCATACCATTCCATTCCACATTCCAGTCCACATTTCATTCCATGTTCCATTCTACATTCCATTCCATTCCATTCCACACACCATTCCACATTCCATTCAATTCCATTCCGCATTTCATTCCACGTTCCATTCCACATACCAATCCATTCCAATCCTCAGCCCATTCCATTCCAATCCACATTCCATTCCATTCCATTCCACATTTCATTCAACATTCCATTCAATTCCATTCCACATTCCATTCCGTTCTATTCCACATTCCATACCACTTTCCATTCCATCCCATTCCACATTCCATTCCATTCCACATTCTTTCCATTCCATTCCATTCCACATTCTTTCCATTCCATTACACATTCCATATTCCATTCCTTTCCATTCTACATTCCATTACATTCCATTCCACAATTCATTCCATTCTATTACCCCTTCCATTCCACATTCCATACATTCCATTCCATTCCATTCCACGTTCCATTCCATTCCATTCCACATTCCATTCCATTCCATTCCACATTGCATTGCATTCCATTCCTTTGCGTTCCACATTTCATTCCACATTCCTTTCCATTTCACGTTGCATTCCACTTTCCACTCCATTCCATTACACCTTCCATTCCACATTTCATTCCATTCCATTCAACTTTCCATATCACGTTCCATTCCATTCCATTCCACATTCCATTCCATTCTATTCCATTCCATATGCCATTCCATTCCATTCCACATTCCATTCCTTTCCATTCCACATTATATTCTACGTTCCATTCTACTTTCCCTTCCACTTTCCATTCCACTTACCATTTCACGTTCCATTCCATTCCATTCCATTCCACATTCAATTCCATTCCATTCCACATTCCATTCCACATTCCATTCCTCATTCCATTGCATATTCCATTCTATATTTCATTCCGTTCCACACCGCATTCCAATCCTTTCCATTCCACAATAAATTCCACATGCATTCCCCTTCCATTCCACATTCCATTACATTCCATTCCATTCCATATTCCATTCCATTCCATTCCATTCCACATTCCATTCCATTCCATTCCAAGTTCAATTTCACTCAACATTCCATTCCATTCCATTCCACATTCCATTCCTTTCCATTACGCATTTCGTTCCACATTCCATTTCATGTTCCTTTCTAAGTTCCATTCCATTGCTTTACTCTTTCCATTCCACGTTCCATTCCACACTCCATTCCACCTTCCACTCCATGTTCAATTCCATTGCATTCCACGTTCAATTCCACCTTCCATTCCTCGTTCCATTCCACTTTCCATTCGATTTCATTCCACGTTCCATTCCACGTTCCATTGCCCGTTGCATTCCACATTGCATTCCCCATTCCATTCCACGTTCCATTCCACTTTCCATTCCTTTCCATTACACGTTCCATTGCACATTCCATTAAATTCCATTCCACGTTCCATAACACATTGCTTTCCGCATTCCATTCCAAATTTCATTCCGTATTCCAGTCCACATTCCAATCCTCATTCGATTCCGCATTCCATTCCATATTCCATTCCATTCCACTCCATTCCACATTCCATTCCATACTTCATTCCACATTGCATTCCTCATTCCTTTCCATTCCATTCTATATTCCATTACATAATCCATTGCATTCCTTTCCATTCCACATTCCAATCCACATTCTATTCCACATTCCATTCCACTTTCCATTCCATTCCAATCCACTTTCCATTCCATTCCATTCTACATTCGATTCCACATTCCATTCCATTCCATTCCACATTCCATTCCATTCCATTCCACATTGCATTCCATTCCATTCCAAGTTGCATTCCACATTCCATTCCACATTCCATTACGTTCCATTCCACATTCCGTGCCACATTCCATTCCACAGTCCATTCCGCATTCCAATACATTCCATTCCACATTTCATTCTACATTCCATAACATTCCATTTAACATTCCATTCCACATTGCATTCCATTCCAGTCCACATTCCATTCCACATTGCATTCCACTCCATTCCACTTTCCATTGTATTCCATTACACTTTCCATTCCGCAATACATTCCGTTGCATTCCACATTCCATTCCACGTTCCATTCCATTGCATTCCATGTTTCATTCCACATTACATTTCAGATTCGATTCCAGATTCCATTCCACTCCATTCCACTTTCCATTCCACATTGCTTTCCATTCCATTACAAATTCCTTTCCACATTCCATTCAATTCCCTTCCACATTGCATTCCATTAAATTCCATGTTCCTTTCCACCTTCCATTCTACATTACACTCTACATTCCTTTTAACTTCCCATTCCATTCCGTTTCTTGTTCCATTCCACATTCCATTGCCCATTATATTTCACGTTTCATTCCAAAATCCATTCTGAGTTCCATTCCACGTTCCATTCCACTTTTAATTCCGTTCCATTCCACGTTCCATTCCACATTCCATTCCATTCCTTTCCACTTTCCATTCCACAATGCATTCCACATTCCATTCCTTTCCTTTCCACATTCCATTTTTCTTTCCATTTCACATTCAATTCCACATTCCATTCCACATTCCATTCCGCATTCCAGTCTATTCCATTTTACATTCCATTCTGCTTTCCATTCCATTCCATTCCACATTTCAATCCACATTCTATTCCACATTCCATTCCACATTCCATTCCTTTCTATTTCACATTCCTTTCCCTATTCCATTCCTTTCCACTCCACATAACATTCCATTCCATTCCACATTCCATTCCATTTCATTGCATTCCACATTCCATTCCACATTGCATTCCACCTTCCATTCCCTTAAATTCCACGTTGCATTCCCCATTCCATTGCACATTCCATTCCATTCCACTCCATTCAACTTTCCACTCCACATTTCATTCCACATTCCTTTCCAGATTCCATTCCACATTCCATTGCACATCCCATTCCATACCACTCAATTCCACATTCCATTCCACATTTCATTCCACATTCCATTCCTCTTTCCATGCGGTTCCATTCCTCATTCCATTCCACATTCCATTCCATATTCCACTCCATTCCATTACATTCCACATTCCAATTCACATTCTATTCCACATTCCATGCCACATTCCATTCCATTTCATTCCACGTTCCATTCCACATTCCATTCCACATTCCACTCCACAGTGCATTACTTTCCATTCCATTCCACCTTCCGTACAATTGCATTCCATTTGACATTCCATTCCTTTCCATTCCACATTCCATTCCATTCCACATTCCACTCCACTTTCCATTCCACTTTCCATTCCACATTCCATTCCCTTCCATTCTACATTCCATTCCATTCCATTCCACATTCCATTACACATTCCATTCCCTTCCATTCCACATTGGATTCCATTCCATTCCATTCCATTCCACATTCCGTTCCACATTCCATTTCTTTCCATTCCACATTCTATTCCATTCAATTTCTCTTTCCGTTCCACTTTCCATTACACGTTCCTTTCCATTCCTCATTCCTTTCCGCATTCCATTCCACATTCCAATACATTCCATTCCACATTACATTACAGATTCTGTTTCATTCCTTTCCACTCTCTATTCCACGTTCCATTTCACATTCAATTCCACATTCTATTTCACATTCCATTCCATTCGATTACACATTCCATTCCATTGAATTCCACATTCCATTCCATATTCCTTTCCACATTCCATTCCATTCCATTCCACATTCCATTTTCCGTTCTATTCCACATTCCACTCCACCTTCCATTCCATTCCATTCCACGTTCCATTCCACTTTCCTTTGCATTCCATTTCACGTTCCAGTCCACATTCCATTGCACATTCTGTCCACTTTCCTTTCCACGATCCATTCCACGTTCCATTCCACGTTCCATTCCATTCCATTCCACTTTCCATTCCACAGTCCATTCCACAACATTTCATTCCATTCCTTTCCATTCCATATTCCATTCCATTCCATTCCACTTACCATTACAATCAATTCAACTATCCATATTCCATTCCATTCCATTCTACTTACCATTACAATCAATTGCACATTCCATTTCATTCCATTACACATTCCTTTCCACTTTCCATTCCCTTCCTTTCCACATTCCATTCCATTCCATTCCACGTTCCCTTCCTCATTCAATTGCACATTCCATTCCACATTCCATTCCATTCCATTCCACATTCAATTCCATTACATTGCCCATTACGTTCCACGTTCCACTAAACTTTACATTCCATGTTTCTTTCCACATTCCTTTCCATTACATTCCACTTTGTATTGCACATTACATTCCAAATTGCATTCCACTTTCCATTCCTTTCCACACTCCATTCATTTCCATTGCACTCCACTTTCCATTCCATTTCTCATTCTATTCCACATTCCATTCCATTCCACTTTCCATTCCACATTCCATTCCATTCCATTCCCTTCCACTTTCCATTACATTCCCTTCCGCTTTCCATTCCATTCCATTCCATTTCGCATAATATTCCAAAGCATTCCATATTCCATTCCATTCCTTTCCATTCCATTCCATTCCATTGCATTCCATTCCACTCCGTTCAATTCCATTCCTCATTCTGTTCCGTTCCATTCCATTCCATATTCCATTGCAATCCACATTCCATTCCATGCAACATTCCGTTCAATTCCATTCCACATTCCATTCCATTACATTCCACATTCCATTGCATTAAACAATCCATTCCACATTCTATTCCACTCCACATTGCATTCCATATTAAATTCCATTCCATTCCATTCTATTGCACATTCCATTCCATTCCATTCCACATACCATTCAATTCAATTTCCCATTCCACTCCATTCCATTTCCAATTCCATTCCACTTTCCATTCCATTCCATTGCACATTCCATTCCATTCCATTCAACATATCATTCCATTCCATTCCATTCCACATTCCATTCAATACAATTTTATTTGAATGTGAAACGGATGGTGTAATAGATTAGAATGGAATGTGGAATGGAATGGAATTGAATGGAAAGTGGAGTGGAATGGAATGGAATGTTAATTGGAATGGAATGTAAACTGGAATATAATGGAATGTAATGTTCCATGGAATGTACTGTGGAATGGAACATGGCATGGAACTTTGAATGGAAATTGGAAAATTATGGAATGGAGTGTGCAATGGAATCTGGAATGCATTGGAATGGAAAGGAATGGAATCTGGAATGGAACGTGGAATGGAACATTGAATGGAACTTTGAATGGAATGTGGAATTCAATGGAATGTATTGTGGAGTGGAATTGCGTGGAATGGAAAGGAAGGGAATGTGAAATGCAACGGAATGGAATGGAATGGAATGTGGAATGGAGTGTGGAATGTAATGCTATGGAATGTGGAATGGAATGTGGAATCAAATGGAACGTGGAATTCAATGGAATGGAATAGATTGGAATGTGGAATGGAATGGAAGGTGGAATGGAATGGAATGCAACGTGGAATGGAATGGAATGCAACGTGGAATGGAATGAAATGGAATATAGAATGGAATAGAATGGGAATTGGAATGGAATCTGGAATGAAATGTGGAATTGAATGTGGAATGGAATGTAGAATGGAATGTGGAACGGAATGGAATGGAATGGGGAATGGAATGTGGAATGGAACTTTGAATGGAATGTGGAATGGAACTTGGCATGGAATGGAATGGACTGTTGAATGGAAAGGAAGGGAAAGAGGAATGGAAGTGAAGAAAATGTGGAATGGAAAGGAACGTAATGGAATGTGGAATGGAATATAATGGAATGTAGATAGGAATGGAATGGACTGGAATGTGGATTGGAATATGGAATGGAATATGGAATGGAATAGAACGTGGAATGGAATGCGGAATGTAATGTGGAATGTATTCAAATGGAATGTGGATTGGAAAGTGGACAGTAATGGAATGGACTGGAATGGAATGGAACGTGTAATGGAATGATAAGGAAAGTGGAATGGAAGGGAATGGAACGGAATGGAACGTGGAATGCAATGGAATGGAATGTTGAATGGAATGGAAATAATGTGGAATGGAATGGAATGGAAAGTGGAATGGAATGAGGAAAGGAATGGAATGCAATATGGAATGGAATGGAATGGAATGTGGAATGGGATGCAGTATGGAATGGAGTGTAATGGAATGTGGAATGGAATAGAATGGAATGTGAAATGGAACGTGAAATGGAATGGATTCAATTGTGGATTGGAATGTCGAATGGAATGGTATGGAATGTGGAGGGTAATGTGTAAAGGAATCGAAAGGAAATTGGAATAGAATGGAACGGATTAGAACGTGGAATAGAATGGAATGAATATTTAATGGAATGTGAAATGGAATGGAATGGAATGGAATGAGGAATGGAATGGAATGAGGATTGTTATGGAATCGAAAGTGGAATGGAATGGAAGGTGGAATGCAAAGGAATGATATGTGGAATGGATAGAATGGAATGGAATGTGGAAAGGAAAGTGGAATTCAACGTGGAATGCAATGGAATGGAACGTGTAATGGAATGGAGTCGAATGTGGAATGATATCGAATGGAATGTGGAATGGAATGGAAGGGAATGGAATGTGCAAAGGAATGTGGAATCGAGTGGAATGGAATGTAGAACGGATTTGAATGGAATGGAAAAAGCAGTGGTATGTGGAATGGAGTGGAATGGAATGTGGAATGGAAAAGAATGGAACGGAATGTGCAATGGAATGGAATGGAATGGAGTGTGGAATGGAATGGAAGATGGGTTTTAATTGAATGGAATGTGGAAAGGAATGGAATGGAATGTGTAATAGAATGGAATGGAATGTGGAATGGAATGCAATGGAATGTGGAATGGAATGGAATAGAATGTGGAATGGAATGTGGAATGGAATGAAATGGAATGCGGAATGGAAAGTTAATTGGAATGGAATGGAATGAGGAATGGAATGTGGAACGCAATGGAATGGATGTGGAATGGAATGGAATGGAATGTGGAATGGAATAGAATGGAATGTGGAATGGAATGGAATGTGGAACGGAACGTGGAATGGAAAGTTCAATGGATTGCAATGAAGCGTGGAATGGAATGCAGTGGAAACTGGAATGGAATGTGGAATGGAATGGAATATGGAATGGAATGGTAGGCAATGTGGAATGGAAGGGAATAGAAGGGAATATGGAATGGAATGGAATGGAATGTGGAAAGGAATGGAATGGAATTTGGAATGGAATGGAATTTAGTGTGGAATGGAATGGAATGGAATGGAATGGAATATGGAATGGAATGGAATGGAATGTGGAATGGTATGTGGAATGGATAGGAATGAAATTGACTGCAATACGGAATTGAATTGAATGGAATCTGGAACGGAAAGGAATGGAAAGTGGAAAGGAATATAGAATGGAGTAGAATGGAGTGTAATGAAATGTGGAGTGGAATGAAATATGGAATGGAATGGAATGGAATGTGGATTGGATTGGAATGTGGAATGGAATTGAAAGTGGAATGGAAAGGAGTGGAATGGAATGTGGAATGGAATGGAATGTGTAAAGGAATGGAATGGAATGGAATGTGGAAAGGAATGGAATGGAATGGAATGTGGAAAGGAATGGAACGGAATGGAAAGGAATGTGGGATGAAATGGAGTGGAATGCCGAATGGAATGGAATGGAATATCGAATGGAATGGAATGGAATGTGGAATGAAAAGTGGAATAGAATAGGGAATGGAATGGAAAGGAATGTGGAGTGGAATGGAATGGAATTTCGAGTGCAACGGAATGGAATGGAGTTTGGAATGGAGTGGAATGGAATTTGGAGTGCAATGGAATGGAATGGAATGTGCAATGGAATGGAATGGAATTGAATGTTGAATGGAACGGAATGAAATGTGGAATGGAACGGAATGGAATGTGGAATGGAATGGAATGCAATGCGGAATGGAATGGAATGGAATGTGAAAAGAAATGGAATGGAATGTGGAATGGAATATGGAATGGAATGGAAGGGAACGGAATGTGGAAAGGAATGCGGAATGGAGTGGAATGGAATGTTGAATGGATTTGAATTGAATGGAAAGTGAAGTGGTATGTGGAATGGAGTGGAATGGAATGTGGAATGGAAAGGATTGGAATGGAATGTGCAATGGAATGGAATGGAATGGAGTGTGGAATGGTATGGAATGCGGGTTTTAATGGAATGGAATGTGGAAAGGAATGGAATGGAATTTGTAATGGAATGGAATGGAATGTGGAATGGAATGCAATGGAATGTGGAGTTTAATGGAATAGAATGTAGAATGGAATGTGGAATGGAATGAAATGGAATGCAGAATGGAATGTTATTTGGAATGGAATGGAATGAGGAATGGAATGTGGAATGCAATGGAATGCAATGTGGAATTGAATAGAATGGAATGTGGAATGTAATAGAATGGAATGTGGAATGGAATGGAATGTGGAAAAGAACGTGGAATGGAACGTTTAATGGATTGCAATGGAAAGTGGAATGGAATGGAATGCAATGTGTAATGGAATGGAATATGGAATGGAATGGAAGGGAATGTGGAATGGAACGGAATAGAAGGGAATATGGAATGGAATGGAATGGAATGGAATGTGGAAAAGAATGGAATGGAATGTGGAATGGAATTGAATGGAATGTGTAATGGTATGTGGAATGCATTGAAACGAAATTGACCGCAATATGGGATTGAAAGGAATGGAATGTGGACTGGAATGGAATGGAAAGTGGAATGGAATGGAATGGAATGTGGAATGCAATGTGGAATGGAATTGAATGGAATGTGAAAAGAAATGGAATGGAATGTGGAATGGAATGGAATGTGGAATGGAATGTGGAATGGAATGGAACGGAATGTGAAATGGAACGGAATGGAATGTGGAATGGAATGCAGTGGAATGGAATGGAATGTGAAGTGGAATGGAATGGAATTGTGAATGGAGTGTAATGGAAAGTGGAATGGAATGTGGAATGGAAATCAATGAAGTGGAATGTGGAATTTAATGGAATTGAAACGTATGGAATGTGGAATGGAATGTGGAATGGAATGTCGAATGGAATGTGGAATGAAATGTGGAATTGAATGGAATAGAATGGAAAGGAAAGTGGAATGGAATGTGGAATGGAATGGAATGAAATGTGTAATGCAATGTGGATTGGAATGGAATGGAATGGAATGGACTGGATTGTGGAATGGAATGTGGAATGGAATGGAATAGAATATGGAATGGAATGTGGAATGGAATGTGGAATGAAATGTGGAATTGATTGATTGGAATTGATTGGAACGGAATGTGGAATGGAATGGAATGGAAAGTGGAATGGAAATTAATGGAACGAAGTGGAACGGAGTGGAGTGGGATGGAGTGGACTGGAGTGCAGGCGAGTTAAAAGTAATGAAATGCAGTGCAGTAGAGTGAAATGGAATGAAATGGAATGGAATGGAATAGGATGGAGTGGAATGGAGTCAACTGGAGTGTAATGGAAAGGAATTGAGTTTAGTGGACTGGAATGGAGTGGAGTGGAGTCGAATCAAATGGAATGGAGAGTAGTGGGTAGTAGTGCAATGGAATGGAGTGGAATGGAGTGGAGCGCAGTGCAGTCAGTTGGACTGGTATTAAATGTAGTGGAGTTGAAAGAAAGGAGTGGAATGGAGTGGAATTGAATAGATTGGAGAGGAGTGGAATAGAGTGGAGTGGAATTTTATGGAGTGGAGTGAAGTGGAATGGAGTAGAGTGAAATGGAATAGAAAGAAACGGAGTGGAGTGGAGTGGAGTGGAATTGCGTGGAATAGAATTGAATGGAATGGAATGGAATGGAGTATAGTGTAATGGAGTGGATTGGAATTCAGTAGAGTTCAATGGCACGGAATGCAGTGGAATGGAATGGAGTGCAGTGGAGTGGAATCTGGAGGAATTTAATGGAGAGGAATGGAATGGAGTGGACTGCAGTGGAGAAGAGTGGAGTGGAATGGCAAGGAACGGAATGGAGTGGAGGGAAGTGGAGTGGAACGGAATGGAATGGAGTGGAGTGGAATGGAGTTTAGTGGAGTTGAATGGAGTGGAATGGAATTGAGTGGAATGAAATCGAATGGACTGGAGTGGTGTGGAGTGTAGTGGAAGGGAATGGAGTGAAGTGAAATGGACTGGAATGGAATGCAGTAGAGTGCAGTGGAATGGACTGGATTGGAATGGGGTGAAGTGTCGTGGAATGGATTGAATTGGAATGGAATGTAAAGGAGTGGGATGGAGATAAATGGAAAGGAGTGGAATGGAATGGAGTGAAATGGAGTGGATTGGAGGGGAGTGGAATGTGTTGGAGTGGAGTGGAATGGAGTGGAGTGGAGTGGAGTGGGATGGAATGGAATGGAGTGGAATGGAATGGAAAAGAATGGAATGGAATGGAAAGAATTGGAGTGGAATGCAATGGAGTGTATTGGAATGGAATGCAATGGAATGGACTGGAGTGACGTGGAGTGGAATGGTATGGAATGGAGTGGAGTGGAATGGAGTAGAATGGAATGGAGTGTAATGCTGTGGAGTGTAGTGAAGTGGAGTGCAGTGGCATGGAATGGAGTGGAAAGGAGAGGAGTCGAATGGAATGGAGTGGAGTGGAATGGAATAGAGTGTAGTGTAGAAGAGTGGAGTTTATTGAAATGGAGTGGAGTGGAGTGTAACGGAATTGAGTGTATTTTAATGTAATGTAATGGAGCGGAATGGAGTGGAAGGGAGTGGAATGGAATGGAGTGGAATGGAATGGAATGGAATGGAGTGGAGTGCAGTGGAAAAGATTTGAATGGAATGGAGAGGAGTGGAATGGAGTGAAGTGAAATGGAGAGGAGTGGAGGGGAATGGAATGAAATGGAGTGTACTGGAATGGAGTTTAATGGAGTGGAATGGAGTGGAATGGAATGAAGTGGTATTAAATGGAGCGGAGTGGAGTGGAGTGGAGTGGAATGGAATGGAATGGATTGGAATGGATTAGAATGAAAAGGAGTGGATTGCAATAGATTAGAAGGAATTTGAGTGGGATTTATTGCAATGGACTGGAATGGACTGGAATGGAGTGTAATAGAGTGGAGTGGAGTGAAGTGGAATGGAGTGGAATGAAACGGAATGGAATGGAGTATAGTGTAATGGATTGGAATGGAGTGGAATGGATTGGAATGGAATGGAATGGAGTAGAGTGGAATGGAATGTAGTGGATTGCAGTGGAGTGGAGTGCAGATGAGTGGGATAAAGTGGAGTGGAGTGGAAAGGAATATAGTGGAGTTGAGTAGAATAGATTGGAATGGAGTGGAATGGAATGGAAAGGCATGGTGTGGAATGGAATGGAGTGGACTGGAATGGAGTGCAATGGAATGGAGTGGAATGGAGTGTATTGGAATGGAATGGAATGGAGTGCAGTTGAATGGAGTGCAACAGAACGGAGTGGAACGGTGTGAAGTGGAGTGGAGAAGAGTGAAGAGCACTGGGATGCAATGGAGTGGAAAGGAGTGGAGTGGAATGAAATGGAGTAGTGTAAAATGGATGGAGTGTAGTAGAGAGGAATGGAATGTATTGTAATGGAATTTAGTGGAATGGAAGAAAAATCAGCATAATGGAATGGAATGTTTTTTAATGGAGTGGAGTGTAGTGGAATGGAGTGGAATGGAGTGGAGTGGAATGCTATGGAATGGAATGGAGTGGAGTGGAATTTAATGGAGTGGAGTGGAGTGGAATGCAGTTGAAAGGAATGGAATTGAATTGAATGGACTGGAATGGAGTGGAGAGGAATGGAGTAGAGTCGAATGGATTGGAATGGAGTGGATTGGAGAGGAGTGGAGTGGAGTGGAATGGAATGAAATGGAATGAATTGGAGTGGAATGGAGTGAAGTGGAAAGGAGAGGAATGGAATAGAGTGGAATGGAATGGAGTGGTGTGGATTGGAGTCGAGTGGACTGGAATGGAATGGAGTAGAGTGGAATGGATTGGAATGGAATGGAGAGGATTTGAGTTTAGAGAAATAGAACGGAATGGAGTGGAGTGGAGTGGAATGGAATGGAGTGGAATGGACAGGAATGGAGTGGTGTGGAGTGGAATGGAATGAAATAGAATGGAATGGAGTGGAATGTGGTGTAGTGGAATGGAGTGCAGTGGAAGGGGAGGATTGAAATGGAGTGGAGTGGAGTGGAGTGGAGGGTAGTTGATTAGTTTGAAAAGGAATGGAATGGAGTGGAGTGGAATGCAGTGGAGTGGAGTAGAATAGAGAGGAATGGAATGGAGTGGAATTGAATGGAATGGAGTGGAGTAGAGTGGAGAGGTATGAAATGGAGAAGAGTGGAATGGAGAGTAATGGAATGGAGTGGAGAGGTGTGCAGTGTAATTGAATGGAATGGAATGGACTGAAATGGAGTGGAGTGGAGCGGTGTGCAGTGTAATGGAATGGAATGGAATGGAGTAGAGTACAGTGGAAAGGAGTGGAATAGACTGGAATGGAGTGGAATTGAATGGAATGGAATGGAGTGGAATGGAATGGAGTGGAATGGAATGGAATGAGGTGGAATGGAATGGAATGGCACAGAATGGAGAAGTTTAGAGTAGAATGGAGTTTATTGGAGTGGAAAGGATTGGAATGGAATGGAACATAATTGAGTGGAGTGGAGTTGAAAGGAGTGGAATGCAGTGATATGGAATGAAATGGAGTGGGTGGAATGTAATGGAGTGGAATTGAGTGGAATAGAGTGGAGTGGAGAGGAGTGGAGTGGAATTGAGTGGAATAGAGTGGAGTGGAGAGGAGTGGATTGGAATGGAATGGAATTCAGTGGAATGGAATGGAATGGAGTTGAGTGGAATGCAATGACTTGGAAGGGAGTGGATTGGAAGGGGGGTGTAGTGGAGTTGAATGGAATGGACAACAATGGAATGTAATGAGATGGAATGGAGTGTAGAGGAGTAGAATGGAGTGGAATGAAGTGGAGTGGAATGGTGTGGATAGGAATGGAATGAAGTGGAGTGGTGTTGAGTGGAGTGAAATGGAATGGAGAGGAGTCGAGTGGACTGAACTAAAATGGAATGGAATGGAATGGAGTGATATGGAAGGGAATGGAATGGAATGGAATGGAGAGGATTAGAATGGACTGGAGTGGGATAGAATGGAGTGGAATGCAAAGGAGGAGAATGGAATGGAGTGGCGTGCAATGCAGTGCCATGGAGTGGAAAGGATTGGAGTAGAGTGGAATGGAATGGAGTGGAGTGGAGCGGAGTGCAGTTTGATGGAATGGAATGGAATGGAGTGGAAAGGAATGCAGTGGAATGGATTGGAGTGGAATGGAGTGGACTGGAGGGGAGTGGAACGGAGTGGAAAGGACTGGAATGCAGTGGAATGGAATAGAATTTAGTGGAATGGAGTGGAAGGGAATAGAATGAAGAGGGGAGGAGTGGAATGGAATGGAGTGGAATGGAATGTAGTGGAGTGGAATGTAGCAGAGTGGATTGGGTTGGAGGGAATTGGAGTGAAATGGAGTGGAGTGGAGTGGAGTTTAGTTTAGTGGAGTGTCATGGAATGGATTGGAATAGAATGAAGGGGAGTGGAAATGAGTGGACTGGAATGGAGTGGAGTGGAGTGCTGTGGAATGGAATGGAATGGAGTTGATTGGAATGGAATGGAGTGGAGAGGAATGGAATGGAGTTGAAGGGGTTGAAGTGGAGTCAATTGGATTGGAATGGAGTGGAGTGAAATGTAATGGAATGGAATGGAATTGAGTGGAGTGGAATGGAATGGAATGCAATAGACTGGAATTGAGTGGATTGGGGTGGCGTGGAATGGAGTGGAATGGAGCAGAACAGAGTGGAAAGGAAAGGAATGGAGCACAGTGGAATGGAACGTAATGGAATGGAGTGGAATTGAGTGTAGTGTAGTGCAGTGGAGTAGAGTGGCGTGGAATGGAATGGAATGGAATGGAAGGCAGTTGAATGGAATGGAATGGAGTAAAATGGAATGGAATGGCATGGAATGGAGTGGATTGGAATGGAATAGATTAGACTGGGTAGGAAATGAGTGGAATGGAATGGAAAGAAATGGAATGAAATTACATGGGATGGAGTGGAGTGGAATGGAATGGAGTGAAATGGACTGGAATTGAGTAGAGTGCAGTGGAATGGAGTGCAATGGAGTGGAATGGATTGGAATGGTGTGGAATGGAATAGAATGGAGTGGAGTGGAAAGGAATGGAGTGTAATTAAGTGGAGTGGAGTGGAGTGGAGTGGTGTGGATTGGAATGGAAAGGTATGCAGTACAATGGAATGGAACGGAGTGGAGTGAAATGCAATGGCATGGATTGGAGTGAAGTGGAGTGGAGTGGAGTGCAATGGAATGGAGCATAGTTGACTGCAATACATTGGAGTGGAGTGGAGTAGAATGGAGTGGACTGGAATGCAATGGAATTCATTGTAGTGGAATAGAATGGAATGAAATTCAATGGATTGGAAAGGAATGGCGTGGAGTGGAATGCTGTGGAGTGGATTTTGTGGAGTGCAGTGGAATGGAGTGGAGTGGAGTGGATTGGAATTCAGTGGAATTGAATTGAAAGGAAAGGAATGGAGTGGGTTAGAATGGAGTGGAAAGGAATGGCGTGGAATGGAGTGGAGTGGAGCGGAGTAGAAAGGAATGGAATGGAGTGGAATGGAATGGAGTGGAATGGAATTGAGTTGAGTGGAGTGGAATGCAGTGGAATGGACTGGAATGGAGTGGATTGGAGTCGAATGGAAAGGAGTAGAATGGAATGGAGTGGAGTGGAAGAGTTTGGAGTAAAGTGGATTGAAGTGAAGTGTAATGAAATGGAGTGGAATGGAGTGGAATTTAGTGGCTTTTTATGGAATGCATTGGTATAGAATGGACAGGAGTGGCATGGACTGGAGTGGAATGCAGTGGAGTGCAATGGAATGACATGGAATGGTGTAGAGGGTAAAGTAATGGAATGAAGTGGAATGGAATGGAATGTATTGGATAGGATTGGAGTCGACTGGAATGGATTGGAATGGTGTGGAGTGGAGTGCAGTGCAATAAAAAGGAGTTGAGTTGAATGGAATGGAGTGGAGTGGAATGGAATGGAGGTGAGTCAATTGGATTGGAATGGAATGTAGTGGAATGGAGTGAAGTGGAGTGGAGTGCAGTGAAATGAAATGGAATGGAATAGAGTTGAGTGGAATGGAATGGAATGGAATGGAATAGAGTGGATTGGAATGCAGTGGAAGGGAATGGAATGGAGTGGATTGGAGTGTAGTGGAGTGGAAAGGAGTGGAATATAATGGAATGGAGTGGAATGGAAAGGAGTGGAGTGAAAGGGAGTGGAGTGGAATGGAGTGGAGTGGAATGGAATAGAGTGGAATGGAATGGAATGCAATGGAATGGAATTGAATGGAATTGAGTGGAATGCAATGGAATGGAGGGGAGTGGAAAGGAGTGGAGTGGGGAGAATGAAGAGGAATGGAATAGACTGAAATGGAATGGGGTGGAGGGTAGTGGAGTGTAGTGCAGTGGAATGAAATGAAGTAGAGTGGAATGGAGTGGAATGGAGTGGAATGAAATGGAATGGAGTGGAATGAAATGGGATGGAGTGGAATGTAGTGTAACGCAATGGATTGGAGTGGAGTGGAATGGAGTGGAATGAAATTGAGTGGAATGGAGGGGAATGTAGTGGAGAGGAATTGAATGGAGTGGAATGGAATGGACAGGAATGGATTGGAATGGAATGCAACGGAAGGGAATGGAGTGGAATGGAATGCACTGGAATGAAGTGGATTCTAGTGGAATGCGGTGGAATGGAATGGAATGGAGTGGAATGGAATGTAAGGTCATGGAATGGACTAGAGGGGATTGGAAAGGAGTGGAATGGAATGGAATGGAATGGCATGGAATGGAAAGGAGTGGAGTGGAAGGGAGTGGATTGGAATGGAGTTGAGAGGAATGGTATGGAATGGAGTAGAATGTAATGGAATAGAATGAAGTGGGGAAGAGTGGAATGGAGTGGAGTGGAGTTGAAAGTAATGCAATGGAATGGATTGGAGTGGAATACAGTGGAGTGGAATGGAGTGGAAGTGATACGGGTGGAATGGAATGGAGTGGTGTGGAGTGGAGTGGAATGAAATGGAGTAGAGTGGAATGGAATGCAGTGGAGTGGAATGGAGTCGAGGTGATTGGGGTGGAATGGAGTGGAGTGGAGTGGAGGTGATTGGAGTGGAATGGAGTGGAGTGGAATGGAGTGGAATGGAATGAAATGGAATAGAGTGGAATGGAATGGAATGGAATGGAATGGAGTGGAGTGGAATGGACTGGAGTGGATTGTAATGGAGTGGAATGGAATGGAGTGGAATGGTATGGAGTGGAGTGGAGTGGACAGTAGGGGAGTGGAGTGGAATGTGCTAGAGTGGAACGGAATGGAATGGAATGGTGTGGAGTGGTGTGGAGTGTTATGCAATGGAATGGAGTGGAATGGAACGCAGTGGAATGGCATGGAGTGGAATGAAGGGGAATCGAGTGGAAAGAATTGGAGTGCAGTGGAACAGAGTGGAATGTACTGGAATTGAGTGGAATGTAATGTAATGGAATGCAATGGAATGGAGTGTAGTGGAGTGGAATGTTCTGGAATGGACTGGAATGGGGTGGATTGGTGTGGAACGGAATGGAATAGAGTGGAGTGTGGTGGAATTGGGTTGATTGGAGTGGAAAGGAGTGGAATGGAATGGAATGGAATGGAGTAGAGTGTAGTGGAGTTGAATGGAGTGGAATGGAGCGGAATTGAGAGGAATGGAGTGGAATGGAATCTAATGGAGTGGAGTGAAATGGAATGGAGTGGAGTGGAATGGAATGGAGTAGGGTGGAATGGAATGGAGTGTAGTGGAGGGCAGTGAAATAGAAAGGAATGGAGTTGAGTGGAGTCGATTAGACAGGAATGTAGTTGAATGGAGTGGAATGGAGTGGAGAGGAATGTATTGGAATGAAATGGAGTAGAGTGGAATGGAATGGAGTGGAGTGGAGTGGAGTGAATTGAGGTCGAGTGCATTGGAATGGAGTGCAGTGGAGTGGAGTGGCATGGAATGATGTGGAGTGGAATAGAATGGAATGGACTGGAATGGAATGGACAAGAAAGGAGTGTAATGGAATGGAGGGGAGTGGAATGGAATATGATGGAATGGAGTTCAGTGGAGTGAAGAGGAATGGAATGGAATGGAGTGGAGTAGAATTGAGCAAAGTGGAGTCGAATTGAGTGGTACGCAATGGAACGGAATGGAATTTACTGGTGGAGTGGAGTGGAGTGGAATGGAATGGAGTGGAGTGGAATGGAATGGAATGGAATTGAGTTGAATGGAGATGAATGGAGTGGAATGGACTGGAGTGGAATGGAAGAGAATGGAGTGGAGGGGAATGGAATGGAATGGAATGGAATGGAATGGAATGGAATGGAAAGGAATGGAATGGAATGGAATGGAATGGAGTGGAGTGGAATGGAGAGGAGTGCGTTTTAATGGAGAGGAATTTAATGGAGTGAATTGGAATGTAGTGGTTTGGAGTGGAGTGGAGTGCAGTGGAATGTAATCGAGTAGAATTGAATGTAGTAGAATGCAATAGGGTGGAGTGGAATGTAGTGTAATGGAATGGAACGCAGAGGAGTGGAATGGAGTGGAATGGAATGGAGTGGAATGGAGTGTAATGGAGTGGAATGGAGTGGAGTGGAGTGGAATGGAATGGAGTGGAATGGAATGGAGTGGAATGGAATGGAATGGAATGGAATCGAATGGAATGGAGTGGAATGGAAACGGCTGGAATGGAGTGGAATGGAAACGACTGGAATGGAGTGGAATGGAGTAGAGTGGAATGGAACGCAATGGACTGGAATGGAGTAGAGTGGAATGGAATGAAGTGGAGTGGAATGGAATGAAGTGGAGTGGAATGGAATGGAGTGTATTGGAGTGCAGTGAAATAGAGAGGAATGGAGTTCAGTGGAGTTGAGTATACTGGAATGCAGTGGAATGGAGTGGAATGGAGTGGAGTGAAATGGAGTGGAATGAAATGGAGTGGAGTGGAATGGAATGGAGTAGAGGCGAATGGAGAGGAATGGATTGCAGTGGAGTGGTGTGGAGTGCAATGGAATGGATTGGAATTTAGTGGAATGGAGTGAAACGGAATGGAGTGGAATTGAGTGGAATGGAATGGGATGAATTAGAATGGAATGTAATGGCATGGAATGGAGTGTATTGGAGTGGAATGCAGTGGATTGGAGTGGAAAGGAGTAGATTAAAATGGAATAGAAAGGCGTGGAGTGGAATGGAATGGAATTGCATGAACTAGAATTGAGTGGAGTTGAGTGGAGTGGAGTCGAATGGAATGGAGTGGAATGGAGTGGAATGGAGTGGAGTGTAGCTGAGTGTAGTGGACCGAAGTGGAATGGAATGGAATGGTATGCAGGAGAATGGAATGGAATGGAGTGGAGTGGATTGCAATGGCATGGAATGGAGTGGAGTGGAGTGGAGTGGAGAGCAGTGGAATGTAGCGTAGCTGACTGGAATGGAATGGAGTAGACTGGAGTAGGATGGAGTGGGGTGTAGTGCAATGGAGTGGAGTGGAGTGGAATGGATTGAAATGGAATGAAGAGGAGTGGAATGGTGTGGAGTGGAGAGGAGTGGAGTGCAGTGGAATGGAGTGGAGTGGAGTGGACTGGAATGGAACGGAAGTGAACAGAATGGAAAGGAATGGAGTGGAATACAATGGACAGGAGTGGAGCAGAATGGAGTGGAATGCATTGGAGTGGAATGGAATGTAATGGAATGAAGAGGAGTGGAATGGCGTGGAGTGGAGAGGAGTGGAGTGCAGTGGAATGGAGTGGAGTGGAGTGGACTGGAATGGAATGGAAGTGAACAGAATGGAAAGGAATGGACTGGAGTACAATGGAGGGAGTGGAGTAGAATGGAGTGGAATGCATTGAAGCGGAATGGAATAGAATTGAGTTGAGTGGAGTGGTGTAGAATGCAACGGAATGGAGTGGACTGGAATGGAGTGGAATGGAATTGAGTGGAGTGTAGTGGAATAGAATGGAATGGATTCTAATGGAGTGGATTGGAGTCGAATGGAATGCAGTGTAATGGAATGGAATGAAGTGTAATGGAGTGGAGTGGAGTGGAGTGGAGTGGAGTGGAGTGGATTGAAGTGAAGTGGATGAAATGGAGTGGAGTAGAATGGACTTTAGTGGAATGTCATGGAATGGATTGGAATAGAATGAAGAAGAGGGGAATAGAGTGGAGTAGAAAGAGTGGAGGGGATTGGAATGGCATGGAATCACGTAGAGTGGAAAGGAATGCAGTGGAGTAGATTGAAATGGAATGTAGTGGAGAGGAATGGAGTGGAATGGAATGGAGTGGAATTGAGTGGAGTATAGTGAAGTGCAGTGGAATGGAATGGAATGGAATGGAATGGAGTGCAGTAGAGTGGAATGGAATGAAGTGGAGTGGAATGGAATGGAGTTGAGAGGAGTGGAGTGGAATGAAGTGGGGTGGAATGGAATGGAGTGGACTGGAATGGAGTGGAATATAATGGAACGGAAAGGAATGAAATGGAATGGAATGGAGAGAAGAGGAGTGGATTGGAGTGGAGTGAAATGATATGGAGGTAGTGCAATGGAATGGAATGGAGTGGAGTGGAGTGGAACGGAATGGAGTGGAGTAGAATGGAGTTGAATGGAATGAAATGCAAAGGACTGGAGTCTAATGGACAGGAGTGGAATGGGGTAGAGTGGAATCGAATGGAATGGAGTGGAATCTAATGGAATGCATTGAAATGGAATGGAGTGGAATGGAGTTGTATGGAGTGGAGATAAGTGGAATGGAGTTGTATGGAGTGGAGATAAGTGGAATGGAGTAGAATGGAGTGGAATGGAGAGGAATGGAAATGGAGTGGAGTGGAGTGGATTGCAGTGGAGTAGAATGGAATGGAGTAGAGTATAATGGAGTGGTATAGAATGGAGTGGAATGGTGTGGAGTGTAATGCAATGGCATGGAATGGACTGGAATGTAGAAGAATGGAATTGAGTGGAATGGAGCGGAATGTAGTGGAATGGATTGGAGTGCAGTGGAATGGAGTGGATTGAATTGGAATGGAGTGGAGTGGAGCTGTATGGAGAGGAGAGGATTGGAATGGAGTGTAGTGGACTGGAAGGGATTTGAAGGGAATGGAATGGAGAATAATGGAATGGAATGGAATGGAATGGAATGGAATGGAATGAAATGGAATGGAGTGGAGTGGATTGGAATTAGGTGAGTGGATTGTAATGGAATGGAGTTGAGCGAAATGGAGTGGAATGGAGTGGAGTGGAATTTAGTGGAAAGGAGAGGAGTGGACTGGAGTGGAATGGAGTGGAGTGGAGTGGATTGTATTGGAATGGAATAGTATGGAATGGAATGGAGTAGAGAGGAATGGAGTTGAAAGGAATGGAGTGGAGTGTTGGGAAGCGTAATGGAATGGAATGGAATGGCATGGAATGTAGTGGAACGGAATAGAGTGAAATGGAGTGGAATGGAATAGAATGGCTTGGAGTACAGTGGAATGCAGTGGAAGGGTCTGGAATGTGCTGGAATTGAATTTAATGGAATGGAATGGAATGGTATAGAGTGGAGTGGAATGGACTGGATTGGAGTGGCATGGAATGAAATGGAGTGGAATGGAATAGAATGGAATGACATGGAACGGAGTGGAGCGGAATGGAGTGGATTGCAGTGGAAAGGAGAAGAATGGAATGGAATGGAGTGGACTGGAGTGAAGTGCAGTGTAATGGAGTGGAATGGAGAGGAATGGATTGGAGTGGAATGGAGTGGAATGGAATGGAGTGTTGTGGAGTGGAATGGAGCTGAGTGGAGCTAAATGGAGTGGAATAGAATGGAATGGAGTGGAATGGAATGGAATGGAATGTAGTGGAATGGAATGGCATGGAATTGAGTGGAATGGAATGGAATGTAGTGGAGGGGAATGGAATGGAGTAGAGTGCAATGGATTGGAGTGGAGTGGATGGGAGTGAAGTGCAATTATATCGAGTGGAGTGGAGTGGAGGGAAATTTAATGGAGTGACATGGAATGGATTGGAATAGAATGGAGTGTATCGGATTGGAGTGGAGTGGAATGGAGTAGAGCGGAATGGAATGGCATGGAATGGTGTAGAGTGGAATGGAATGGATTCGAGTGGAAAGGAAAAGAGTGGAGTGGAATGCAGTGGAGTGGAATGCAGTGGAATGGAATGCAGTTGAAAAGAGTAGAGTGGAGTGGAGTGGAGTGCAGTGGAATGGAGTGGAGTGGAATGTACTGGAACGGAGTGGAATGAAATGGAATTGAGTGAAATGGAATGGAATGGCATGAAATGGAGGGGATTGGAGTTGTATGTAGTGGGTGGGGTGGAAAAGATTGGAACGTAATAGAATGGAGTGGAATGGAATTGAGGGGAGAAGAATGGAGTAGAGTGGAATGAAAAGGAATGGAGTCTAATGGAATGGAATGGAATGGAATGGAGTGGTGTGGAATGTAGTGGAGTGGAATGGAGTTTAGTGGAGTACGGTAGAATGGAATGTGGTGGAGTGGATTGGAGTAGACTGGAATGAAATGGAAAGGAATGGAATGGATTGGAGCCAAACGGAGTGTAGTGGGGTAGAATGCATAGTAAAGGAATGGAGTAGAACGGAATTTGTCTAGTGGAGTCAACTGGAGTGGAGTGGAATGGAATGGAGTAGGGTGGAATGGAGTGGAATGGAATGGAGTGGATTGTTGTGGAGCGAAATGGAATGGAATTTAACGGAGTGGAATGTAATGGAACGGAATATAATGAAATGGAGTGGAATGGAGTAGAATGGAGTGGAGTACAGTGGAATGAAGTGAAAGGGACTGGAATGTAATGAAATGGAATTTAATGGGATGGAATAGAATGGAATGGATTGGAATGGAATGGACTGGAACGGAGTGGAATGGAATGGAATGTAGTGGAATGGAATGGAAAGGAATGGCATGGAACGGAGTGTACTGGAGTGGAATGGAGTGGACTGAAGTGGAAAGGAGTGGAATGGAATGGAATGGAAAGGAAAGGGATGGAGTGGAGAGGAGTGGAATGGAATGGAGTGGAGTGGAATGTAATCAAACGGAATGGAAACGAGTGGAGTGGACTGGAACGGAGTGGAGTGGAATGGAATGGATTATAATGAAATCTAAATTAATGAAAAGGAGTAGAGTGCAGTGTAATTGCGTGCAGGGGATAGCAGTGGAATTGCGTGCAGTGGACTGCAACGGAATGGAGAGGAGTGGAGTGGATTAGACTGGAGTGGAGTAGAATGAAGTGGAAAGGAGTGGAATGGAGTGGAGTGGATTGGAGTGGATTGGAGTGGAGTGCAGTGGAATGGAGTGGAGTGGAGTTGAATAGAAATTAGTGGTGTGGAGTGGAAAGAAATGGAATGGAGTGAAATGGAATTGCAAGGAATGGAGTGGGATGGAGTTTAATAGAGTGGAGGAGAAGGAGTGGAATGGAATGCAATAGAATGGAATAGAATGGAAGGGAGCGGAGTGGAGTGGAATGTAGAGGAATGGAAAGGAGTGGAAGGGAGTGGATTGGAGAGGTGTGGAATGGAGTGGAATGGAGTGAAGGGGAGTGGAATTGAATAGAATGGATTGGAGTGGATTCGAACGGAATGGAGTGGAGTGGAGTGCAGTGCAATGGAATACAATCGTGTGGAGTGGAATGCAGTGGACTGGAATAGAGTGGAATAGAGTAGAGTGGAGTGGAATGGAGTGGAGTGGAGTGGCATGGAATGGAGAGGGGTGGAGTGGAATGGTGTGGAATGGAGTGGAATGGAGCGGAATTGTGTGGAATAGAATGGAGTGGAAAGGAATGGAATGGAGTGAAGTGGAGTGGAATGACGTGGAATGCAATGGAATAGAGTGAAATGGAATTCAATGCAGTGGATTGGAATGTAATGGCAAGAAATGGAGTGGAGTGGAGTGGAACAGAGAGGAGTGGACTGGATTGGAGTGGAATGGATTGGAATGGAATGTAGTGGAGTGGAGTAGAATGGATTGGAATTAATTGGAATTGAGTGGAGAGGAGATGAATGGAATGGTATGGAATGGAGTTGAGTGGAATGGAACGGAGTGGAGTGGAGTGATGTGGAGTCGAATGGAATGGAGTGGAGTGGAATAGATTGGAATGGAATGGAGAGGAGTGGAGTGCAGTGGGATGGAATGAAATGGTGTGTAGCGTAATGGAGTGGACTGGAATAGAGTGGAATTGAGTGGAGTGGAGTGGAATGGTGTATAGTGGAACGGAATGGAATGGAGTGGAATGTAATGGAATGGAGTGAAGTGGAGTGGAATGGATTGGAGTGGAGAGGAATGAAGTGTAATGGATTGCAGCGGAGTGGAGGAGAGATGAATGGAATGGAGCAGAGTGGAGTTGAGTGGAATAGAGTAGAGTGGAAAGGAATGCAATGGAGATGAAGGGAATAGGATGGAAAGGAGAGGAGTGGAATGGAGTGGAGTGGAATGGCTTACAGTGGAATGGAATTTAATGGAGTTCACTTGAATGGAGTGGAATGGAGGGTAATGCAGTGGAATGGAGTGGAGTGGAGAGGAATAGAGTAGAATGGACTAGAATGGAGGGGAATGGAAAGGAATGGGATAGAATGGAATGGAGTGAAGTGGAGTGCAATGAACTGGAATTGAGTGGAATTGAATTAAATGGAGTGGAATGGAATGGAACAGAGTGGAATGGAATGGAATTGCAAGGAATGGAGTGGAGTGGAGTGGAATAGAGTGGAGTGGAAAAATGTGGAATGGAATGGAATGGAATCAAATGGAGTGGAGTGGAGTTGGATGGAGAGGAATGGATTGGAGTGGAAGGGAGTGGACTGGAGTGGTGTGGAATGGAGGGGAATGGAGTGAAGTGGAGTGGAATGGAATAGAGTGGAAAGGAATGTATTCGAATGGAATGGAGTGAAGTGGAGTGCAGTGCAATGGAATGCAATGGTGTGAAATGGAAAGCAGTGTACTGGAATAGAGTGAAATGTAGTGGAATGGAGTGGCATGGAGTCGAGTGGAGTGGAATAGAATGGAGTGCAGTGGTGTGGAATGGAATGAAGTGGAGTGGAATGGAATCTAGTGGAGTAGAGTGAAATGTCGTGTAATGGAATGAAATGGAATGTCACGGAGTGAAATGGAGAGGAGTGGAATGGAGTATAGTGGAATGGAATGGAATAGAGTGGAATGGAATGGAATGGAATGGAAAGCAAAGGAGTGGAAAGGAATGGAATGAAATGAAATGGAATGGAATGGAGTGGAGTGGAATAGAGTGGAGTGGAGTGGAATGGAGTGGAGTGGAGTGCAGTGGAGAGCAATGGATTGTGGTGGAGTGCAGTGGATTTGAGAGGAGTGAAATGAAATGGAAAGGAATGGAGTGGAAGGGAGTGGAGTGGAGTGGAATGGAGAGGAATGGAATTAAGTGGAATGAAATGAACGGGAATGGAGTCGAGTGGAGTGGAGTAGAATAGAATGAAATGGAATGGAGTGGAGTGGAGTGGAATGCACTGGAACGGAGTGGAGTGGAGTTGAATGTAGAGTAATGGAATGGAGAGGAGTGGAATGTAATGGCATAGAATGGAGTGGAATGGAGTGGAGATGAAAGGAATAGTGTGGAATGGAATGGAATGGAGTGGAATGGAGTGGAGATGAAAGGAATAGAGTGGAATGGAATGGAAAGGAATGGAATGGAGTGGAGTGGAATGTAGTGGAGTGGAATGGAGAGGAGTGGAATGTAATGGCATGGAATGGAGTGGAATGGAGTGGAGATGAAAGGAATAGTGTGGAATGGAATGGAATGGAGTGGAATGGAGTGGAGATGAAAGGAATAGAATGGAATGGAATGGAATGGAATGGAATGGAATTGAATGGAGTGGAGTGGAATGGAATGGAGATGAAAGGAATAGTGTGGAATGGAATGGAATGGAGTGGAATGGAGTGGAGATGAAAGGAATAGAATGGAATGGAATGGAATGGAATGGAATGGAGTGGAGTGGAATGTAGTGGAGTGGAATAGATTGGAGTGGAGTAGGGTGGAATGGAATGGAGTGGAGTGGTTTGGAGTAGAGTGCAATAGACTGGAATGAAATGGAATGGAATGCAATGGATTGGAGTGAAACAGAGTATAGTGGGGTGGAATGGAAATGATGGGAATGGAGTGGAATGGATGGGAGTGGAGTTGAGTGGACTGCAGTGGATTGGAATGGAATGGTGTAGAGTGGAATGGAATTGATTGTAATGAAATGGAATGTAATGGAGTGGAATGGAATAGAATGGAATGGAATAGAATGGAGTGCAATTGAATGGAATGGAATGAAATTGAATGGGTAGGAGTAGATTGGAATGGATTGGAGAGGAGTGGAATGGATTGGAGTGGAGTGGAGTGGATTGGAATGGAATGGAATGGAATGAAGTGGGTTGGAATGCAGTGGAGTGTAATGGAGTGGATTGGATTTCAGTGGAGAGCAATCGAATATGGTGGAGTGGAGCGGAGTGCAGTGGAATGGAATGAAATTTAATGGAAAAGAATGGAGTGGAGTGAAAAGGAGTGGAGTGGAGTGGAATGGAGAGGAATGGAATGAAGTGGAATAAAATGGAGTTGAGTGGAGTGGAGGGAAGTGCAGTGGACTATAATGGAAAGGAATATAGTGTAGTGGAGTGGAATGCAGTGGAATTGAGTGGAATAGAATGCAATGGAGTGGAAGGGAATGGAATGGAATGAAATCAAGTGTGGTGGAGTTGAATGGAGTGGAATGGATTGGAAAGGACTGGAATGTAATGGAATGGAGTGGAGTGGAATGGAGTGGTGACAAATAGAGTAGAATGGAATGGAATGGAATGGAGTGGAAAGGAATATAATGGAATGGAATGGAGTGGAGTGGAACGTACTGGAGTGGAATGGAGTGGGGTGTAGTGGGTTGGAATGAAACGAGGTGGAGTTGAGTGGATTGGAGTAGACTGGAATGAAATGGAATGGAATGGAATGGAGTGGAGTGAAATGGAGTGGAATGGAGAGGAATAGAATGGAGTGGAATGAACTGGAGTGGAGTGGAGTGGACTGGAGTGGAGTGGAATGGAATGAAGTAGAGTGGAATCGAGTGGAATGAAATGAAGGAGAGTGGAAACAAGTAGAATAGAAAGGAGTAGAGTGTTGCAGGGTTTAATGGAATGAAATGGAATGGAATGGAGTGGAATGGAGTGGAACGGAATGGAGTGAAATGGAGTGGAATGGAGTAGAGTGGGTTGGAGTACAGTAGAATGGAGTGGAATGGACTGGAATGTAGTGGAATGGAATTTAATGGAATGGAATGGAATGGGGTGAAGTGGAATGGAATGGTATGGAGTGGTATAGAATGGAATGGAATGGAATGGAAAGTAGTGGAGTGGAGTGCAGTGGAATGGAGTGGAGTGGAGTGGAATGGATTGGAAAACAGTGGAGTGGAGTGGAAAGGAATGGAATGGAATGGAGTGGAGTGGAATGTAATGGAGTGGAGTGGAGTGGAATGGAGTGTAAAGGAGTTAAATGGAATGGAGGGGATTGGAATGGAGAGGAGCGGAATGGAGTATACTGTAATGGCATGGTATGGAGTGGAATGGAATGGAATGAAATAAAATGGAATAGAGCGGAGTGGAGTGGAATGAAGAGGTGTGGAGTGGAATGGAGTGCAGTGAAGTGGGAAGGAATGGATGGAATGGAGTGGGTTGAAATGCAGTGGTTTACAATGGAGTCCAGTTCAGTGCAGTGGAGAGCAATGGAATGTGATGCAGTGCAGTGCAGCGGAGTAGAGTGGAATGAAATGGAATGTAATAGAATGGATTCGAGTGGAATGGAGTAGAGTGGAATGGGTTGGAATGGAATGGAGTGGAGTTGAGTGGAATGGCATAGACTGTAATGAAATGGAATGGAATGGAGTGGAGAGGAGTGAAACGGAGTACAGTGGGTTTGAAAGAAGATAAATGGAATGGAGTGGATTGGAGTGTTGTGGAGTGGAATGAAATGGAATGAAGGGGAGTGGAATGGAGTGGAAGGGAAAAGAGAGGAATGGAATAGAGTGGAATGGAAAGGAGTGGTGTGGAGTGGAGTCGAGTGGAGTGGAATAGAAAGGAGTGGTGTGGAGTGGCGTCGAGTGGAGTGGAGTGGAATGGAGTAGAGTGGAATGGAATCGAATGGAATGGAGAGGAGTTGAGTGGAGAGAAATGGAATGGAATGGAGTGGAGTGGAGTGGAATGGAATGGAGTGGAATGGACTGGAATGCAGTGGTGTGCAGTGGAAGGGAATGGAATGGAATGGAGTGGAATGTGGTGGAGTGGAATGGAGTGCAGTGGAGGGGGTTGAATGAAATGGAGTGGAGTGGAGTGGAGGGGAGGGGATTTGATTAGTGTGAGACGGAATGGAAAGGAGTGGAGTGGAGTGGAATGCAGTGCAGACGAGTGGAATAGAGAGGAGTGGAATGGAGTGGAGTGGAGTGGAGAGGCATGAAATGGAGAAGAGTGTAATGGAGTGGAATGCAATGGAGTCGAGTGGTTTGCTGTGTAATGACATGGAATGGAATGGAGTGAAATGGAGTGGAACGGAATGGAGTGGAATGAAGGGGAACGGAGTGGAATGGCGTAGAGAACAGGGGAATGGAGTGGAATAGACTGGAATGGAGTGGAATGGAATGGAGTAGAATGGAATGGAATGGAGTGGAATGGAATGTAGTGGAATGGAATGGAATGGTATGGCACGGAATGGAGAGGTTTGGAGTAGAATGGAGTATATTGGAGTGGAAAGGACTGGAGTGGAATGGAAAGGAATGGAGTGGAGTGGAGTGAAAAGGAGTGGAATGCAGTGGTATGGAATGAAATGGAGTGGATTGTAATGTAATGGAGTGGAATTTAGTGGAATAGAGTGGAGTGGAGAGTAGTGGATTGGAATGGAATGGAATTCAGTGGAATGGAATGGAATGGAGTTGAGTGGAATGCAATGGCTTGGAAGGGAGTGGAGTGGAGGGGAGTGTAGTGGAGTGGAAAGGAATGGAGAATAATGGAATCTAACGAGATGGAATGGAGTGTAGTGGAGTAGAATGTAGTGGAATGAAGTGGAGTAGAATGGTGTGGAGTGGAATGGAATGGAGTGGAGTGGAATGGAATGCAATGGAATGGAGTGGAGTAGAATGGAGTGGAATGGAGTGGAGTGCAATGGAATGGAATGGAGTGGAGTGTACTGGACTGGAATGGAATGGAACTGAATGGAATGGAATGGAATGGGGTGGAGTAGAACGGACTGGAGTAGGATAGAATGGAGTTGAATTGAAAGGAGTGGAATGGAATGGAGTGGAGTGCAGCGCAGTGCAATGGAGTGGAATGGATTGGAGTAGAGTGGAATGGAATGGAGTGGAGTGGAACGGAGTGCAGTGGAAAGGAAAGGAATGAATGGAGACGAGTGGAAAGGAGTGTAATGGAATGGAGTCGAATGGAGCAGACTGGAGGGGAGTGGAATGGGGTCGAATGCACTGGAATGGAGTGGAGTTGAATGGAATTTAGTGGAATGGAATGGAATGGAGTGGAAGGGAACAGAATGAATTGGAGTGGAGTGGAATGGAATGGAGTGGAATGGAATGTAGTCGAGTGGAGTGGATTGGAGGGAATTGGAGTGAAATGGAGTGGAGAGGAGTGGAGTTAATTTATTGGAGTGTCATGGAATGGATTGGAATGGAGTGGATTGGAGTGGAATGGAATGGAGTAGAATGGAATGGAGTGGAGTGGAAGAGATTGTAGTAAAGTGGATTGAAGTGAAGTGTAATGAAATGGAGTGGAGTGGAATGGAATTTAGTGGTGTGTCATGGAATGGATTTTTAAAGCATGGACAGGAGTAGAATGGAGTGGAGTGGAATGGAGTGAAGTGCAATGGAATGGCATGGAATGGTGCAGAGTGTAAAGTAACAGAGTGGAGTGGAAAGGAATGGAATGTATTGGATAGGATTGGAGTGCAATGGAATGGATTGGAATGGTGTGGAGTGGAGTGCAATGCAATAAAATGGAGTTGAGTTGAATAGAATGGACTGGAGTGGAATGGAATGGAGATGAGTCAATTGGATTGGAAAGGAATGTAGTGGAATGGAGTGAAGTGGAGTGGAGTGCAGTGAAATGGAGTGGGATGGAATGGAGTTGAGTGGAATGGAATGGAGTGAAGTGCAATGGAATGGAGTTGAGGGGAGTGGAGTGGAGTGGAATGGAGTGGAGTGAAATGGAGTGGGTGGAATTTAATGAAGTGAAATGGAGTGGAATGAAGTTGAATGGAGTGGAATGGAGTTGAATGGAATGAAAACAATGGAGTGGATTCTAATGGAGAGGAGTGGAACAGAGTAGAGTTGAGTGGAATGGAAAGGAGTGGAATGGAAGGGAATGGAATGGAATGAAATGGAATGGAGTGGAGTGCAGTGGTATGGAGTGGAGAGGAGTGGAATGCAGTAGTGTGAAGTGGAATGTAGAAGAATGGAATGGAGTGTAATGTAATGGAATGGAGTGTAATGTAATGGAATAGAGTGGAGTGGACTGGAGTGAAGTGAAATGGAATGGAGTAGGGTAGAATTTACTGAAATGGAATGGAGTGGAGTGGTATGGACACAATTCAATGGAATGGAATGGAGTGGAATGGAGTGGAACAGAATGGAGTGGAATGGAGGGGAATGGAGTGGAATGGATGGAGTGCAGTTGAATGGATTGGAGTGGAGTGGAATGGAGAGGAATGGAATGGAGTGAAATGCAATGGACTGGAATGGAGTAGAGTAGAATGGAATGGTATGGAATGGAATGGAGTTCAATTGAATGGAATGGAATGGAATGAAAATTAATGGAATGGAATGGAATGGAGTGGATTGGAAGGGAAGGGAAGGGAATGGAATGGAATGGAATGGAATGGAATGAAATGGAATGGAACGGAGTTCAATGGAATGGAATGGAATGGAATGAAGTGGATTGGAAGAGAATGGAATGGAATGGAATGAAATGGAATGGAATCAAGTGGAGAGGAGTGGAAAGGAGTGGAATGTAATTGAATGGAGTGGAAAGGAAAGGAGTGGAGTGAAAGGGAGTGGAGTGGTATCGAGTGGAGTGCAATGGAGTAGAGTGGAATGGAATGGAATGGAAAGGAATGGAATGGAACTGAATGGAATGGAATGGAGGAGAGAGGAAAGGAGTGGAGTGGAGAGAACAGAGAAGAATGGAAGAGAGTGAAATGGAATGGAGTGGAGGGGAGTGGAGTGTAGTGCAGTGGAATGAAATGGAGTAGAGTGGAGTGGAGTGGAATGGAATGGGGTGGAGTGGAATGTAGTGTAATGGAATGGAATGGAGTGCAGTGGAATGGAGTGGAATAAAAAGGGGTGGAATGGAGGGGAATGGAGTGGAATGTTGTGAAGTGGACTGGAACGGAGTGGAGTGGAGTGGAATGGAGTTTAATGGAATGGAATGGAATGGAATGCAGTACAGTGAAGTGGAATTTTGTGGAGTGGACTGGACAGGACTGGAGTGAAATGGAATGGAGATTAATGGAATGGAATCTAGTGCAATGCAGTAGATTGGAGTGGAAAGGAGTGCAGTAGAATGGAATGAAATGGAATGGAATGGAGTGGAGTGTAATGGAATGGAGTGGAGTGGAGAGTAATGGAGTGGAATGCAATGGGGTGGAATGGAATGCAGTGGATTGGAATAGAATGGGGTGGAGTGGAATGGAATGGAATGTAGTGGAATGAAGTAGAGTGGAATAGAATGGAATGGAGTGGTGTTGAATGGAGTGGACTGAAATGGAGTGGAATGGAGTGGAATGGAGTGGCAAGGAAAGGAGTGGAATGGAATGGAAAAGAACTCATTGGAAGGGAGTGCAGTGGAGTGGAATGGAGTGGCATGGAATGGAGTGGAGTGGAGTCGAATAGAATGGAATGGAGTGGAGTGGAATGGAGTGCAATGGAATGGAGTGGAATGGAGTGGAGTGGAATGGAGTGGAGTTGATTGGAAATTAGTGGTCTGGAATGGAAAGGAAAGGAAAGGAGTGGAATGGAATGGAGTAGAATGGAATGGAATGGTATGGAATGAAGTTGATTGGAGTGGAGTGGAATGCAGTGGAGTGGACTGGAATGGAGTGGAGTGGAATGGAAGGCAGTTTAATGGAATGGAATGGAATGGAATGGAATGCAGTAGAGTGGAGTGGAATTTAGTGGAGTGGACTGGAAATGACTGGAGTGAAATGGAATTGAGTTTAATGGAATGAATTGTAATGGAATGCAGTATAGTGTAGTGGAATGGAGTGGATTGGAGTGGAGTGGAAGGGAATGGAATGGAGTGGAGTGGAGTGGAATGGAGTGGGGTGGAGAGGAATGGAGTGGAATGGAATGGAATGGAATGCGGTGGGGTTGATTGGAATGGAGTGGAGTGGAATGGAATGGAATGTAGTGGAATGGAGTGGAGTGGAATATTTTGGAATGGAGTGGAGTTATATGGAGTGGACTGAAATGTAGTGGAATGGAGTAGAATGGAGTGGCAAGGAAAGGAGTGGAATGGAATGGAATTGAATGGAGTGGAGTGGAATGGAGTGTACTGGAATGGAATGGAATAGAGTCATGTGGAGTGGAGAGGATTGGAGTGGACTGGAGTGGAATGGATTGGAATGAAGTGGAATGGAAAGGAGTGGAGTGGAGTGGAATGGAAAGAAATGGACAGGAATGTAATGGAATGGATTGTAATGGAATGGAATGGATTGGAATGTAGTGCAGTCTGGAGGAATGGAATGGAGTGGAGTGAAGTGGAATGGAAAGGAATGGA